>NC_047144.1:20900127-21257920 GCF_009829125.3 Periophthalmus magnuspinnatus
TTTCCACCAGAGAACAGAATGTAAAAAGGCACTGCTGGGATTTGAACCCAGGATCTCCTGTTTACGAGACAGGCACTTTGACCAGCTAAGCCACAGCGCCTTGAAATCCAATTTGAAACCCACAAAAAGAAAAAAAAAAACACCAGTATTTTATATGCTGTAAACAAGCACGACTCTTAAAAATGTTCCGGCTCATTGCATAATTAGACAGTAGTCGTCTCCACCTGATCACCCATCCAGACCCAACCTCCCCCTCGTCAGACTTATCATGTCCATAGCCCGGTACACTATCTTCTTTGTCAGAAACCTCCACCTATACGATCAGCGCACCGCCCCCCACTGGACCCTGTTCACAAACCGCCTTACCACCCACCTCCAACACCTTCACATAGCCATCCCCCACCGTTTTAACAAGACCCTGCTCCCCCGCAACACCCTCATCACCGTCACCCTCCAAGGACATTTGGACTTTCACTTTTGATCACTCACCCCATCCCCCACCCCACCTCGGATTCTGAAAGACTGAAACCAAAATGTGCAGATTGTTTATTCAATTTAATATTATTTCTCAAATTATGTCCCAGTCCGCCCCGCCCCGCCCCCCCCCCCCCCCCCCCATGTGTCCTATCCAACCCCGCACCCTCCCTACTTGCCTCAGTGTCTTGTGATGTACATGTACACATTTATTTATTATTTCTTGTATGTTCCCCATTTTCCACCATGTGTTTCCATCCCCCTGTCCCCACCCCCCCACATGCCCCAATGTACTTTGTAATGTGATTTTATGAAATATATTTTTGATAATAAAAGTAAAAAATAAAAAAGACAGTAGTCGTGCCTAAAAGACCATTTGGTCCAAAGAACTCCAGATCAGAATCCATCAGAAGGTTTGAATCCCTTCATGGTAACTGACCATGCTTGAAATGGTTGGAATCCCTTCATGCTGAAATGAGCTTGTTACATTTTTTAATATTTCCACCAGAGAACAGAATGTAAAAAGGCACTGCTGGGATTTGAACCCAGGATCTCCTGTTTACAAGACAGGCACTTTGACCAGCTAAGCCACAGCGCCTTGAAATTGAATTAACAACCCACAAAAACAAAAACAAAAAAGCCAGTATTTTTTATGCTGTAAACAAGCACGACTCTTAAAAATGATAAGGCTCATTGCATAATTAGACAGTAGTCGTGCCTAAAACACCATTTGGTCTAAAGAACTTCAAATCAGAGTCCGTCAGAAGGTTCGAATCCCTTTGTGGTAACTGACCATGTTTGAAAAGGTTGGAATCCCTCTAGGGCTAAATGAGCTGGCTTCATTTTTGAATATTTCCAGAGAACAGAATGTAAAAAGGCACTGCTGGGATTTGAACCCAGGATCTCCTGTTTACAAGACAGGCACTTTGACCAGCTAAGCCACAGCGCCTTGAAACCTAATTAAAAAGCCCCCCAAAAAACACCAGTATTTTATATGCTGTAAACAAGCATGCTCTGTCCGCCGTACCTTCGATGCCCTGGCCGACTGGACAACCTTTAAGGAGAGCCTCATTCAGTCAGCTCACAATGCCCTGAAAAAGCCCTGGATATCGGAGAAGACTCTTAACATCATCGACCGCCGGCGCGAGGCCCGACTCCGGGGCGACCTCCCGGAATATCGGCGGCTGAACTACCTGCGCAATGTGGCTATAGCCGAGGACCGTGAGAGGTTTTGGAAGGCAGAAGCTGAACACCTAGAGTCTGCGGCCAACAACAACAACATGTGCCGGGTCTTTAGTCTGCTGCGCCAAGCCCGTAATGGTCCACGCATCAAGACAGCCCTGGTGAAAGACTCGGATGGCCACCTCTTAACAACTGAAGCAACCTGCCTCGAATGCTGGAAAGAGCACTTCACCCTTCTCCTGCAGCATAGCTCCATTCCGGCTGATTCCATCATCCCAGCCACTGCAAATGCCGTATCCACCAGCAACGCTTGCAGCACAGACCCTCTCACCCCAGAAGAAGTCAGAGCTGCTCTGAATAAAATCAACAACAGGAAGGCCCCCGGCATCTGCTCCATAACTGCTGAGATGCTAAAATCTGGTGGTGATGGTGTTGTCGAGTGGCTCACCCACATATTCAGTCAGGTGTGGGAGACAGAGAGACTTCCCAGTGACTGGACCAGAGGGGTTATCCTACCCTTCTGGAAGCGCAAGGGTGACAGGCTAGACTGCTGCAACCACAGAGGCATTACCCTTCTGTCCATCCCCGGTAAGCTCTTTACCAGGATCTTGCTCACCCGTGCTCTCCCAGCCATCAGAAGCAGTCGCCGTCCAAAGCAGGCTGGCTTCATGCCTAATCGCTCCACAACCGACCACATCTCCGCCGTTCGTTTGCTGATAGAGAAGACCTATGAATTTCGTAAAGACCGACACCTCTACATCGGGTTCATAGATCTGAAGGCTGCCTTCGACACCGTCTGCCATGCTTCACTGTGGAGTATCCTACAGGCCCTTGGAGCACCACCCAAGATCGTCGCCCTACTCAAGTTGCTTTATAGCAATGCACAGAGCTGTGTCTGCATTAACGGCAGAGACTCTGACTGGTTTTCCATCTCCAGTGGCGTCCGTCAGGGCTGAGTGGCTGCTCCCGACCTCTTCAACTGCATCATTGACCACCTGATGCTCAAGGTCTGTGAGCGGGTCCCCGGAGTGTCCTTTGGCGACTACCATCTGACCGACCTGGAGTACACCGACGACACCATTCTGCTCAGCACATCCTACAGCCAGCTGAGAGACACTCTGGGCATATACAGTGAAGAGGCAGGGAAGCTTGGCCTCCAAGTGAGCTGGGCTAAGACCAAATTTATACATGTCGGTGATGGGCCAGATCCACCCCCCCCTGCAGCTTGGCAATGACATTGTAGAGCCTGTGAAGCGCTTTGTGTACCTGGGGTCCATAGTGACGGACAACGGGGACCTAAATCCAGAGATTAACCGCAGAAGAGCCCTGGCAGCATCAGCCCTGCAGTCCCTCTGGAAGCCACTCTGGCGACACTCCACCATCTCACACACGACAAAGCTCCGGATATATAATTCCGCCGTACTTTCCATCCTGCTGTATGGTTCGGAGACATGGCCCCTGAACAAGACTCTGGCTGCCAAAGTAGACGGCTTTGATAGCAGAGCTCTCCGCACCATCGAAAATATCAGGTGGCCCCAGTGAGTTTCCAACCAGGGGCTCAGAGCTCGCACGCTCCAGCCCAGAGCATCCTGCCTGGCTGCGCAACGCCGCACCCGCTGGTTTGGCCATGTTCTCCACCTTCCTGCTGACCATCCCACGAGAGCCATCCTCCAGTTTGACCCAAAGGCGGCAGGCTGGAAACGACTACGAGGCAAGCCCTGCACCCGATGGCTTGACATCATTGTGGGCGACCTCCAACAACTTGGAGTCACCATAGAGGACGCAGAGCAGCTGGCCCTAGACCGCCAGCGTTGGAAAAAACTGGTTCACCTGATCGGCTCAACGCGTGGGGACGGGATGCCCCCCTCCCCTTTGCTGGAGCCTTAGATAGATAGAAACAAGCATGACTCTTAAAAATGACCAGACTCATTGCATAATTAGACAGTAGTCGTGACTAAAAGACCATTTGGTCTAAAGAACTTCAGATCAGAGTCCGTCAGAAGGGTTGAATCCCTTCGTGGTAACTGACCACACATGCATACAGTTACACGCCATTAGTCCCACGGAGTTCGTCAGAGACTGCCCGGTGTGCGGAGAATCCCCCGAGACTTTAGAACACCTATTTCTCGAATGTGGTGCCGCCCGCCGCTTCTGGGTCCGGGTCCAGGATCTCCTCGCCCGGAGGCTGAACTGGAGTCTCCCACGGCCGGCGGCCCTTAGAGGGAATGACCAGGTGCGCTGGTCTCTCCTGTTCGGGGCCGGAAGGGGGCGCCCCGGGGCTGACCATCGCCCCGTCGCCGCTGCCGACCGTCAGCTGTTCAGACTGTTAATGTCAATAGCCCGGTACACCATTTATCATGTTCGGAATATCCACCTTCACCGACAGCGCACCGCCCCCCTTTGGACTCTTTTCACCACCCACCTCACCACCCACCTCAGACACCTCCACATGGCCGTCCCCCACCGCTTCAACAGAACTTTGCTCCCCCACAACACCCTCATCACCACCAACCCCCAAGGACAGCTCGACCTCCATTTTTGATCCCCCCCCCAGGACAATGGACAACAACACAATCATGGATCTAGATGTTTAATGGGATTTATAATGTTTAACATTTGCTCACTAATGTCCTCGTCTGCCCCAGCCCCTCATGTCTCCTACCTTACCCCCCCCCCAAATGCCCTAATGTTACCTGTCTTGCAATGTATGCACACATTTATTTATTATTTCTCTCATGTTTTCCCCACTTCCCTCATGTGTTTTTCCCTTCCCCACGTCCCCCCCCCCCACATAACCTAATGTGTTCTTGTACGTGTACTGTGCTTTTACTTTGTAAAAATGCTATTTTTGATAATAAAAGACAAAAAAAAAAAAACATTTCTTGTATGTCCTCCCCATTTCCTTCATGTGTTTGAATTTGAAGTTACCGACTATGTGTGGTATAAACCATTCGAATGTGTAGGCCCAGACAGATGCGATGTCGGAAAGTTTGAATCTCTTTGTGGTAACTGAGTATACTTGATTTTTGAATATTTCCACCAGAAAACAGAATGTACAAAGGCACTGCTGGGATTTGAACCCAGGATCTCCTGTTTACTAGACAGGCACTTTGACCAGCTAAGCCACAGCGCCTTCGACTGTCTTTTTCTAAAACACAAACAGCAAAAAAAAAAAAAAAAAGCTCCAACTTGAAATCCCCTCTCAAACCAAAATGTAAAAAGACACTGCTGGGATTTGAACCCAGAGGCTCCTATTGACAAGATAGGCACTTTGACCGGTTGACATACAGCACCTTCATTTGCAGGAGACTGCACTCTAAAAAAAACAAAATCCATTGACCATGTGGCCTAATGGATAAGGCGTCTGACTTCGAATCAGAAGATTGAGGGTTCGAATCCCTTCGTGGTTAAATGAGCTGGCTTCATTTTTAAATATTCCCACCAGAGAACAGAATGTAAAAAGGCACTGCTGGGATTTGAACCCAGGATCTCCTGTTCTACTAGACAGGCACTTTGACCAGGCTAAGCCACAGCGCCTTCAACCATCATTTTAAACAAAACAAAAAAACATCTCAACCATGACTCTTACAAATGATATTTGTCATTGCATAATTAGACAATAGCCGCCGGATAGCCAGACCACCCATCGGACCACCACCACCCGGACCACCGCACCCCGGATCACCCATCGGGACCACCGCACCGCGGCCCACCGCACCCCGGATCACCGTACCCCCGGATCACCGCACCCCAGATCACCGCACCCCAGGTCACCGCACTCCAGACCCACGTCCTCCAGAACATCGCCACATCACCGCCCGCACCGACCATCCACCTGATCACCCATCCAGACCAACCTCCCCCTCGTCAGACTTATCATGTCCATAGCCCGGTACACCATCTTCTTTGTCAGAAACCTCCACCTATACGATCAGCGCACCGCCCCCCACTGGAAAAAGTAAAAAAAAAAATAAAAGAAAAAAGACAACTAGCCGCCCCGAATGACCATTTAGCCCAATGGATAACGCATCTGAGGCTCATTACATAATTGGACAAAAGATGTGCCTTAAACACCATTTAGCTCAGGGCGTCTGTCTTCAGATGAGAATACGTCAGAAAGTTCGAATCCCTTTGTGATTAAATGAACTTGCTTCATTTTTGAATATTTCCACAGAGAACAGAATGTACAAAGGCACTGCTGGGATTTGAACCCAGGATCTCCTGTTTACAAGACAGGCACTTTGACCAGCTAAGCCACAGTGCCTTCGACTGTCTTTTTTTATAACACAAACAGCAAAAAAAAGGCTCCTGTTGACAAGATAGGCACTTTGACCGGTTGACATACAGCACCTTCAACTGCACTCTAAAAAGACAAGATGCATGGACCATGTGGCCTAATGGATAAGGCGTCTGACTTCGGATCAGAAGATTGAGGGTTCGAATCCCTTCGTGGTTGAATGAGCTGGCTCATTTCTTAATATTTCCACCAGAGAACAGAATGTAAAAGGCACTGCTGGGATTTGAACCCAGGATCTCCTGTTTACAAGACAGGCACTTTGACCAGCTAAGCCACAGCGCCTTCGATGATTGTTTTAAACACATGAAAACACACAAAAAAAAGAAAAAGAAAAAAAACATCTCACAAATCTTACAAACATCTTACAAATGATCTTTGTCATTGCATAATTAAACAATAGCCGCCCCGAAATGACCTTTTTTTTTGTCTTTTATTTTCAAAAATATCGTTTTACAAAGTAAAAGCACAGTAAATGTACAAGAAACACATGAAGGAAATGGGGAGAACATACAAGAAATAATAAATATATATATGTATATGCACATCAACAACACAGGTAACATTATGGCATGCGGGGGGGCGGGGATATGGGATAGGATAGGAGACATGAAGGAATGGGGCAGGCGAGGACATAATGAATGAAATTAAAGAGAGAATGAGCACGCAATTTCTGAACCTAGATTAGAGTCTCTGTCCATTGTTCTGAGGGGGGTCAAAAATGGAGATCGAGGTGTCCTTGGGGGTTAGTGGTGATGAGGGTGTTGTGGGAAGCAAAGTCCTGTTGAAGTGGTGGGGGACGGCCATGTGGAGGTGTCTGAGGTGGGTGGTGAGGTGAGTGGTGAAAAGAGTCCAAAGGGGGGCAGTGCACTGTCGATGGAGGTGGATGTTCCTGACGTGATAGATGTTTGTACCGGGCTATGCGGCGGGCGGCACCACATTCCTCAGTCTGTTTGCGACGTCGCCCAGCAGGTGGAGCACTGTCAGCGCGTGCACCAGTGTGGACATGCAGAGGGTGTTGACGACCAGCACCTTCCCTTTTACAGTGAGCGCCCTGAGGTTCCAGAGCGAGATGGTCTGCCCGATCTTCAGTAGGGATTTCTCCCACTGCTTCACGGCGCAGACCACCTCGTCTTTCCCCATCAGGACGCCCAGCACCTTGTACTGGTTGTCCGCCCTCCACATGTCCACGCTGAGGCGCGGCGGGGCGACGTCGCCGCAGAACGACTGGCCCAATTAACCTCTCTGCCCGAGGCCAGGCAGTAGACGCCTAGCTAGTGGAGAGCTGCTCCCAGGATCTCCACGTCCCGGGCGAAGAGGTTGGGGTGTGGTGATCTGGGGTGCGCTGGTTCGGTGAGTGTCCCGGAGTGTGATGGGGGGAGCACCTGGCCTGCTGCACGATGGTCCCGGGCGATGGTCAGCTGAAAAAGCTGGAGCGGCGACAGCTGGGCTGTGGTGGGCTCCGGCGATGAGCTGATGGTTGGCCGCGGCGCCGGGGCGGTGGTCGGCCCCAGGGCGCCCCCTTGCAGCCCCAAACAGGAGAGACCAGTGCTCCTGGTCGTCTCCTCCCAGGGCCGCCGGCGGTGGGAGACTCCAGTCCAGCCTCTGGGCGAGGAGGTCCTGGACCCGGACCCAGAAGCAGCGGGCGGCACCACATTCGCAAAAAAGATGTATAAGAGTCTCAGGGGATTCACCGCACACTGAGCAGTCGCTGTCGTACACTGTTGGTGAGGATGTTGTCAGCAATGTCCCGGTGGTGGAATACTATATGACTGGGTCGGACTGATGATGGACGCGATGACTAATTTAAGGCGGTTTGCGAGAATTTTGGCGAGTATCTTGTAGTCGGTGCCAGTGCAGAATGATGCAGAAATGCGGTTCTCAGATTGCATCTGCGTGTACAGTGACTGCAGTATGGGCGCGATGCGGTAAAAACTCACTCGTGAGACCATCCTGACCGGGACTCTTGTTATTGTTTAGCCCTTTGATGGCTTCCCGGAACCTCCGCGGACGGTTATGGGCCGGTCGCAGAGGTCACGGTCGCCCTGGCCTCAACAGCGTTGATGGCGGCGTGAGTGGCATGTGACGAGGTACCTTGCGCGTGAAATAACTCGGAGTAGAATGGCAAAGTACAATGGTCCGCTGAGATGACACCTGCAGAATTAGCGAGCTGCTGTATATACATTGTTCCCTGTTTTTGTTTTTCGAGGCCGAAAAAGAAGGCTGTTCCCCTCTCCAAACCTCCACTGTGTATCTCGCCCTGGCTCTTAGAGTAGCCCCCCTGCTCTTCGCCAGCTCCAGTGCCTCTAGACGGGCCCTGAGCTGGAGAAGTTCAGAATCAACCGGGCCCTTTCTGAGAAGCCGCGCCCGCACAGATGGTTTGGATGCGTTGGCGCAGGGTGTTCTCCTCGACGCTCTCGAGCCATTTTTGTGCTTGCAGAATCAGAATCAAAAAATTCTTTTGATTCTGATTTTTGCTTCCTCCCACCATTCTATTAGGTTGTTCAGTACCTCCTTTTCTTGCTCAAGAGCATCCAGGAGCCTGGCCAGCTTCTTTTGGTATTTTTCCTCGGGGAGTACAGAGTTGTTAAGAACCCACAAGCCCTCCGTTTCACTTCCCTCCTGTGAGGAGAAGCTAACCGAGAGCGGTGAGTGATCACTGATACCCGTCCAGTGTACTCGGCCCTGTCCAGATTCCTGGGCACATGTCTAGCCTGGACTGTTTCAAGTACGCCCTGAACAACCTGCCTTCTCGAGAAGGCCCTGGACCTTTGGTGTAGCACGCGCCAAATTTCTGTCATGTCCTGTATTTTACTTTACTTCTTCTTCAGGAGCTCAGAGGTGTGTTTCCTCCAGGCCAGACCTTCCTCGATCTGGACTCCCAGAACCTGAAATCAGTGACCCTCTCCACCCAGTCCCCACTGATGGAGAGTGGAGAAATGTCAGTTTTCTTCCTCCTGTAGTCTATGATCAGCTCCTTTGTTTTTTTGGTGTTAAAGAGCAGGTTATTCTCCTTACACCACCCCAACCAGTCGCTGTCACCTCGTCCCTATACGCTGATTCATCCCCCCTGGTGATGAGTCCCAGATGGAGTGTGGAAACCCCAAAAACTCCAATTTCTCCCCAGTTTATAGGGAAGGATGGTGTTTAAAGGCCAAGGTGAAATCCACAAATCCCTTCATGGTTAAATGAGCTTGCTTCATTTTTGAATATTTCCAGAGAACAGAATGTAAAAAGGCACTGCTGGGATTTGAACCAGGATCTCCTGTTTACGAGACAGGCACTTTGACCAGCTAAGCCACAGCGCCTTCAAAACACAAACAGCAAAAAAAAAAAAAAAAAAAAAAAAAAAAAAAAAAAAAAAAATCCCCCTCTCAAACCAAAATGTAAAAAGGCACTGGTGGATTGACCCAGAGGCTCCTGTTGACAAGATAGGCACTTTGACCGGTTGACATGCAGCACCTTCAACTGCAGCAAACTGGACTCTAAAAAAAAAAAGAACACCCTGTGGCCTAATGGTTAAGGTGTCTGACTTTGGGTCAGAAAATTGAGGGTTTCAAAAACCCTTTGTGGTTAATTTTTTTTGCTTGCTTCATTTTTGAATATTTCCACAGAGAACAGAATGTAAAAGGCACTGTTGGGATTTGAACCCCAGGATCTCCTGTTTACAAGGCAGGCACTTTGACCAGCTAAGCCACAGCACTTTGAAACCTAATTAAAAAGCCCCCAAAAAAACACCAGTATTTTTTTTTTATGCTGGTAAACAAGCACGACTCTTAAAAATGATCAGACTCATTGCATAATTAGACAGTAGTTGTGCCTAAAGACCATTTGGTCTAAAGAACTTCAGATCAGAATCAGATCAGAAGGTTTGAATTTCTTCGTGGTAACTGACCGCGGTGCGCTGGACCTCGGGCCGGGCCGGCTTCGACTTCCATGTTTGGGTGGGAGGGACCGTGTGGAAGGAAGCTGACTGAGATGAACACCCGAGCCTGTTATAGGGTGCTGCTCCCTGGAGTCTTCAGACGCCCCGCGGCAGAACACAAATGGTCACAGACATTCCCCTCACACGACTTCGCATCCATACTGGGCCTACACCCCCCCCCCATCCATAACCCAATGTGTTCTTGTACGTTCACTGGGCTTTTATTTTGTAAAATGCTATTTTTGATAATAAAAGACAAAAAATAAATAAATAAATAAGGTTCATGGCCATGTGGCCTAATGGATAAGGCATCCTGACTTCGGATCAGAAGATTGAGGTGTTTGAATCCCTTCGTGGTTACTTTTTTTGCTTGTTACATTTTTGAATATTTCCACCAGAGAACAGAATGTAAAAAGGCACTGCTGGGATTTGAACCCAGGATCTCCTGTTTACTAGACAGGCACTTTGACCAGCTAAGCCACAGCGCCTTGAAAAGAATTAAAAAGCCGAATTTAAATTGAAACACAGACTGATCTACACATGCATACAGCTACACGCCATCTGCCCCACAGAGTTCGTCACAGACTGCCCAGTGTACGATGAATCCCCCGAGACTTTAGAACACCTATTCTTTGAATGTGGTTGCCGCCCGCCGCTTCTGGGTCCGGGTCCAGGACCTCCTCGCCCGGAGGCTGAACTGGAGTCTCCCACCGCCGCCGGCCCTTGGAGGGAATGACCAGGTGCGCTGGTCTCTCCTGTTCGGGGGCCGGGGTCTTCTGTTTACTAGACAAGCACTTTGACCAGCTAAGCCACAGTGCCTTCAACCATCACTTCAGAAAATACAAACAGCAAAAAATAAATAAAACTCCAGCATTTTATATACTGTAAATAACTACGATTGATAAAACTGATCAGGATCATGCCATAATCAGACAATAGACGTGCCTATAAACCTCAAGAGAACAAAATGTAAAAAAGGCACTGCCAGGATCTCCTGGTTACTAGACAGGCACTTTAACCAGCTAAGCCACAGAGCCTTGAAACGTAAGTAAACCCCCCCCCACCCCCCCACCCCAAAAAAACCCCCAAAAAAACAAAAACACCAGTATTTTTTATGCTGTAAACAAGCATGACTCTTAAAATGATCAGACTCATTGCATAATTAGACAATAGTCGTGCCTAAAACACCATTTGGTCTAAAGAACTTCAGATCAAAATCCATCAGAAGGTTTGAATCCCTTCGTGGTAACTGACCGCGGTGCGCTGGCCCTCAGGCCGGGGACGGGAGGAGTCGACTCCCCCGCCGCCGGCTTCGACTTCGACGTTTGGGCGGGCGGGACCGTGTGGAAGAAGCTGACCGAGATGAACACCCGAGCCTGTCACAGAGTGCTGATCCCTGGAGTCTTCAGACGTCCCGCGGCAGAACACAAATGGTCACAGACATTCCCCCTCGCACGACATCGCATCCATCTGGGCCTACACATTCGAATGGTTTACACACCACACATAGTCAGTCATTTTGAATTCAAATTGAAACACAGACTGATCTACACGTGCATACAGTTACACGCCATCTGTCCCACGGAGTTCGTCAGAGACTGCCTGGTGTGCGATGAATCCCCCGAGACTTTAGAACGCCTTTTTCTCGAATGTGGTGCCGCCCGCCGCTTCTGGGTCCGGTCCAGGACCTCCTCGCCCGGAGGCCTGGACTGGGGTCTCCCACCGCCGGCGGCCCTGGGAGGGGATGACCAGGAGCACTGGTCTCTCCTGTTCGGGGCCAGAAGGGGGCGCCCTGGGGCCGACCACCGCCCCGGCGCCGCGGCCGACCGTCAGCTCGTTGCCGGAGCCCACCACAGCCCAGCTGTCGCCGCTCCAGCCGCTTCAGCTGACCATCGCCCGGACCATCGTGCGGCAGGTCAGGTGCTCCCCCATCACACTCCGGGACCACCCACCGGACCAGCGCACCCCAGATCACCACACCCCAGACCACCCATCGGATCACCGCACCCCAGATCACCGCACCCCAGATCACCCATCGGACCACCGCACCCCGGACCACCGCACCCAGACCCACGTCCTCCGGAACATCGCCAAATCATCCGCCCCGCCCCCCCATGTGTCCTATCCAACCCCGCACCCTCCCTACTTGCCCCAGTGTCGCCTGTCTTGTGATGTACATGTACACATTTATTTATTATTTCTTGTATCCCCATTTTCCACCCCAGTGTACTCTCCCAATGTACTTTGTACTGTGATTTTATGAGATGATATTTTTGATAATAAAAGTTAAAAAAAAAAAAAAAAAGACAGTAGTCTTGCCTAAAAGACAGAAATATGCCTAAAGAGGTTTTATATGTCATCCATGCATGTTTGAATAATTTAGTGATCTCTCATATGCCCTGTTCAAACCCTCCTTACAGTTAGCAGTACTAACTGTCCAATGCTCAGCCCACAATCCTACGTGACCCATGCACCTGCACAGAAGTTCTCCATTAATGTATAAAAGTATCATCCTAAACCTAACCGTGTGAAGAAGGGGTGCCAGGGGTAAACAGCTATTCATCTATTCCTAATAGAGATGAATCAAAAGAAACTAATATTCATTTTATATTTAAATGTATTTATAATGTTTGCTGTATTTTACTTTACTGTGCCTGAAGGTTAAACTGTAGATAAAGTAAACCTGAATGCGCTAAAAAAGGGAAAAAAAGGCCCTGCTGGATTAGAACCCCAGATCTCCTGTTTACTAGACAGGCACTTTGACCAGCTAAGCCACAGCGCTTTCAATTGCCTTTTTCCAAAACACAAAAGCAAAGAAAAAAACAAAACTCCAACCTGAAATCCCCTCTCAAACCAAAACGTAAATTGGCACTGCTGGGATTTGAACCCAGAGGCTCCTGTTGACAAGATAGGCACTTTGACCGGTTGACATACAGCACCTTCAACAGCAGACTGCACTCTAAAAAACAAAATTCATGGACTATATGGCCTAATGGAAAAGGCGTCTGACTTCGGATCAGAAGATTGAGGGTTTGAATCCCTTTGTGGTTAATTGTTTTGCTTGTTACATTTTTTTATATTTCCACCAGAGAACAGAATGTAAAAAGGCACTGCTGGGATTTGAACCCAGGATCTCCTGTTTACGAGACAGGCACTTTGACCAGCTAAGCCACAGCGCCTTGAAATCCAATTTGAAACCCACAAAAAGAAAAAAAAAAACACCAGTATTTTATATGCTGTAAACAAGCACGACTCTTAAAAATGTTCCGGCTCATTGCATAATTAGACAGTAGTCTTCCACCTGATCACCCATCCAGACCCAACCTCCCCCTCGTCAGACTTATCATGTCCATAGCCCGGTACACTATCTTCTTTGTCAGAAACCTCCACCTATACGATCAGCGCACCGCCCCCCACTGGACCCTGTTCACAAACCGCCTTACCACCCACCTCCAACACCTTCACATAGCCATCCCCCACCGTTTTAACAAGACCCTGCTCCCCCGCAACACCCTCATCACCGTCACCCTCCAAGGACATTTGGACTTTCACTTTTGATCACTCACCCCATCCCCCACCCCACCTCGGATTCTGAAAGACTGAAACCAAAATGTGCAGATTGTTTATTCAATTTAATATTATTTCTCAAATTATGTCCCAGTCCGCCCCGCCCCGCCCCCCCCCCCCCCCCCCCCCATGTGTCCTATCCAACCCCGCACCCTCCCTACTTGCCTCAGTGTCTTGTGATGTACATGTACACATTTATTTATTATTTCTTGTATGTTCCCCATTTTCCACCATGTGTTTCCATCCCCCTGTCCCCGCCCCCCCACTTGCCCCAATGTACTTTGTACTGTGATTTTATGAAATGATATTTTTGATAATAAAAGTAAAAAATAAAAAAGACAGTAGTCGTGCCTAAAAGACCATTTGGTCCAAAGAACTCCAGATCAGAATCCATCAGAAGGTTTGAATCCCTTCATGGTAACTGACCATGCTTGAAATGGTTGGAATCCCTTCATGCTGAAATGAGCTTGTTACATTTTTTAATATTTCCACCAGAGAACAGAATGTAAAAAGGCACTGCTGGGATTTGAACCCAGGATCTCCTGTTTACAAGACAGGCACTTTGACCAGCTAAGCCACAGCGCCTTGAAATTGAATTAACAACCCACAAAAACAAAAACAAAAAAGCCAGTATTTTTTATGCTGTAAACAAGCACGACTCTTAAAAATGATAAGGCTCATTGCATAATTAGACAGTAGTCGTGCCTAAAACACCATTTGGTCTAAAGAACTTCAAATCAGAGTCCGTCAGAAGGTTCGAATCCCTTTGTGGTAACTGACCATGTTTGAAAAGGTTGGAATCCCTCTAGGGCTAAATGAGCTGGCTTCATTTTTGAATATTTCCAGAGAACAGAATGTAAAAAGGCACTGCTGGGATTTGAACCCAGGATCTCCTGTTTACAAGACAGGCACTTTGACCAGCTAAGCCACAGCGCCTTGAAACCTAATTAAAAAGCCCCCCAAAAAACACCAGTATTTTATATGCTGTAAACAAGCATGCTCTGTCCGCCGTACCTTCGATGCCCTGGCCGACTGGACAACCTTTAAGGAGAGCCTCATTCAGTCAGCTCACAATGCCCTGAAAAAGCCCTGGATATCGGAGAAGACTCTTAACATCATCGACCGCCGGCGCGAGGCCCGACTCCGGGCGACCTCCCGGAATATCGGCGGCTGAACTACCTGCGCAATGTGGCTATAGCCGAGGACCGTGAGAGGTTTTGGAAGGCAGAAGCTGAACACCTAGAGTCTGCGGCCAACAACAACAACATGTGCCGGGTCTTTAGTCTGCTGCGCCAAGCCCGTAATGGTCCACGCATCAAGACAGCCCTGGTGAAAGACTCGGATGGCCACCTCTTAACAACTGAAGCAACCTGCCTCGAATGCTGGAAAGAGCACTTCACCCTTCTCCTGCAGCATAGCTCCATTCCGGCTGATTCCATCATCCCAGCCACTGCAAATGCCGTATCCACCAGCAACGCTTGCAGCACAGACCCTCTCACCCCAGAAGAAGTCAGAGCTGCTCTGAATAAAATCAACAACAGGAAGGACCCCCGGCATCTGCTCCATAACTGCTGAGATGCTAAAATCTGGTGGTGATGGTGTTGTCGAGTGGCTCACCCACATATTCAGTCAGGTGTGGGAGACAGAGAGACTTCCCAGTGACTGGACCAGAGGGGTTATCCTACCCTTCTGGAAGCGCAAGGGTGACAGGCTAGACTGCTGCAACCACAGAGGCATTACCCTTCTGTCCATCCCCGGTAAGCTCTTTACCAGGATCTTGCTCACCCGTGCTCTCCCAGCCATCAGAAGCAGTCGCCGTCCAAAGCAGGCTGGCTTCATGCCTAATCGCTCCACAACCGACCACATCTCCGCCGTTCGTTTGCTGATAGAGAAGACCTATGAATTTCGTAAAGACCGACACCTCTACATCGGGTTCATAGATCTGAAGGCTGCCTTCGACACCGTCTGCCATGCTTCACTGTGGAGTATCCTACAGGCCCTTGGAGCACCACCCAAGATCGTCGCCCTACTCAAGTTGCTTTATAGCAATGCACAGAGCTGTGTCTGCATTAACGGCAGAGACTCTGACTGGTTTTCCATCTCCAGTGGCGTCCGTCAGGGCTGAGTGGCTGCTCCCGACCTCTTCAACTGCATCATTGACCACCTGATGCTCAAGGTCTGTGAGCGGGTCCCCGGAGTGTCCTTTGGCGACTACCATCTGACCGACCTGGAGTACACCGACGACACCATTCTGCTCAGCACATCCTACAGCCAGCTGAGAGACACTCTGGGCATATACAGTGAAGAGGCAGGGAAGCTTGGCCTCCAAGTGAGCTGGGCTAAGACCAAATTTATACATGTCGGTGATGGGCCAGATCCACCCCCCCCTGCAGCTTGGCAATGACATTGTAGAGCCTGTGAAGCGCTTTGTGTACCTGGGGTCCATAGTGACGGACAACGGGGACCTAAATCCAGAGATTAACCGCAGAAGAGCCCTGGCAGCATCAGCCCTGCAGTCCCTCTGGAAGCCACTCTGGCGACACTCCACCATCTCACACACGACAAAGCTCCGGATATATAATTCCGCCGTACTTTCCATCCTGCTGTATGGTTCGGAGACATGGCCCCTGAACAAGACTCTGGCTGCCAAAGTAGACGGCTTTGATAGCAGAGCTCTCCGCACCATCGAAAATATCAGGTGGCCCCAGTGAGTTTCCAACCAGGGGCTCAGAGCTCGCACGCTCCAGCCCAGAGCATCCTGCCTGGCTGCGCAACGCCGCACCCGCTGGTTTGGCCATGTTCTCCACCTTCCTGCTGACCATCCCACGAGAGCCATCCTCCAGTTTGACCCAAAGGCGGCAGGCTGGAAACGACTACGAGGCAAGCCCTGCACCCGATGGCTTGACATCATTGTGGGCGACCTCCAACAACTTGGAGTCACCATAGAGGACGCAGAGCAGCTGGCCCTAGACCGCCAGCGTTGGAAAAAACTGGTTCACCTGATCGGCTCAACGCGTGGGGACGGGATGCCCCCCTCCCCTTTGCTGGAGCCTTAGATAGATAGAAACAAGCATGACTCTTAAAAATGACCAGACTCATTGCATAATTAGACAGTAGTCGTGACTAAAAGACCATTTGGTCTAAAGAACTTCAGATCAGAGTCCGTCAGAAGGGTTGAATCCCTTCGTGGTAACTGACCACACATGCATACAGTTACACGCCATTAGTCCCACGGAGTTCGTCAGAGACTGCCCGGTGTGCGGAGAATCCCCCGAGACTTTAGAACACCTATTTCTCGAATGTGGTGCCGCCCGCCGCTTCTGGGTCCGGGTCCAGGATCTCCTCGCCCGGAGGCTGAACTGGAGTCTCCCACGGCCGGCGGCCCTTAGAGGGAATGACCAGGTGCGCTGGTCTCTCCTGTTCGGGGCCGGAAGGGGGCGCCCCGGGGCTGACCATCGCCCCGTCGCCGCTGCCGACCGTCAGCTGTTCAGACTGTTAATGTCAATAGCCCGGTACACCATTTATCATGTTCGGAATATCCACCTTCACCGACAGCGCACCGCCCCCCTTTGGACTCTTTTCACCACCCACCTCACCACCCACCTCAGACACCTCCACATGGCCGTCCCCCACCGCTTCAACAGAACTTTGCTCCCCCACAACACCCTCATCACCACCAACCCCCAAGGACAGCTCGACCTCCATTTTTGATCCCCCCCCCCCCAGGACAATGGACAACAACACAATCATGGATCTAGATGTTTAATGGGATTTATAATGTTTAACATTTGCTCACTAATGTCCTCGTCTGCCCCAGCCCCTCATGTCTCCTACCTTACCCCCCCCCCAAATGCCCTAATGTTACCTGTCTTGCAATGTATGCACACATTTATTTATTATTTCTCTCATGTTTTCCCCACTTCCCTCATGTGTTTTTCCCTTCCCCACGTCCCCCCCCCCCACATAACCTAATGTGTTCTTGTACGTGTACTGTGCTTTTACTTTGTAAAAATGCTATTTTTGATAATAAAAGACAAAAAAAAAAAAACATTTCTTGTATGTCCTCCCCATTTCCTTCATGTGTTTGAATTTGAAGTTACCGACTATGTGTGGTATAAACCATTCGAATGTGTAGGCCCAGACAGATGCGATGTCGGAAAGTTTGAATCTCTCTGTGGTAACTGAGTATACTTGATTTTTGAATATTTCCACCAGAAAACAGAATGTACAAAGGCACTGCTGGGATTTGAACCCAGGATCTCCTGTTTACTAGACAGGCACTTTGACCAGCTAAGCCACAGCGCCTTCGACTGTCTTTTTCTAAAACACAAACAGCAAAAAAAAAAAAAAAAAGCTCCAACTTGAAATCCCCTCTCAAACCAAAATGTAAAAAGACACTGCTGGGATTTGAACCCAGAGGCTCCTATTGACAAGATAGGCACTTTGACCGGTTGACATACAGCACCTTCATTTGCAGGAGACTGCACTCTAAAAAAAACAAAATCCATTGACCATGTGGCCTAATGGATAAGGCGTCTGACTTCGAATCAGAAGATTGAGGGTTCGAATCCCTTCGTGGTTAAATGAGCTGGCTTCATTTTTAAATATTCCCACCAGAGAACAGAATGTAAAAAGGCACTGCTGGGATTTGAACCCAGGATCTCCTGTTTACTAGACAGGCACTTTGACCAGCTAAGCCACAGCGCCTTCAACCATCATTTTAAACAAAACAAAAAAACATCTCAACCATGACTCTTACAAATGATATTTGTCATTGCATAATTAGACAATAGCCGCCGGATAGCCAGACCACCCATCGGACCACCACACCCCGGACCACCGCACCCCGGATCACCCATTGGACCACCGCACCGCGGCCCACCGCACCCCGGATCACCGTACCCCAGATCACCGTACCCCAGATCACCGCACCCCAGATCACCGCACCCCAGGTCACCGCACTCCAGACCCACGTCCTCCAGAACATCGCCACCATCACCGCCCGCCCGACCATCCACCTGATCACCCATCCAGACCCAACCTCCCCCTCGTCAGACTTATCATGTCCATAGCCCGGTACACCATCTTCTTTGTCAGAAACCTCCACCTATACGATCAGCGCACCGCCCCCCACTGGAAAAAGTAAAAAAAAAAAAAAAGAAAAAAGACAACAGCCGCCCCGAAATGACCATTTAGCCCAATGGATAACGCATCTGAGGCTCATTACATAATTGGACAAAAGATGTGCCTTAAACACCATTTAGCTCAGGGCGTCTGTCTTCAGATGAGAATACGTCAGAAAGTTCGAATCCCTTTGTGATTAAATGAACTTGCTTCATTTTTGAATATTTCCACCAGAGAACAGAATGTACAAAGGCACTGCTGGGATTTGAACCCAGGATCTCCTGTTTACAAGACAGGCACTTTGACCAGCTAAGCCACAGTGCCTTCGACTGTCTTTTTTTATAACACAAACAGCAAAAAAAAGGCTCCTGTTGACAAGATAGGCACTTTGACCGGTTGACATACAGCACCTTCAACTGCACTCTAAAAAGACAAGATGCATGGACCATGTGGCCTAATGGATAAGGCGTCTGACTTCGGATCAGAAGATTGAGGGTTCGAATCCCTTCGTGGTTGAATGAGCTGGCCTCATTTCTTAATATTTCCACCAGAGAACAGAATGTAAAAAGGCACTGCTGGGATTTGAACCCAGGATCTCCTGTTTACAAGACAGGCACTTTGACCAGCTAAGCCACAGCGCCTTCGATGATTGTTTTAAACACATGAAAACACACAAAAAAAAGAAAAGAAAAAAAACATCTCACAAATCTTACAAACATCTTACAAATGATCTTTGTCATTGCATAATTAAACAATAGCCGCCCCGAAATGACCTTTTTTTTTGTCTTTTATTTTCAAAAATATCGTTTTACAAAGTAAAAGCACAGTAAATGTACAAGAAACACATGAAGGAAATGGGGAGAACATACAAGAAATAATAAATATATATATGTATATGCACATCACAACACAGGTAACATTAGGGCATGCGGGGGGGCGGGGATATGGGATAGGATAGGAGACATGAAGGAATGGGGCAGGCGAGGACATAATGAATGAAATTAAAGAGAGAATGAGCACGCAATTTCTGAACCTAGATTAGAGTCTCTGTCCATTGTTCTGAGGGGGGTCAAAAATGGAGATCGAGGTGTCCTTGGGGGTTAGTGGTGATGAGGGTGTTGTGGGGAAGCAAAGTCCTGTTGAAGTGGTGGGGGACGGCCATGTGGAGGTGTCTGAGGTGGGTGGTGAGGTGAGTGGTGAAAAGAGTCCAAAGGGGGGCAGTGCACTGTCGATGGAGGTGGATGTTCCTGACGTGATAGATGTTGTACCGGGCTATGCGGCGGGCGGCACCACATTCCTCAGTCTGTTTGCGACGTCGCCCAGCAGGTGGAGCACTGTCAGCGCGTGCACCAGTGTGGACATGCAGAGGGTGTTGACGACCAGCACCTTCCCTTTTACAGTGAGCGCCCTGAGGTTCCAGAGCGAGATGGTCTGCCCGATCTTCAGTAGGGATTTCTCCCACTGCTTCACGGCGCAGACCACCTCGTCTTTCCCCATCAGGACGCCCAGCACCTTGTACTGGTTGTCCGCCCTCCACATGTCCACGCTGAGGCGCGGCGGGGCGACGTCGCCGCAGAACGACTGGCCCAATTAACCTCTCTGCCCGAGGCCAGGCAGTAGACGCCTAGCTAGTGGAGAGCTGCTCCCAGGATCTCCACGTCCCGGGCGAAGAGGTTGGGGTGTGGTGATCTGGGGTGCGCTGGTTCGGTGAGTGTCCCGGAGTGTGATGGGGGAGCACCTGGCCTGCTGCACGATGGTCCGGGCGATGGTCAGCTGAAAAAGCTGGAGCGGCGACAGCTGGGCTGTGGTGGGCTCCGGCGATGAGCTGATGGTTGGCCGCGGCGCCGGGGCGGTGGTCGGCCCCAGGGCGCCCCCTTGCAGCCCCAAACAGGAGAGACCAGTGCTCCTGGTCGTCTCCTCCCAGGGCCGCCGGCGGTGGGAGACTCCAGTCCAGCCTCTGGGCGAGGAGGTCCTGGACCCGGACCCAGAAGCAGCGGGCGGCACCACATTCGCAAAAAAGATGTATAAGAGTCTCAGGGGATTCACCGCACACTGAGCAGTCGCTGTCGTACACTGTTGGTGAGGATGTTGTCAGCAATGTCCCGGTGTGGAATACTATATGACTGGGTCGGACTGATGATGGACGCGATGACTAATTTAAGGCGGTTTGCGAGAATTTTGGCGAGTATCTTGTAGTCGGTGCCAGTGCAGAATGATGCAGAAATGCGGTTCTCAGATTGCATCTGCGTGTACAGTGACTGCAGTATGGGCGCGATGCGGTAAAACTCACTCGTGAGACCATCCTGACCGGGACTCTTGTTATTGTTTAGCCCTTTGATGGCTTCCCGGACCTCCGCGACGGTTATGGGCCGGTCGCAGAGGTCACGGTCGCCCTGGCCTCAACAGCGTTGATGGCGGCGTGAGTGGCATGTGACGAGGTACCTTGCGCGTGAAATAACTCGGAGTAGAATGGCAAAGTACAATGGTCCGCTGAGATGACACCTGCAGAATTAGCGAGCTGCTGTATATACATTGTTCCCTGTTTTTGTTTTTCGAGGCCGAAAAAGAAGGCTGTTCCCCTCTCCAAACCTCCACTGTGTATCTCGCCCTGGCTCTTAGAGTAGCCCCCCTGCTCTTCGCCAGCTCCAGTGCCTCTAGACGGGCCCTGAGCTGGAGAAGTTCAGAATCAACCGGGCCTTTCTGAGAAGCCGCGCCCGCACAGATGGTTTGGATGCGTTGGCGCAGGGTGTTCTCCTCGACGCTCTCGAGCCATTTTTGTGCTTGCAGAATCAGAATCAAAAAATTCTTTTTGATTCTGATTTTTGCTTCCTCCCACCATTCTATTAGGTTGTTCAGTACCTCCTTTTCTTGCTCAAGAGCATCCAGGAGCCTGGCCAGCTTCTTTTGGTATTTTTCCTCGGGGAGTACAGAGTTGTTAAGAACCCACAGCCCTCCGTTTCACTTCCCTCCTGTGAGGGAGAAGCTAACCGAGAGCGGTGAGTGATCACTGATACCCGTCCAGTGTACTCGGCCCTGTCCAGATTCCTGGGCACATGTCTAGCCTGGACTGTTTCAGTACGCCCTGAACAACCTGCCTTCTCGAGAAGGCCCTGGACCTTTGGTGTAGCACGCGCCAAATTTCTGTCATGTCCTGTATTTTACTTTACTTCTTCTTCAGGAGCTCAGAGGTGTGTTTCCTCCAGGCCAGACCTTCCTCGATCTGGACTCCCAGAAACCTGAAATCAGTGACCCTCTCCACCCAGTCCCCACTGATGGAGAGTGGAGAAATGTCAGTTTTCTTCCTCCTGTAGTCTATGATCAGCTCCTTTGTTTTTTTGGTGTTAAAGAGCAGGTTATTCTCCTTACACCACCCCAACAGTCGCTGCACCTCGTCCCTATACGCTGATTCATCCCCCCTGGTGATGAGTCCCAGATGGAGTGTGGAAACCCCAAAAACTCCAATTTCTCCCCCAGTTTATAGGGAAGGATGGTGTTAAAGGCCAAGGTGAAATCCACAAATCCCTTCATGGTTAAATGAGCTGGCTTCATTTTTGAATATTTCCAGAGAACAGAATGTAAAAAGGCACTGCTGGGATTTGAACCCAGGATCTCCTGTTTACGAGACAGGCACTTTGACCAGCTAAGCCACAGCGCCTTCAAAACACAAACAGCAAAAAAAAAAAAAAAAAAAAAAAAAAAAAAAAAAAAAAAAAATCCCCCTCTCAAACCAAAATGTAAAAAGGCACTGGTGGGATTTGAACCCAGAGGCTCCTGTTGACAAGATAGGCACTTTGACCGGTTGACATGCAGCACCTTCAACTGCAGCAAACTGGACTCTAAAAAAAAAAAAAGAACACCCTGTGGCCTAATGGTTAAGGTGTCTGACTTTGGGTCAGAAAATTGAGGGTTCAAAACCCTTTGTGGTTAATTTTTTTTGCTTGCTTCATTTTTGAATATTTCCACCAGAGAACAGAATGTAAAAAGGCACTGTTGGGATTTGAACCCAGGATCTCCTGTTTACAAGGCAGGCACTTTGACCAGCTAAGCCACAGCACTTTGAAACCTAATTAAAAAGCCCCCAAAAAAACACCAGTATTTTTTTTTTATGCTGTAAACAAGCACGACTCTTAAAAATGATCAGACTCATTGCATAATTAGACAGTAGTTGTGCCTAAAAGACCATTTGGTCTAAAGAACTTCAGATCAGAATCAGATCAGAAGGTTTGAATTTCTTCGTGGTAACTGACCGCGGTGCGCTGGACCTCGGGCCGGGGCCGGCTTCGACTTCCATGTTTGGGTGGGAGGGACCGTGTGGAAGAAGCTGACTGAGATGAACACCCGAGCCTGTTATAGGGTGCTGCTCCCTGGAGTCTTCAGACGCCCCGCGGCAGAACACAAATGGTCACAGACATTCCCCTCACACGACTTCGCATCCATCTGGGCCTACACCCCCCCCCCATCCATAACCCAATGTGTTCTTGTACGTTCACTGTGCTTTTATTTTGTAAAATGCTATTTTTGATAATAAAAGACAAAAAATAAATAAAATAAATAAGGTTCATGGGCCATGTGGCCTAATGGATAAGGCATCTGACTTCGGATCAGAAGATTGAGGGTTTGAATCCCTTCGTGGTTACTTTTTTTGCTTGTTACATTTTTGAATATTTCCACCAGAGAACAGAATGTAAAAAGGCACTGCTGGGATTTGAACCCAGGATCTCCTGTTTACTAGACAGGCACTTTGACCAGCTAAGCCACAGCGCCTTGAAAAAGAATTAAAAAGCCGAATTTAAATTGAAACACAGACTGATCTACACATGCATACAGCTACACGCCATCTGCCCCACAGAGTTCGTCACAGACTGCCCAGTGTACGATGAATCCCCCGAGACTTTAGAACACCTATTCTTTGAATGTGGTGCCGCCCGCCGCTTCTGGGTCCGGGTCCAGGACCTCCTCGCCCGGAGGCTGAACTGGAGTCTCCCACCGCCGCCGGCCCTTGGAGGGAATGACCAGGTGCGCTGGTCTCTCCTGTTCGGGGCCGGGGTCTTCTGTTTACTAGACAAGCACTTTGACCAGCTAAGCCACAGTGCCTTCAACCATCACTTCAGAAAATACAAACAGCAAAAAAATAAATAAAACTCCAGCATTTTATATACTGTAAATAACTACGATTGATAAAACTGATCAGGATCATGCCATAATCAGACAATAGACGTGCCTATAAACCTCAAGAGAACAAAATGTAAAAAAGGCACTGCCAGGATCTCCTGGTTACTAGACAGGCACTTTAACCAGCTAAGCCACAGAGCCTTGAAACGTAAGTAAACCCCCCCCCACCCCCCCACCCCAAAAAAAACCCCAAAAAAACAAAAACACCAGTATTTTTTATGCTGTAAACAAGCATGACTCTTAAAAATGATCAGACTCATTGCATAATTAGACAATAGTCGTGCCTAAAACACCATTTGGTCTAAAGAACTTCAGATCAAAATCCATCAGAAGGTTTGAATCCCTTCGTGGTAACTGACCGCGGTGCGCTGGCCCTCAGGCCGGGGACGGGAGGAGTCGACTCCCCCGCCGCCGGCTTCGACTTCGACGTTTGGGCGGGCGGGACCGTGTGGAAGAAGCTGACCGAGATGAACACCCGAGCCTGTCACAGAGTGCTGATCCCTGGAGTCTTCAGACGTCCCGCGGCAGAACACAAATGGTCACAGACATTCCCCTCGCACGACATCGCATCCATCTGGGCCTACACATTCGAATGGTTTACACACCACACATAGTCAGTCATTTTGAATTCAAATTGAAACACAGACTGATCTACACGTGCATACAGTTACACGCCATCTGTCCCACGGAGTTCGTCAGAGACTGCCTGGTGTGCGATGAATCCCCCGAGACTTTAGAACACCTTTTTCTCGAATGTGGTGCCGCCCGCCGCTTCTGGGTCCGGGTCCAGGACCTCCTCGCCCGGAGGCTGGACTGGGGTCTCCCACCGCCGGCGGCCCTGGGAGGGGATGACCAGGAGCACTGGTCTCTCCTGTTCGGGGCCAGAAGGGGGCGCCCTGGGGCCGACCACCGCCCCGGCGCCGCGGCCGACCGTCAGCTCGTTGCCGGAGCCCACCACAGCCCAGCTGTCGCCGCTCCAGCCGCTTCAGCTGACCATCGCCCGGACCATCGTGCGGCAGGTCAGGTGCTCCCCCATCACACTCCGGGACACCCACCGGACCAGCGCACCCCAGATCACCACACCCCAGACCACCCATCGGATCACCGCACCCCAGATCACCGCACCCCAGATCACCCATCGGACCACCGCACCCCGGACCACCGCACCCCAGACCCACGTCCTCCGGAACATCGCCAAATCATCCGCCCCGCCCCCCCATGTGTCCTATCCAACCCCGCACCCTCCCTACTTGCCCCAGTGTCGCCTGTCTTGTGATGTACATGTACACATTTATTTATTATTTCTTGTATCCCCATTTTCCACCCCAGTGTACTCTCCCAATGTACTTTGTACTGTGATTTTATGAGATGATATTTTTGATAATAAAAGTTAAAAAAAAAAAAAAAAAAAGACAGTAGTCTTGCCTAAAAGACAGAAATATGCCTAAAGAGGTTTTATATGTCATCCATGCATGTTTGAATAATTTAGTGATCTCTCATATGCCCTGTTCAAACCCTCCTTACAGTTAGCAGTACTAAACTGTCCAATGCTCAGCCCACAATCCTACGTGACCCATGCACCTGCACAGAAGTTCTCCATTAATGTATAAAAGTATCATCCTAAACCTAACCGTGTGAAGAAGGGGTGCCAGGGGTAAAACAGCTATTCATCTATTCCTAATAGAGATGAATCAAAAGAAACTAATATTCATTTTATATTTAAATGTATTTATAATGTTTGCTGTATTTTACTTTACTGTGCCTGAAGGGTAAACTGTAGATAAAGTAAACCTGAATGCGCTAAAAAAGGGAAAAAAAAGGCCCTGCTGGGATTAGAACCCCAGATCTCCTGTTTACTAGACAGGCACTTTGACCAGCTAAGCCACAGCGCTTTCAATTGCCTTTTTCCAAAACACAAAAAGCAAAGAAAAAAACAAAACTCCAACCTGAAATCCCCTCTCAAACCAAAACGTAAATTGGCACTGCTGGGATTTGAACCCAGAGGCTCCTGTTGACAAGATAGGCACTTTGACCGGTTGACATACAGCACCTTCAACAGCAGACTGCACTCTAAAAAAAACAAAATTCATGGACTATATGGCCTAATGGAAAAGGCGTCTGACTTCGGATCAGAAGATTGAGGGTTTGAATCCCTTTGTGGTTAATTGTTTTGCTTGTTACATTTTTTTATATTTCCACCAGAGAACAGAATGTAAAAAGGCACTGCTGGGATTTGAACCCAGGATCTCCTGTTTACGAGACAGGCACTTTGACCAGCTAAGCCACAGCGCCTTGAAATCCAATTTGAAACCCACAAAAAGAAAAAAAAAAACACCAGTATTTTATATGCTGTAAACAAGCACGACTCTTAAAAATGTTCCGGCTCATTGCATAATTAGACAGTAGTCGTCCACCTGATCACCCATCCAGACCCAACCTCCCCCTCGTCAGACTTATCATGTCCATAGCCCGGTACACTATCTTCTTTGTCAGAAACCTCCACCTATACGATCAGCGCACCGCCCCCCACTGGACCCTGTTCACAAACCGCCTTACCACCCACCTCCAACACCTTCACATAGCCATCCCCCACCGTTTTAACAAGACCCTGCTCCCCCGCAACACCCTCATCACCGTCACCCCCCAAGGACATTTGGACTTTCACTTTTGATCACTCACCCCATCCCCCACCCCACCTCGGATTCTGAAAGACTGAAACCAAAATGTGCAGATTGTTTATTCAATTTAATATTATTTCTCAAATTATGTCCCAGTCCGCCCCGCCCCGCCCCCCCCCCCCCCCCCCCCCCATGTGTCCTATCCAACCCCGCACCCTCCCTACTTGCCTCAGTGTCTTGTGATGTACATGTACACATTTATTTATTATTTCTTGTATGTTCCCCATTTTCCACCATGTGTTTCCATCCCCCTGTCCCCTCCCCCCCACTTGCCCCAATGTACTTTGTACTGTGATTTTATGAAATGATATTTTTGATAATAAAAGTAAAAAATAAAAAAGACAGTAGTCGTGCCTAAAAGACCATTTGGTCCAAAGAACTCCAGATCAGAATCCATCAGAAGGTTTGAATCCCTTCATGGTAACTGACCATGCTTGAAATGGTTGGAATCCCTTCATGCTGAAATGAGCTTGTTACATTTTTTAATATTTCCACCAGAGAACAGAATGTAAAAAGGCACTGCTGGGATTTGAACCCAGGATCTCCTGTTTACAAGACAGGCACTTTGACCAGCTAAGCCACAGCGCCTTGAAATTGAATTAACAACCCACAAAAACAAAAACAAAAAAGCCAGTATTTTTTATGCTGTAAACAAGCACGACTCTTAAAAATGATAAGGCTCATTGCATAATTAGACAGTAGTCATGCCTAAAACACCATTTGGTCTAAAGAACTTCAAATCAGAGTCCGTCAGAAGGTTCGAATCCCTTTGTGGTAACTGACCATGTTTGAAAAGGTTGGAATCCCTCTAGGGCTAAATGAGCTGGCTTCATTTTTGAATATTTCCAGAGAACAGAATGTAAAAAGGCACTGCTGGGATTTGAACCCAGGATCTCCTGTTTACAAGACAGGCACTTTGACCAGCTAAGCCACAGCGCCTTGAAACCTAATTAAAAAGCCCCCCAAAAAACACCAGTATTTTATATGCTGTAAACAAGCATGCTCTGTCCGCCGTACCTTCGATGCCCTGGCCGACTGGACAACCTTTAAGGAGAGCCTCATTCAGTCAGCTCACAATGCCCTGAAAAAGCCCTGGATATCGGAGAAGACTCTTAACATCATCGACCGCCGGCGCGAGGCCCGACTCCGGGGCGACCTCCCGGAATATCGGCGGCTGAACTACCTGCGCAATGTGGCTATAGCCGAGGACCGTGAGAGGTTTTGGAAGGCAGAAGCTGAACACCTAGAGTCTGCGGCCAACAACAACAACATGTGCCGGGTCTTTAGTCTGCTGCGCCAAGCCCGTAATGGTCCACGCATCAAGACAGCCCTGGTGAAAGACTCGGATGGCCACCTCTTAACAACTGAAGCAACCTGCCTCGAATGCTGGAAAGAGCACTTCACCCTTCTCCTGCAGCATAGCTCCATTCCGGCTGATTCCATCATCCCAGCCACTGCAAATGCCGTATCCACCAGCAACGCTTGCAGCACAGACCCTCTCACCCCAGAAGAAGTCAGAGCTGCTCTGAATAAAATCAACAACAGGAAGGCCCCCGGCATCTGCTCCATAACTGCTGAGATGCTAAAATCTGGTGGTGATGGTGTTGTCGAGTGGCTCACCCACATATTCAGTCAGGTGTGGGAGAC
The DNA here is from genome assembly GCF_009829125.3 of Periophthalmus magnuspinnatus. Lineage (NCBI taxonomy): Eukaryota > Metazoa > Chordata > Actinopteri > Gobiiformes > Gobiidae > Periophthalmus > Periophthalmus magnuspinnatus. Next base: position 20,928,191 of record NC_047144.1, read on the forward strand.
AGAGAGACTTCCCAGTGACTGGACCAGAGGGGTTATCCTACCCTTCTGGAAGCGCAAGGGTGACAGGCTAGACTGCTGCAACCACAGAGGCATTACCCTTCTGTCCATCCCCGGTAAGCTCTTTACCAGGATCTTGCTCACCCGTGCTCTCCCAGCCATCAGAAGCAGTCGCCGTCCAAAGCAGGCTGGCTTCATGCCTAATCGCTCCACAACCGACCACATCTCCGCCGTTCGTTTGCTGATAGAGAAGACCTATGAATTTCGTAAAGACCGACACCTCTACATCGGGTTCATAGATCTGAAGGCTGCCTTCGACACCGTCTGCCATGCTTCACTGTGGAGTATCCTACAGGCCCTTGGAGCACCACCCAAGATCGTCGCCCTACTCAAGTTGCTTTATAGCAATGCACAGAGCTGTGTCTGCATTAACGGCAGAGACTCTGACTGGTTTTCCATCTCCAGTGGCGTCCGTCAGGGCTGAGTGGCTGCTCCCGACCTCTTCAACTGCATCATTGACCACCTGATGCTCAAGGTCTGTGAGCGGGTCCCCGGAGTGTCCTTTGGCGACTACCATCTGACCGACCTGGAGTACACCGACGACACCATTCTGCTCAGCACATCCTACAGCCAGCTGAGAGACACTCTGGGCATATACAGTGAAGAGGCAGGGAAGCTTGGCCTCCAAGTGAGCTGGGCTAAGACCAAATTTATACATGTCGGTGATGGGCCAGATCCACCCCCCCCTGCAGCTTGGCAATGACATTGTAGAGCCTGTGAAGCGCTTTGTGTACCTGGGGTCCATAGTGACGGACAACGGGGACCTAAATCCAGAGATTAACCGCAGAAGAGCCCTGGCAGCATCAGCCCTGCAGTCCCTCTGGAAGCCACTCTGGCGACACTCCACCATCTCACACACGACAAAGCTCCGGATATATAATTCCGCCGTACTTTCCATCCTGCTGTATGGTTCGGAGACATGGCCCCTGAACAAGACTCTGGCTGCCAAAGTACACGGCTTTGATAGCAGAGCTCTCCGCACCATCGAAAATATCAGGTGGCCCCAGTGAGTTTCCAACCAGGGGCTCAGAGCTCGCACGCTCCAGCCCAGAGCATCCTGCCTGGCTGCGCAACGCCGCACCCGCTGGTTTGGCCATGTTCTCCACCTTCCTGCTGACCATCCCACGAGAGCCATCCTCCAGTTTGACCCAAAGGCGGCAGGCTGGAAACGACTACGAGGCAAGCCCTGCACCCGATGGCTTGACATCATTGTGGGCGACCTCCAACAACTTGGAGTCACCATAGAGGACGCAGAGCAGCTGGCCCTAGACCGCCAGCGTTGGAAAAAACTGGTTCACCTGATCGGCTCAACGCGTGGGGACGGGATGCCCCCCTCCCCTTTGCTGGAGCCTTAGATAGATAGAAACAAGCATGACTCTTAAAAATGACCAGACTCATTGCATAATTAGACAGTAGTCGTGACTAAAAGACCATTTGGTCTAAAGAACTTCAGATCAGAGTCCGTCAGAAGGGTTGAATCCCTTCGTGGTAACTGACCACACATGCATACAGTTACACGCCATTAGTCCCACGGAGTTCGTCAGAGACTGCCCGGTGTGCGGAGAATCCCCCGAGACTTTAGAACACCTATTTCTCGAATGTGGTGCCGCCCGCCGCTTCTGGGTCCGGGTCCAGGATCTCCTCGCCCGGAGGCTGAACTGGAGTCTCCCACGGCCGGCGGCCCTTAGAGGGAATGACCAGGTGCGCTGGTCTCTCCTGTTCGGGGCCGGAAGGGGGCGCCCCGGGGCTGACCATCGCCCCGTCGCCGCTGCCGACCGTCAGCTGTTCAGACTGTTAATGTCAATAGCCCGGTACACCATTTATCATGTTCGGAATATCCACCTTCACCGACAGCGCACCGCCCCCCTTTGGACTCTTTTCACCACCCACCTCACCACCCACCTCAGACACCTCCACATGGCCGTCCCCCACCGCTTCAACAGAACTTTGCTCCCCCACAACACCCTCATCACCACCAACCCCCAAGGACAGCTCGACCTCCATTTTTGATCCCCCCCCCAGGACAATGGACAACAACACAATCATGGATCTAGATGTTTAATGGGATTTATAATGTTTAACATTTGCTCACTAATGTCCTCGTCTGCCCCAGCCCCTCATGTCTCCTACCTTACCCCCCCCCCAAATGCCCTAATGTTACCTGTCTTGCAATGTATGCACACATTTATTTATTATTTCTCTCATGTTTTCCCCACTTCCCTCATGTGTTTTTCCCTTCCCCACGTCCCCCCCCCCCCACATAACCTAATGTGTTCTTGTACGTGTACTGTGCTTTTACTTTGTAAAAATGCTATTTTTGATAATAAAAGACAAAAAAAAAAAAACATTTCTTGTATGTCCTCCCCATTTCCTTCATGTGTTTGAATTTGAAGTTACCGACTATGTGTGGTATAAACCATTCGAATGTGTAGGCCCAGACAGATGCGATGTCGGAAAGTTTGAATCTCTTTGTGGTAACTGAGTATACTTGATTTTTGAATATTTCCACCAGAAAACAGAATGTACAAAGGCACTGCTGGGATTTGAACCCAGGATCTCCTGTTTACTAGACAGGCACTTTGACCAGCTAAGCCACAGCGCCTTCGACTGTCTTTTTCTAAAACACAAACAGCAAAAAAAAAAAAAAAAAGCTCCAACTTGAAATCCCCACTCAAACCAAAATGTAAAAAGACACTGCTGGGATTTGAACCCAGAGGCTCCTATTGACAAGATAGGCACTTTGACCGGTTGACATACAGCACCTTCATTTGCAGGAGACTGCACTCTAAAAAAAACAAAATCCATTGACCATGTGGCCTAATGGATAAGGCGTCTGACTTCGAATCAGAAGATTGAGGGTTCGAATCCCTTTGTGGTTAAATGAGCTGGCTTCATTTTTAAATATTCCCACCAGAGAACAGAATGTAAAAAGGCACTGCTGGGATTTGAACCCAGGATCTCCTGTTTACTAGACAGGCACTTTGACCAGCTAAGCCACAGCGCCTTCAACCATCATTTTAAACAAAACAAAAAAACATCTCAACCATGACTCTTACAAATGATCTTTGTCATTGCATAATTAGACAATAGCCGCCGGATAGCCAGACCACCCATCGGACCACCACACCCCGGACCACCGCACCCCGGATCACCCATCGGACCACCGCACCGCGGCCCACCGCACCCCGGATCACCGTACCCCGGATCACCGCACCCCGGATCACCGCACCCCAGGTCACCGCACTCCAGACCCACGTCCTCCAGAACATCGCCACCATCACCGCCCGCCCGACCATCCACCTGATCACCCATCCAGACCCAACCTCCCCCTCGTCAGACTTATCATGTCCATAGCCCGGTACACCATCTTCTTTGTCAGAAACCTCCACCTATACGATCAGCGCACCGCCCCCCACTGGAAAAAGTAAAAAAAAAAATTAAAAAAAAGACAATAGCCGCCCCGAAATGACCATTTAGCCCAATGGATAAAGCATCTGAGGCTCATTACATAATTGGACAAAAGATGTGCCTTAAACACCATTTAGCTCAGGGCGTCTGTCTTCAGATGAGAATACGTCAGAAAGTTCGAATCCCTTTGTGATTAAATGAACTTGCTTCATTTTTGAATATTTCCACCAGAGAACAGAATGTACAAAGGCACTGCTGGGATTTGAACCCAGGATCTCCTGTTTACAAGACAGGCACTTTGACCAGCTAAGCCACAGTGCCTTCGACTGTCTTTTTTTATAACACAAACAGCAAAAAAAAGGCTCCTGTTGACAAGATAGGCACTTTGGCCGGTTGACATACAGCACCTTCAACTGCACTCTAAAAAGACAAAATGCATGGACCATGTGGCCTAATGGATAAGGCGTCTGACTTCGGATCAGAAGATTGAGGGTTTGAATCCCTTCGTGGTTGAATGAGCTGGCCTTATTTCTTAATATTTCCACCAGAGAACAGAATGTAAAAAGGCACTGCTGGGATTTGAACCCAGGATCTCCTGTTTACAAGACAGGCACTTTGACCAGCTAAGCCACAGCGCCTTCGATGATTGTTTTAAACACATGAAAACACACAAAAAAATAAGAAAAGAAAAAAAAGAAAAAAAACATCTCACAAATCTTACAAACATCTTACAAATGATCTTTGTCATTGCATAATTAAACAATAGCCGCCCCGAAATGACCTTTTTTTTTGTCTTTTATTTTCAAAAATATCGTTTTACAAAGTAAAAGCACAGTAAATGTACAAGAAACACATGAAGGAAATGGGGAGAACATACAAGAAATAATAAATATATATATGTATATGCACATCACAACACAGGTAACATTAGGGCGTGCGGGGGGGGCGGGGATATGGGATAGGGTAGGAGACATGAAGGAATGGGGCAGGCGAGGACATAATGAATGAAATTAAAGAGAGAATGAGCACGCAATTTCTGAACCTAGATTAGAGTCTCTGTCCATTGTTCTGAGGGGGGTCAAAAATGGAGATCGAGGTGTCCTTGGGGGTTAGTGGTGATGAGGGTGTTGTGGGGAAGCAAAGTCCTGTTGAAGTGGTGGGGGACGGCCATGTGGAGGTGTCTGAGGTGGGTGGTGAGGTGAGTGGTGAAAAGAGTCCAAAGGGGGGCAGTGCACTGTCGATGGAGGTGGATGTTCCTGACGTGATAGATGTTGTACCGGGCTATGCGGCGGGCGGCACCACATTCCTCAGTCTGTTTGCGACGTCGCCCAGCAGGTGGAGCACTGTCAGCGCGTGCACCAGTGTGGACATGCAGAGGGTGTTGACGACCAGCACCTTCCCTTTTACAGTGAGCGCCCTGAGGTTCCAGAGCGAGATGGTCTGCCCGATCTTCAGTAGGGATTTCTCCCACTGCTTCACGGCGCAGACCACCTCGTCTTTCCCCATCAGGACGCCCAGCACCTTGTACTGGTTGTCCGCCCTCCACATGTCCACGCTGAGGCGCGGCGGGGCGACGTCGCCGCAGAACGACTGGCCCAATTAACCTCTCTGCCCGAGGCCAGGCAGTAGACGCCTAGCTAGTGGAGAGCTGCTCCCAGGATCTCCACGTCCCGGGCGAAGAGGTTGGGGTGTGGTGATCTGGGGTGCGCTGGTTCGGTGAGTGTCCCGGAGTGTGATGGGGGAGCACCTGGCCTGCTGCACGATGGTCCGGGCGATGGTCAGCTGAAAAAGCTGGAGCGGCGACAGCTGGGCTGTGGTGGGCTCCGGCGATGAGCTGATGGTTGGCCGCGGCGCCGGGGCGGTGGTCGGCCCCAGGGCGCCCCCTTGCAGCCCCAAACAGGAGAGACCAGTGCTCCTGGTCGTCTCCTCCCAGGGCCGCCGGCGGTGGGAGACTCCAGTCCAGCCTCTGGGCGAGGAGGTCCTGGACCCGGACCCAGAAGCAGCGGGCGGCACCACATTCGCAAAAAAGATGTATAAGAGTCTCAGGGGATTCACCGCACACTGAGCAGTCGCTGTCGTACACTGTTGGTGAGGATGTTGTCAGCAATGTCCCGGTGTGGAATACTATATGACTGGGTCGGACTGATGATGGACGCGATGACTAATTTAAGGCGGTTTGCGAGAATTTTGGCGAGTATCTTGTAGTCGGTGCCAGTGCAGAATGATGCAGAAATGCGGTTCTCAGATTGCATCTGCGTGTACAGTGACTGCAGTATGGGCGCGATGCGGTAAAACTCACTCGTGAGACCATCCTGACCGGGACTCTTGTTATTGTTTAGCCCTTTGATGGCTTCCCGGACCTCCGCGACGGTTATGGGCCGGTCGCAGAGGTCACGGTCGCCCTGGCCTCAACAGCGTTGATGGCGGCGTGAGTGGCATGTGACGAGGTACCTTGCGCGTGAAATAACTCGGAGTAGAATGGCAAAGTACAATGGTCCGCTGAGATGACACCTGCAGAATTAGCGAGCTGCTGTATATACATTGTTCCCTGTTTTTGTTTTTCGAGGCCGAAAAAGAAGGCTGTTCCCCTCTCCAAACCTCCACTGTGTATCTCGCCCTGGCTCTTAGAGTAGCCCCCCTGCTCTTCGCCAGCTCCAGTGCCTCTAGACGGGCCCTGAGCTGGAGAAGTTCAGAATCAACCGGGCCTTTCTGAGAAGCCGCGCCCGCACAGATGGTTTGGATGCGTTGGCGCAGGGTGTTCTCCTCGACGCTCTCGAGCCATTTTTGTGCTTGCAGAATCAGAATCAAAAAATTCTTTTTGATTCTGATTTTTGCTTCCTCCCACCATTCTATTAGGTTGTTCAGTACCTCCTTTTCTTGCTCAAGAGCATCCAGGAGCCTGGCCAGCTTCTTTTGGTATTTTTCCTCGGGGAGTACAGAGTTGTTAAGAACCCACAGCCCTCCGTTTCACTTCCCTCCTGTGAGGGAGAAGCTAACCGAGAGCGGTGAGTGATCACTGATACCCGTCCAGTGTACTCGGCCCTGTCCAGATTCCTGGGCACATGTCTAGCCTGGACTGTTTCAGTACGCCCTGAACAACCTGCCTTCTCGAGAAGGCCCTGGACCTTTGGTGTAGCACGCGCCAAATTTCTGTCATGTCCTGTATTTTACTTTACTTCTTCTTCAGGAGCTCAGAGGTGTGTTTCCTCCAGGCCAGACCTTCCTCGATCTGGACTCCCAGAAACCTGAAATCAGTGACCCTCTCCACCCAGTCCCCACTGATGGAGAGTGGAGAAATGTCAGTTTTCTTCCTCCTGTAGTCTATGATCAGCTCCTTTGTTTTTTTGGTGTTAAAGAGCAGGTTATTCTCCTTACACCACCCCAACAGTCGCTGCACCTCGTCCCTATACGCTGATTCATCCCCCCTGGTGATGAGTCCCAGATGGAGTGTGGAAACCCCAAAAACTCCAATTTCTCCCCCAGTTTATAGGGAAGGATGGTGTTAAAGGCCAAGGTGAAATCCACAAATCCCTTCATGGTTAAATGAGCTGGCTTCATTTTTGAATATTTCCAGAGAACAGAATGTAAAAAGGCACTGCTGGGATTTGAACCCAGGATCTCCTGTTTACGAGACAGGCACTTTGACCAGCTAAGCCACAGCGCCTTCAAAACACAAACAGCAAAAAAAAAAAAAAAAAAAAAAAAAAAAAAAAAAAAAAAAAATCCCCCTCTCAAACCAAAATGTAAAAAGGCACTGGTGGGATTTGAACCCAGAGGCTCCTGTTGACAAGATAGGCACTTTGACCGGTTGACATGCAGCACCTTCAACTGCAGCAAACTGGACTCTAAAAAAAAAAAAAGAACACCCTGTGGCCTAATGGTTAAGGTGTCTGACTTTGGGTCAGAAAATTGAGGGTTCAAAACCCTTTGTGGTTAATTTTTTTTGCTTGCTTCATTTTTGAATATTTCCACCAGAGAACAGAATGTAAAAAGGCACTGTTGGGATTTGAACCCAGGATCTCCTGTTTACAAGGCAGGCACTTTGACCAGCTAAGCCACAGCACTTTGAAACCTAATTAAAAAGCCCCCAAAAAAACACCAGTATTTTTTTTTATGCTGTAAACAAGCACGACTCTTAAAAATGATCAGACTCATTGCATAATTAGACAGTAGTTGTGCCTAAAAGACCATTTGGTCTAAAGAACTTCAGATCAGAATCAGATCAGAAGGTTTGAATTTCTTCGTGGTAACTGACCGCGGTGCGCTGGACCTCGGGCCGGGGCCGGCTTCGACTTCCATGTTTGGGTGGGAGGGACCGTGTGGAAGAAGCTGACTGAGATGAACACCCGAGCCTGTTATAGGGTGCTGCTCCCTGGAGTCTTCAGACGCCCCGCGGCAGAACACAAATGGTCACAGACATTCCCCTCACACGACTTCGCATCCATCTGGGCCTACACCCCCCCCCCATCCATAACCCAATGTGTTCTTGTACGTTCACTGTGCTTTTATTTTGTAAAATGCTATTTTTGATAATAAAAGACAAAAAATAAATAAAATAAATAAGGTTCATGGGCCATGTGGCCTAATGGATAAGGCATCTGACTTTGGATCAGAAGATTGAGGGTTTGAATCCCTTCGTGGTTACTTTTTTTGCTTGTTACATTTTTGAATATTTCCACCAGAGAACAGAATGTAAAAAGGCACTGCTGGGATTTGAACCCAGGATCTCCTGTTTACTAGACAGGCACTTTGACCAGCTAAGCCACAGCGCCTTGAAAAAGAATTAAAAAGCCGAATTTAAATTGAAACACAGACTGATCTACACATGCATACAGCTACACGCCATCTGCCCCACAGAGTTCGTCACAGACTGCCCAGTGTACGATGAATCCCCCGAGACTTTAGAACACCTATTCTTTGAATGTGGTGCCGCCCGCCGCTTCTGGGTCCGGGTCCAGGACCTCCTCGCCCGGAGGCTGAACTGGAGTCTCCCACCGCCGCCGGCCCTTGGAGGGAATGACCAGGTGCGCTGGTCTCTCCTGTTCGGGGCCGGGGTCTTCTGTTTACTAGACAAGCACTTTGACCAGCTAAGCCACAGTGCCTTCAACCATCACTTCAGAAAATACAAACAGCAAAAAAATAAATAAAACTCCAGCATTTTATATACTGTAAATAACTACGATTGATAAAACTGATCAGGATCATGCCATAATCAGACAATAGACGTGCCTATAAACCTCAAGAGAACAAAATGTAAAAAAGGCACTGCCAGGATCTCCTGGTTACTAGACAGGCACTTTAACCAGCTAAGCCACAGAGCCTTGAAACGTAAGTAAACCCCCCCCCACCCCCCCACCCCAAAAAAACCCCCAAAAAAACAAAAACACCAGTATTTTTTATGCTGTAAACAAGCATGACTCTTAAAAATGATCAGACTCATTGCATAATTAGACAATAGTCGTGCCTAAAACACCATTTGGTCTAAAGAACTTCAGATCAAAATCCATCAGAAGGTTTGAATCCCTTCGTGGTAACTGACCGCGGTGCGCTGGCCCTCAGGCCGGGGACGGGAGGAGTCGACTCCCCCGCCGCCGGCTTCGACTTCGACGTTTGGGCGGGCGGGACCGTGTGGAAGAAGCTGACCGAGATGAACACCCGAGCCTGTCACAGAGTGCTGATCCCTGGAGTCTTCAGACGTCCCGCGGCAGAACACAAATGGTCACAGACATTCCCCTCGCACGACATCGCATCCATCTGGGCCTACACATTCGAATGGTTTACACACCACACATAGTCAGTCATTTTGAATTCAAATTGAAACACAGACTGATCTACACGTGCATACAGTTACACGCCATCTGTCCCACGGAGTTCGTCAGAGACTGCCCGGTGTGCGATGAATCCCCCGAGACTTTAGAACGCCTTTTTCTCGAATGTGGTGCCGCCCGCCGCTTCTGGGTCCGGGTCCAGGACCTCCTCGCCCGGAGGCTGGACTGGGGTCTCCCACCGCCGGCGGCCCTGGGAGGGGATGACCAGGAGCACTGGTCTCTCCTGTTCGGGGCCAGAAGGGGGCGCCCTGGGGCCGACCACCGCCCCGGCGCCGCGGCCGACCGTCAGCTCGTTGCCGGAGCCCACCACAGCCCAGCTGTCGCCGCTCCAGCCGCTTCAGCTGACCATCGCCCGGACCATCGTGCGGCAGGTCAGGTGCTCCCCCATCACACTCCGGGACACCCACCGGACCAGCGCACCCCAGATCACCACACCCCAGACCACCCATCGGATCACCGCACCCCAGATCACCGCACCCCAGATCACCCATCGGACCACCGCACCCCGGACCACCGCACCCCAGACCCACGTCCTCCGGAACATCGCCAAATCATCCGCCCCGCCCCCCCATGTGTCCTATCCAACCCCGCACCCTCCCTACTTGCCCCAGTGTCGCCTGTCTTGTGATGTACATGTACACATTTATTTATTATTTCTTGTATCCCCATTTTCCACCCCAGTGTACTCTCCCAATGTACTTTGTACTGTGATTTTATGAGATGATATTTTTGATAATAAAAGTTAAAAAAAAAAAAAAAAAGACAGTAGTCTTGCCTAAAAGACAGAAATATGCCTAAAGAGGTTTTATATGTCATCCATGCATGTTTGAATAATTTAGTGATCTCTCATATGCCCTGTTCAAACCCTCCTTACAGTTAGCAGTACTAAACTGTCCAATGCTCAGCCCACAATCCTACGTGACCCATGCACCTGCACAGAAGTTCTCCATTAATGTATAAAAGTATCATCCTAAACCTAACCGTGTGAAGAAGGGGTGCCAGGGGTAAAACAGCTATTCATCTATTCCTAATAGAGATGAATCAAAAGAAACTAATATTCATTTTATATTTAAATGTATTTATAATGTTTGCTGTATTTTACTTTACTGTGCCTGAAGGGTAAACTGTAGATAAAGTAAACCTGAATGCGCTAAAAAAGGGAAAAAAAAGGCCCTGCTGGGATTAGAACCCCAGATCTCCTGTTTACTAGACAGGCACTTTGACCAGCTAAGCCACAGCGCTTTCAATTGCCTTTTTCCAAAACACAAAAAGCAAAGAAAAAAACAAAACTCCAACCTGAAATCCCCTCTCAAACCAAAACGTAAATTGGCACTGCTGGGATTTGAACCCAGAGGCTCCTGTTGACAAGATAGGCACTTTGACCGGTTGACATACAGCACCTTCAACAGCAGACTGCACTCTAAAAAAAACAAAATTCATGGACTATATGGCCTAATGGATAAGGCGTCTGACTTCGGATCAGAAGATTGAGGGTTTGAATCCCTTTGTGGTTAATTGTTTTGCTTGTTACATTTTTTTTATATTTCCACCAGAGAACAGAATGTAAAAAGGCACTGCTGGGACTTGAACCCAGGATCTCCTGTTTACGAGACAGGCACTTTGACCAGCTAAGCCACAGCGCCCTGAAATCCAATTTGAAACCCACAAAAAGAAAAAAAAAACACACCAGTATTTTATATGCTGTAAACAAGCACGACTCTTAAAAATGTTCCGGCTCATTGCATAATTAGACAGTAGTCGTCCACCTGATCACCCATCCAGACCCAACCTCCCCCTCGTCAGACTTATCATGTCCATAGCCCGGTACACTATCTTCTTTGTCAGAAACCTCCACCTATACGATCAGCGCACCGCCCCCCACTGGACCCTGTTCACAAACCGCCTTACCACCCACCTCCAACACCTTCACATAGCCATCCCCCACCGTTTTAACAAGACCCTGCTCCCCCGCAACACCCTCATCACCGTCACCCCCCAAGGACATTTGGACTTTCACTTTTGATCACTCACCCCATCCCCCACCCCACCTCGGATTCTGAAAGACTGAAACCAAAATGTGCAGATTGTTTATTCAATTTAATATTATTTCTCAAATTATGTCCCAGTCCGCCCCGCCCCGCCCCGCCCCCCCCATGTGTCCTATCCAACCCCGCACCCTCCCTACTTGCCTCAGTGTCTTGTGATGTACATGTACACATTTATTTATTATTTCTTGTATGTTCCCCATTTTCCACCATGTGTTTCCATCCCCCTGTCCCCTCCCCCCCACTTGCCCCAATGTACTTTGTACTGTGATTTTATGAAATGATATTTTTGATAATAAAAGTAAAAAATAAAAAAGACAGTAGTCGTGCCTAAAAGACCATTTGGTCCAAAGAACTCCAGATCAGAATCCATCAGAAGGTTTGAATCCCTTCATGGTAACTGACCATGCTTGAAATGGTTGGAATCCCTTCATGCTGAAATGAGCTTGTTACATTTTTTAATATTTCCACCAGAGAACAGAATGTAAAAAGGCACTGCTGGGATTTGAACCCAGGATCTCCTGTTTACAAGACAGGCACTTTGACCAGCTAAGCCACAGCGCCTTGAAATTGAATTAACAACCCACAAAAACAAAAACAAAAAAGCCAGTATTTTTTATGCTGTAAACAAGCACGACTCTTAAAAATGATAAGGCTCATTGCATAATTAGACAGTAGTCGTGCCTAAAACACCATTTGGTCTAAAGAACTTCAAATCAGAGTCCGTCAGAAGGTTCGAATCCCTTTGTGGTAACTGACCATGTTTGAAAAGGTTGGAATCCCTCTAGGGCTAAATGAGCTGGCTTCATTTTTGAATATTTCCAGAGAACAGAATGTAAAAAGGCACTGCTGGGATTTGAACCCAGGATCTCCTGTTTACAAGACAGGCACTTTGACCAGCTAAGCCACAGCGCCTTGACACCTAATTAAAAAGCCCCCCAAAAAACACCAGTATTTTATATGCTGTAAACAAGCATGCTCTGTCCGCCGTACCTTCGATGCCCTGGCCGACTGGACAACCTTTAAGGAGAGCCTCATTCAGTCAGCTCACAATGCCCTGAAAAAGCCCTGGATATCGGAGAAGACTCTTAACATCATCGACCGCCGGCGCGAGGCCCGACTCCGGGGCGACCTCCCGGAATATCGGCGGCTGAACTACCTGCGCAATGTGGCTATAGCCGAGGACCGTGAGAGGTTTTGGAAGGCAGAAGCTGAACACCTAGAGTCTGCGGCCAACAACAACAACATGTGCCGGGTCTTTAGTCTGCTGCGCCAAGCCCGTAATGGTCCACGCATCAAGACAGCCCTGGTGAAAGACTCGGATGGCCACCTCTTAACAACTGAAGCAACCTGCCTCGAATGCTGGAAAGAGCACTTCACCCTTCTCCTGCAGCATAGCTCCATTCCGGCTGATTCCATCATCCCAGCCACTGCAAATGCCGTATCCACCAGCAACGCTTGCAGCACAGACCCTCTCACCCCAGAAGAAGTCAGAGCTGCTCTGAATAAAATCAACAACAGGAAGGCCCCCGGCATCTGCTCCATAACTGCTGAGATGCTAAAATCTGGTGGTGATGGTGTTGTCGAGTGGCTCACCCACATATTCAGTCAGGTGTGGGAGACAGAGAGACTTCCCAGTGACTGGACCAGAGGGGTTATCCTACCCTTCTGGAAGCGCAAGGGTGACAGGCTAGACTGCTGCAACCACAGAGGCATTACCCTTCTGTCCATCCCCGGTAAGCTCTTTACCAGGATCTTGCTCACCCGTGCTCTCCCAGCCATCAGAAGCAGTCGCCGTCCAAAGCAGGCTGGCTTCATGCCTAATCGCTCCACAACCGACCACATCTCCGCCGTTCGTTTGCTGATAGAGAAGACCTATGAATTTCGTAAAGACCGACACCTCTACATCGGGTTCATAGATCTGAAGGCTGCCTTCGACACCGTCTGCCATGCTTCACTGTGGAGTATCCTACAGGCCCTTGGAGCACCACCCAAGATCGTCGCCCTACTCAAGTTGCTTTATAGCAATGCACAGAGCTGTGTCTGCATTAACGGCAGAGACTCTGACTGGTTTTCCATCTCCAGTGGCGTCCGTCAGGGCTGAGTGGCTGCTCCCGACCTCTTCAACTGCATCATTGACCACCTGATGCTCAAGGTCTGTGAGCGGGTCCCCGGAGTGTCCTTTGGCGACTACCATCTGACCGACCTGGAGTACACCGACGACACCATTCTGCTCAGCACATCCTACAGCCAGCTGAGAGACACTCTGGGCATATACAGTGAAGAGGCAGGGAAGCTTGGCCTCCAAATGAGCTGGGCTAAGACCAAATTTATACATGTCGGTGATGGGCCAGATCCACCCCCCCCTGCAGCTTGGCAATGACATTGTAGAGCCTGTGAAGCGCTTTGTGTGCCTGGGGTCCATAGTGACGGACAACGGGGACCTAAATCCAGAGATTAACCGCAGAAGAGCCCTGGCAGCATCAGCCCTGCAGTCCCTCTGGAAGCCACTCTGGCGACACTCCACCATCTCACACACGACAAAGCTCCGGATATATAATTCCGCCGTACTTTCCATCCTGCTGTATGGTTCGGAGACATGGCCCCTGAACAAGACTCTGGCTGCCAAAGTAGACGGCTTTGATAGCAGAGCTCTCCGCACCATCGAAAATATCAGGTGGCCCCAGTAAGTTTCCAACCAGGGGCTCAGAGCTCGCACGCTCCAGCCCAGAGCATCCTGCCTGGCTGCGCAACGCCGCACCCGCTGGTTTGGCCATGTTCTCCACCTTCCTGCTGACCATCCCACGAGAGCCATCCTCCAGTTTGACCCAAAGGCGGCAGGCTGGAAACGACTACGAGGCAAGCCCTGCACCCGATGGCTTGACATCATTGTGGGCGACCTCCAACAACTTGGAGTCACCATAGAGGACGCAGAGCAGCTGGCCCTAGACCGCCAGCGTTGGAAAAAACTGGTTCACCTGATCGGCTCAACGCGTGGGGACGGGATGCCCCCCTCCCCTTTGCTGGAGCCTTAGATAGATAGAAACAAGCATGACTCTTAAAAATGACCAGACTCATTGCATAATTAGACAGTAGTCGTGACTAAAAGACCATTTGGTCTAAAGTGTCCGTCAGAAGGGTTGAATCCCTTCGTGGTAACTGACCACACATGCATACAGTTACACGCCATTAGTCCCACGGAGTTCGTCAGAGACTGCCCGGTGTGCGGAGAATCCCCCGAGACTTTAGAACACCTATTTCTCGAATGTGGTGCCGCCCGCCGCTTCTGGGTCCGGGTCCAGGATCTCCTCGCCCGGAGGCTGAACTGGAGTCTCCCACGGCCGGCGGCCCTTAGAGGGAATGACCAGGTGCGCTGGTCTCTCCTGTTCGGGGCCGGAAGGGGGCGCCCCGGGGCTGACCATCGCCCCGTCGCCGCTGCCGACCGTCAGCTGTTCAGACTGTTAATGTCAATAGCCCGGTACACCATTTATCATGTTCGGAATATCCACCTTCACCGACAGCGCACCGCCCCCCTTTGGACTCTTTTCACCACCCACCTCACCACCCACCTCAGACACCTCCACATGGCCGTCCCCCACCGCTTCAACAGAACTTTGCTCCCCCACAACACCCTCATCACCACCAACCCCCAAGGACAGCTCGACCTCCATTTTTGATCCCCCCCCCAGGACAATGGACAACAACACAATCATGGATCTAGATGTTTAATGGGATTTATAATGTTTAACATTTGCTCACTAATGTCCTCGTCTGCCCCAGCCCCTCATGTCTCCTACCTTACCCCCCCCCCAAATGCCCTAATGTTACCTGTCTTGCAATGTATGCACACATTTATTTATTATTTCTCTCATGTTTTCCCCACTTCCCTCATGTGTTTTTCCCTTCCCCACGTCCCCCCCCCCACATAACCTAATGTGTTCTTGTACGTGTACTGTGCTTTTACTTTGTAAAAATGCTATTTTTGATAATAAAAGACAAAAAAAAAAAAAACATTTCTTGTATGTCCTCCCCATTTCCTTCATGTGTTTGAATTTGAAGTTACCGACTATGTGTGGTATAAACCATTCGAATGTGTAGGCCCAGACAGATGCGATGTCGGAAAGTTTGAATCTCTTTGTGGTAACTGAGTATACTTGATTTTTGAATATTTCCACCAGAAAACAGAATGTACAAAGGCACTGCTGGGATTTGAACCCAGGATCTCCTGTTTACTAGACAGGCACTTTGACCAGCTAAGCCACAGCGCCTTCGACTGTCTTTTTCTAAAACACAAACAGCAAAAAAAAAAAAAAAAAAGCTCCAACTTGAAATCCCCTCTCAAACCAAAATGTAAAAAGACACTGCTGGGATTTGAACCCAGAGGCTCCTATTGACAAGATAGGCACTTTGACCGGTTGACATACAGCACCTTCATTTGCAGGAGACTGCACTCTAAAAAAAACAAAATCCATTGACCATGTGGCCTAATGGATAAGGCGTCTGACTTCGAATCAGAAGATTGAGGGTTCGAATCCCTTCGTGGTTAAATGAGCTGGCTTCATTTTTATGAGCTGTTTACTAGACAGGCACTTTGACCAGCTAAGCCACAGCGCCTTCAACCATCATTTTAAACAAAACAAAAAAACATCTCAACCATGACTCTTACAAATGATCTTTGTCATTGCATAATTAGACAATAGCCGCCGGATAGCCAGACCACCCATCGGACCACCACACCCCGGACCACCGCACCCCGGATCACCCATCGGACCACCGCACCGCGGCCCACCGCACCCCGGATCACCGTACCCCGGATCACCGCACCCCAGATCACCGCACCCCAGGTCACCGCACTCCAGACCCACGTCCTCCAGAACATCGCCACCATCACCGCCCGCCCGACCATCCACCTGATCACCCATCCAGACCCAACCTCCCCCTCGTCAGACTTATCATGTCCATAGCCCGGTACACCATCTTCTTTGTCAGAAACCTCCACCTATACGATCAGCGCACCGCCCCCCACTGGAAAAAGTAAAAAAAAAAATTAAAAAAAAGACAATAGCCGCCCCGAAATGACCATTTAGCCCAATGGATAACGCATCTGAGGCTCATTACATAATTGGACAAAAGATGTGCCTTAAACACCATTTAGCTCAGGGCGTCTGTCTTCAGATGAGAATACGTCAGAAAGTTCGAATCCCTTTGTGATTAAATGAACTTGCTTCATTTTTGAATATTTCCACCAGAGAACAGAATGTACAAAGGCACTGCTGGGATTTGAACCCAGGATCTCCTGTTTACAAGACAGGCACTTTGACCAGCTAAGCCACAGCGCCTTCGATGATTGTTTTAAACACATGAAAACACACAAAAAAATAAGAAAAGAAAAAAAAGGAAAAAAAACATCTCACAAATCTTACAAACATCTTACAAATGATCTTTGTCATTGCATAATTAAACAATAGCCGCCCCGAAATGACCTTTTTTTTTGTCTTTTATTTTCAAAAATATCGTTTTACAAAGTAAAAGCACAGTAAATGTACAAGAAACACATGAAGGAAATGGGGAGAACATACAAGAAATAATAAATATATATATGTATATGCACATCACAACACAGGTAACATTAGGGCGTGCGGGGGGGCGGGGATATGGGATAGGGTAGGAGACATGAAGGAATGGGGCAGGCGAGGACATAATGAATGAAATTAAAGAGAGAATGAGCACGCAATTTCTGAACCTAGATTAGAGTCTCTGTCCATTGTTCTGAGGGGGGTCAAAAATGGAGATCGAGGTGTCCTTGGGGGTTAGTGGTGATGAGGGTGTTGTGGGGAAGCAAAGTCCTGTTGAAGTGGTGGGGGACGGCCATGTGGAGGTGTCTGAGGTGGGTGGTGAGGTGAGTGGTGAAAAGAGTCCAAAGGGGGGCAGTGCACTGTCGATGGAGGTGGATGTTCCTGACGTGATAGATGTTGTACCGGGCTATGCGGCGGGCGGCACCACATTCCTCAGTCTGTTTGCGACGTCGCCCAGCAGGTGGAGCACTGTCAGCGCGTGCACCAGTGTGGACATGCAGAGGGTGTTGACGACCAGCACCTTCCCTTTTACAGTGAGCGCCCTGAGGTTCCAGAGCGAGATGGTCTGCCCGATCTTCAGTAGGGATTTCTCCCACTGCTTCACGGTGCAGACCACCTCGTCTTTCCCCATCAGGACGCCCAGCACCTTGTACTGGTTGTCCGCCCTCCACATGTCCACGCTGAGGCGCGGCGGGGCGACGTCGCCGCAGAACGACTGGCCCAATTAACCTCTCTGCCCGAGGCCAGGCAGTAGACGCCTAGCTAGTGGAGAGCTGCTCCCAGGATCTCCACGTCCCGGGCGAAGAGGTTGGGGTGTGGTGATCTGGGGTGCGCTGGTTCGGTGAGTGTCCCGGAGTGTGATGGGGGAGCACCTGGCCTGCTGCACGATGGTCCGGGCGATGGTCAGCTGAAAAAGCTGGAGCGGCGACAGCTGGGCTGTGGTGGGCTCCGGCGATGAGCTGATGGTTGGCCGCGGCGCCGGGGCGGTGGTCGGCCCCAGGGCGCCCCCTTGCAGCCCCAAACAGGAGAGACCAGTGCTCCTGGTCGTCTCCTCCCAGGGCCGCCGGCGGTGGGAGACTCCAGTCCAGCCTCTGGGCGAGGAGGTCCTGGACCCGGACCCAGAAGCAGCGGGCGGCACCACATTCGCAAAAAAGATGTATAAGAGTCTCAGGGGATTCACCGCACACTGAGCAGTCGCTGTCGTACACTGTTGGTGAGGATGTTGTCAGCAATGTCCCGGTGTGGAATACTATATGACTGGGTCGGACTGATGATGGACGCGATGACTAATTTAAGGCGGTTTGCGAGAATTTTGGCGAGTATCTTGTAGTCGGTGCCAGTGCAGAATGATGCAGAAATGCGGTTCTCAGATTGCATCTGCGTGTACAGTGACTGCAGTATGGGCGCGATGCGGTAAAACTCACTCGTGAGACCATCCTGACCGGGACTCTTGTTATTGTTTAGCCCTTTGATGGCTTCCCGGACCTCCGCGACGGTTATGGGCCGGTCGCAGAGGTCACGGTCGCCCTGGCCTCAACAGCGTTGATGGCGGCGTGAGTGGCATGTGACGAGGTACCTTGCGCGTGAAATAACTCGGAGTAGAATGGCAAAGTACAATGGTCCGCTGAGATGACACCTGCAGAATTAGCGAGCTGCTGTATATACATTGTTCCCTGTTTTTGTTTTTCGAGGCCGAAAAAGAAGGCTGTTCCCCTCTCCAAACCTCCACTGTGTATCTCGCCCTGGCTCTTAGAGTAGCCCCCCTGCTCTTCGCCAGCTCCAGTGCCTCTAGACGGGCCCTGAGCTGGAGAAGTTCAGAATCAACCGGGCCTTTCTGAGAAGCCGCGCCCGCACAGATGGTTTGGATGCGTTGGCGCAGGGTGTTCTCCTCGACGCTCTCGAGCCATTTTTGTGCTTGCAGAATCAGAATCAAAAAATTCTTTTTGATTCTGATTTTTGCTTCCTCCCACCATTCTATTAGGTTGTTCAGTACCTCCTTTTCTTGCTCAAGAGCATCCAGGAGCCTGGCCAGCTTCTTTTGGTATTTTTCCTCGGGGAGTACAGAGTTGTTAAGAACCCACAGCCCTCCGTTTCACTTCCCTCCTGTGAGGGAGAAGCTAACCGAGAGCGGTGAGTGATCACTGATACCCGTCCAGTGTACTCGGCCCTGTCCAGATTCCTGGGCACATGTCTAGCCTGGACTGTTTCAGTACGCCCTGAACAACCTGCCTTCTCGAGAAGGCCCTGGACCTTTGGTGTAGCACGCGCCAAATTTCTGTCATGTCCTGTATTTTACTTTACTTCTTCTTCAGGAGCTCAGAGGTGTGTTTCCTCCAGGCCAGACCTTCCTCGATCTGGACTCCCAGAAACCTGAAATCAGTGACCCTCTCCACCCAGTCCCCACTGATGGAGAGTGGAGAAATGTCAGTTTTCTTCCTCCTGTAGTCTATGATCAGCTCCTTTGTTTTTTTGGTGTTAAAGAGCAGGTTATTCTCCTTACACCACCCCAACAGTCGCTGCACCTCGTCCCTATACGCTGATTCATCCCCCCCGGTGATGAGTCCCAGATGGAGTGTGGAAACCCCAAAAACTCCAATTTCTCCCCCAGTTTATAGGGAAGGATGGTGTTAAAGGCCAAGGTGAAATCCACAAATCCCTTCATGGTTAAATGAGCTGGCTTCATTTTTGAATATTTCCAGAGAACAGAATGTAAAAAGGCACTGCTGGGATTTGAACCCAGGATCTCCTGTTTACGAGACAGGCACTTTGACCAGCTAAGCCACAGCGCCTTCAAAACACAAACAGCAAAAAAAAAAAAAAAAAAAAAAAAAAAAAAAAAAAATCCCCCTCTCAAACCAAAATGTAAAAAGGCACTGGTGGGATTTGAACCCAGAGGCTCCTGTTGACAAGATAGGCATTTTGACCGGTTGACATGCAGCACCTTCAACTGCAGCAAACTGGACTCTAAAAAAAAAAAAAGAACACCCTGTGGCCTAATGGTTAAGGTGTCTGACTTTGGGTCAGAAAATTGAGGGTTCAAAACCCTTTGTGGTTAATTTTTTTTTGCTTGCTTCATTTTTGAATATTTCCACCAGAGAACAGAATGTAAAAAGGCACTGTTGGGATTTGAACCCAGGATCGCCTGTTTACAAGGCAGGCACTTTGACCAGCTAAGCCACAGCACTTTGAAACCTAATTAAAAAGCCCCCAAAAAAACACCAGTATTTTTTTTTTATGCTGTAAACAAGCACGACTCTTAAAAATGATCAGACTCATTGCATAATTAGACAGTAGTTGTGCCTAAAAGACCATCTGGTCTAAAGAACTTCAGATCAGAATCAGATCAGAAGGTTTGAATTTCTTCGTGGTAACTGACCGCGGTGCGCTGGACCTCGGGCTGGGGCCGGCTTCGACTTCCATGTTTGGGTGGGAGGGACCGTGTGGAAGAAGCTGACTGAGATGAACACCCGAGCCTGTTATAGGGTGCTGCTCCCTGGAGTCTTCAGACGCCCCGCGGCAGAACACAAATGGTCACAGACATTCCCCTCACACGACATCGCATCCATCTGGGCCTACCCCCCCCCCCCCCCCCCATCCATAACCCAATGTGTTCTTGTACGTTCACTGTGCTTTTATTTTGTAAAATGCTATTTTTGATAATAAAAGACAAAAAATAAATAAAATAAAAAAGGTTCATGGGCCATGTGGCCTAATGGATAAGGCATCTGACTTTGGATCAGAAGATTAAATTTTATATTTAAATGTATTTATAATGTTTGCTGTATTTTACTTTACTGTGCCTGAAGGGTAAACTGTAGATAAAGTAAACCTGAATGCGCTAAAAAAGGGAAAAAAAGGCCCTGCTGGGATTAGAACCCCAGATCTCCTGTTTACTAGACAGGCACTTTGACCAGCTAAGCCACAGCGCTTTCAATTGCCTTTTTCCAAAACACAAAAAGCAAAGAAAAAAACAAAACTCCAACCTGAAATCCCCTCTCAAACCAAAACGTAAATTGGCACTGCTGGGATTTGAACCCAGAGGCTCCTGTTGACAAGATAGGCACTTTGACCGGTTGACATACAGCACCTTCAACAGCAGACTGCACTCTAAAAAAAACAAAATTCATGGACTATATGGCCTAATGGATAAGGCGTCTGACTTCGGATCAGAAGATTGAGGGTTTGAATCCCTTTGTGGTTAATTGTTTTGCTTGTTACATTTTTTTATATTTCCACCAGAGAACAGAATGTAAAAAGGCACTGCTGGGATTTGAACCCAGGATCGCCTGTTTACAAGGCAGGCACTTTGACCAGCTAAGCCACAGCACTTCGAAACCTAATTAAAAAGCCCCCAAAAAAACACCAGTATTTTCTTTTTATGCTGTAAACAAGCACGACTCTTAAAAATGATCAGACTCATTGCATAATTAGACAGTAGTTGTGCCTAAAAGACCATCTGGTCTAAAGAACTTCAGATCAGAATCAGATCAGAAGGTTTGAATTTCTTCGTGGTAACTGACCGCGGTGCGCTGGACCTCGGGCTGGGGCCGGCTTCGACTTCCATGTTTGGGTGGGAGGGACCGTGTGGAAGAAGCTGACTGAGATGAACACCCGAGCCTGTTATAGGGTGCTGCTCCCTGGAGTCTTCAGACGCCCCGCGGCAGAACACAAATGGTCACAGACATTCCCCTCACACGACATCGCATCCATCTGGGCCTACACCCCCCCCCCCCCCATCCATAACCCAATGTGTTCTTGTACGTTCACTGTGCTTTTATTTTGTAAAATGCTATTTTTGATAATAAAAGACAAAAAATAAATAAAATAAAAAAGGTTCATGGGCCATGTGGCCTAATGGATAAGGCATCTGACTTTGGATCAGAAGATTAAATTTTATATTTAAATGTATTTATAATGTTTGCTGTATTTTACTTTACTGTGCCTGAAGGGTAAACTGTAGATAAAGTAAACCTGAATGCGCTAAAAAAGGGAAAAAAAGGCCCTGCTGGGATTAGAACCCCAGATCTCCTGTTTACTAGACAGGCACTTTGACCAGCTAAGCCACAGCGCTTTCAATTGCCTTTTTCCAAAACACAAAAAGCAAAGAAAAAAACAAAACTCCAACCTGAAATCCCCTCTCAAACCAAAACGTAAATTGGCACTGCTGGGATTTGAACCCAGAGGCTCCTGTTGACAAGATAGGCACTTTGACCGGTTGACATACAGCACCTTCAACAGCAGACTGCACTCTAAAAAAAACAAAATTCATGGACTATATGGCCTAATGGATAAGGCGTCTGACTTCGGATCAGAAGATTGAGGGTTTGAATCCCTTTGTGGTTAATTGTTTTGCTTGTTACATTTTTTTTATATTTCCACCAGAGAACAGAATGTAAAAAGGCACTGCTGGGACTTGAACCCAGGATCTCCTGTTTACGAGACAGGCACTTTGACCAGCTAAGCCACAGCGCCCTGAAATCCAATTTGAAACCCACAAAAAGAAAAAAAACACACCAGTATTTTATATGCTGTAAACAAGCACGACTCTTAAAAATGTTCCGGCTCATTGCATAATTAGACAGTAGTCGTCCACCTGATCACCCATCCAGACCCAACCTCCCCCTCGTCAGACTTATCATGTCCATAGCCCGGTACACTATCTTCTTTGTCAGAAACCTCCACCTATACGATCAGCGCACCGCCCCCCACTGGACCCTGTTCACAAACCGCCTTACCACCCACCTCCAACACCTTCACATAGCCATCCCCCACCGTTTTAACAAGACCCTGCTCCCCCGCAACACCCTCATCACCGTCACCCCCCAAGGACATTTGGACTTTCACTTTTGATCACTCACCCCATCCCCCACCCCACCTCGGATTCTGAAAGACTGAAACCAAAATGTGCAGATTGTTTATTCAATTTAATATTATTTCTCAAATTATGTCCCAGTCCGCCCCGCCCCGCCCCGCCCCCCCCATGTGTCCTATCCAACCCCGCACCCTCCCTACTTGCCTCAGTGTCTTGTGATGTACATGTACACATTTATTTATTATTTCTTGTATGTTCCCCATTTTCCACCATGTGTTTCCATCCCCCTGTCCCCTCCCCCCCACTTGCCCCAATGTACTTTGTACTGTGATTTTATGAAATGATATTTTTGATAATAAAAGTAAAAAATAAAAAAGACAGTAGTCGTGCCTAAAAGACCATTTGGTCCAAAGAACTCCAGATCAGAATCCATCAGAAGGTTTGAATCCCTTCATGGTAACTGACCATGCTTGAAATGGTTGGAATCCCTTCATGCTGAAATGAGCTTGTTACATTTTTTAATATTTCCACCAGAGAACAGAATGTAAAAAGGCACTGCTGGGATTTGAACCCAGGATCTCCTGTTTACAAGACAGGCACTTTGACCAGCTAAGCCACAGCGCCTTGAAATTGAATTAACAACCCACAAAAACAAAAACAAAAAAGCCAGTATTTTTTATGCTGTAAACAAGCACGACTCTTAAAAATGATAAGGCTCATTGCATAATTAGACAGTAGTCGTGCCTAAAACACCATTTGGTCTAAAGAACTTCAAATCAGAGTCCGTCAGAAGGTTCGAATCCCTTTGTGGTAACTGACCATGTTTGAAAAGGTTGGAATCCCTCTAGGGCTAAATGAGCTGGCTTCATTTTTGAATATTTCCAGAGAACAGAATGTAAAAAGGCACTGCTGGGATTTGAACCCAGGATCTCCTGTTTACAAGACAGGCACTTTGACCAGCTAAGCCACAGCGCCTTGACACCTAATTAAAAAGCCCCCCAAAAAACACCAGTATTTTATATGCTGTAAACAAGCATGCTCTGTCCGCCGTACCTTCGATGCCCTGGCCGACTGGACAACCTTTAAGGAGAGCCTCATTCAGTCAGCTCACAATGCCCTGAAAAAGCCCTGGATATCGGAGAAGACTCTTAACATCATCGACCGCCGGCGCGAGGCCCGACTCCGGGGCGACCTCCCGGAATATCGGCGGCTGAACTACCTGCGCAATGTGGCTATAGCCGAGGACCGTGAGAGGTTTTGGAAGGCAGAAGCTGAACACCTAGAGTCTGCGGCCAACAACAACAACATGTGCCGGGTCTTTAGTCTGCTGCGCCAAGCCCGTAATGGTCCACGCATCAAGACAGCCCTGGTGAAAGACTCGGATGGCCACCTCTTAACAACTGAAGCAACCTGCCTCGAATGCTGGAAAGAGCACTTCACCCTTCTCCTGCAGCATAGCTCCATTCCGGCTGATTCCATCATCCCAGCCACTGCAAATGCCGTATCCACCAGCAACGCTTGCAGCACAGACCCTCTCACCCCAGAAGAAGTCAGAGCTGCTCTGAATAAAATCAACAACAGGAAGGCCCCCGGCATCTGCTCCATAACTGCTGAGATGCTAAAATCTGGTGGTGATGGTGTTGTCGAGTGGCTCACCCACATATTCAGTCAGGTGTGGGAGACAGAGAGACTTCCCAGTGACTGGACCAGAGGGGTTATCCTACCCTTCTGGAAGCGCAAGGGTGACAGGCTAGACTGCTGCAACCACAGAGGCATTACCCTTCTGTCCATCCCCGGTAAGCTCTTTACCAGGATCTTGCTCACCCGTGCTCTCCCAGCCATCAGAAGCAGTCGCCGTCCAAAGCAGGCTGGCTTCATGCCTAATCGCTCCACAACCGACCACATCTCCGCCGTTCGTTTGCTGATAGAGAAGACCTATGAATTTCGTAAAGACCGACACCTCTACATCGGGTTCATAGATCTGAAGGCTGCCTTCGACACCGTCTGCCATGCTTCACTGTGGAGTATCCTACAGGCCCTTGGAGCACCACCCAAGATCGTCGCCCTACTCAAGTTGCTTTATAGCAATGCACAGAGCTGTGTCTGCATTAACGGCAGAGACTCTGACTGGTTTTCCATCTCCAGTGGCGTCCGTCAGGGCTGAGTGGCTGCTCCCGACCTCTTCAACTGCATCATTGACCACCTGATGCTCAAGGTCTGTGAGCGGGTCCCCGGAGTGTCCTTTGGCGACTACCATCTGACCGACCTGGAGTACACCGACGACACCATTCTGCTCAGCACATCCTACAGCCAGCTGAGAGACACTCTGGGCATATACAGTGAAGAGGCAGGGAAGCTTGGCCTCCAAATGAGCTGGGCTAAGACCAAATTTATACATGTCGGTGATGGGCCAGATCCACCCCCCCCTGCAGCTTGGCAATGACATTGTAGAGCCTGTGAAGCGCTTTGTGTGCCTGGGGTCCATAGTGACGGACAACGGGGACCTAAATCCAGAGATTAACCGCAGAAGAGCCCTGGCAGCATCAGCCCTGCAGTCCCTCTGGAAGCCACTCTGGCGACACTCCACCATCTCACACACGACAAAGCTCCGGATATATAATTCCGCCGTACTTTCCATCCTGCTGTATGGTTCGGAGACATGGCCCCTGAACAAGACTCTGGCTGCCAAAGTAGACGGCTTTGATAGCAGAGCTCTCCGCACCATCGAAAATATCAGGTGGCCCCAGTAAGTTTCCAACCAGGGGCTCAGAGCTCGCACGCTCCAGCCCAGAGCATCCTGCCTGGCTGCGCAACGCCGCACCCGCTGGTTTGGCCATGTTCTCCACCTTCCTGCTGACCATCCCACGAGAGCCATCCTCCAGTTTGACCCAAAGGCGGCAGGCTGGAAACGACTACGAGGCAAGCCCTGCACCCGATGGCTTGACATCATTGTGGGCGACCTCCAACAACTTGGAGTCACCATAGAGGACGCAGAGCAGCTGGCCCTAGACCGCCAGCGTTGGAAAAAACTGGTTCACCTGATCGGCTCAACGCGTGGGGACGGGATGCCCCCCTCCCCTTTGCTGGAGCCTTAGATAGATAGAAACAAGCATGACTCTTAAAAATGACCAGACTCATTGCATAATTAGACAGTAGTCGTGACTAAAAGACCATTTGGTCTAAAGTGTCCGTCAGAAGGGTTGAATCCCTTCGTGGTAACTGACCACACATGCATACAGTTACACGCCATTAGTCCCACGGAGTTCGTCAGAGACTGCCCGGTGTGCGGAGAATCCCCCGAGACTTTAGAACACCTATTTCTCGAATGTGGTGCCGCCCGCCGCTTCTGGGTCCGGGTCCAGGATCTCCTCGCCCGGAGGCTGAACTGGAGTCTCCCACGGCCGGCGGCCCTTAGAGGGAATGACCAGGTGCGCTGGTCTCTCCTGTTCGGGGCCGGAAGGGGGCGCCCCGGGGCTGACCATCGCCCCGTCGCCGCTGCCGACCGTCAGCTGTTCAGACTGTTAATGTCAATAGCCCGGTACACCATTTATCATGTTCGGAATATCCACCTTCACCGACAGCGCACCGCCCCCCTTTGGACTCTTTTCACCACCCACCTCACCACCCACCTCAGACACCTCCACATGGCCGTCCCCCACCGCTTCAACAGAACTTTGCTCCCCCACAACACCCTCATCACCACCAACCCCCAAGGACAGCTCGACCTCCATTTTTGATCCCCCCCCCAGGACAATGGACAACAACACAATCATGGATCTAGATGTTTAATGGGATTTATAATGTTTAACATTTGCTCACTAATGTCCTCGTCTGCCCCAGCCCCTCATGTCTCCTACCTTACCCCCCCCCCAAATGCCCTAATGTTACCTGTCTTGCAATGTATGCACACATTTATTTATTATTTCTCTCATGTTTTCCCCACTTCCCTCATGTGTTTTTCCCTTCCCCACGTCCCCCCCCCCACATAACCTAATGTGTTCTTGTACGTGTACTGTGCTTTTACTTTGTAAAAATGCTATTTTTGATAATAAAAGACAAAAAAAAAAAAAACATTTCTTGTATGTCCTCCCCATTTCCTTCATGTGTTTGAATTTGAAGTTACCGACTATGTGTGGTATAAACCATTCGAATGTGTAGGCCCAGACAGATGCGATGTCGGAAAGTTTGAATCTCTTTGTGGTAACTGAGTATACTTGATTTTTGAATATTTCCACCAGAAAACAGAATGTACAAAGGCACTGCTGGGATTTGAACCCAGGATCTCCTGTTTACTAGACAGGCACTTTGACCAGCTAAGCCACAGCGCCTTCGACTGTCTTTTTCTAAAACACAAACAGCAAAAAAAAAAAAAAAAAGCTCCAACTTGAAATCCCCTCTCAAACCAAAATGTAAAAAGACACTGCTGGGATTTGAACCCAGAGGCTCCTATTGACAAGATAGGCACTTTGACCGGTTGACATACAGCACCTTCATTTGCAGGAGACTGCACTCTAAAAAAAAACAAAATCCATTGACCATGTGGCCTAATGGATAAGGCGTCTGACTTCGAATCAGAAGATTGAGGGTTCGAATCCCTTCGTGGTTAAATGAGCTGGCTTCATTTTTATGAGCTGTTTACTAGACAGGCACTTTGACCAGCTAAGCCACAGCGCCTTCAACCATCATTTTAAACAAAACAAAAAAACATCTCAACCATGACTCTTACAAATGATCTTTGTCATTGCATAATTAGACAATAGCCGCCGGATAGCCAGACCACCCATCGGACCACCACACCCCGGACCACCGCACCCCGGATCACCCATCGGACCACCGCACCGCGGCCCACCGCACCCCGGATCACCGTACCCCGGATCACCGCACCCCAGATCACCGCACCCCAGGTCACCGCACTCCAGACCCACGTCCTCCAGAACATCGCCACCATCACCGCCCGCCCGACCATCCACCTGATCACCCATCCAGACCCAACCTCCCCCTCGTCAGACTTATCATGTCCATAGCCCGGTACACCATCTTCTTTGTCAGAAACCTCCACCTATACGATCAGCGCACCGCCCCCCACTGGAAAAAGTAAAAAAAAAAATTAAAAAAAAGACAATAGCCGCCCCGAAATGACCATTTAGCCCAATGGATAACGCATCTGAGGCTCATTACATAATTGGACAAAAGATGTGCCTTAAACACCATTTAGCTCAGGGCGTCTGTCTTCAGATGAGAATACGTCAGAAAGTTCGAATCCCTTTGTGATTAAATGAACTTGCTTCATTTTTGAATATTTCCACCAGAGAACAGAATGTACAAAGGCACTGCTGGGATTTGAACCCAGGATCTCCTGTTTACAAGACAGGCACTTTGACCAGCTAAGCCACAGTGCCTTCGACTGTCTTTTTTTATAACACAAACAGCAAAAAAAAGGCTCCTGTTGACAAGATAGGCACTTTGGCCGGTTGACATACAGCACCTTCAACTGCACTCTAAAAAGACAAAATGCATGGACCATGTGGCCTAATGGATAAGGCGTCTGACTTCGGATCAGAAGATTGAGGGTTCGAATCCCTTCGTGGTTGAATGAGCTGGCCTCATTTCTTAATATTTCCACCAGAGAACAGAATGTAAAAAGGCACTGCTGGGATTTGAACCCAGGATCTCCTGTTTACAAGACAGGCACTTTGACCAGCTAAGCCACAGCGCCTTCGATGATTGGTTTAAACACATGAAAACACACAAAAAAATAAGAAAAGAAAAAAAAGGAAAAAAAAACATCTCACAAATCTTACAAACATCTTACAAATGATCTTTGTCATTGCATAATTAAACAATAGCCGCCCCGAAATGACCTTTTTTTTTGTCTTTTATTTTCAAAAATATCGTTTTACAAAGTAAAAGCACAGTAAATGTACAAGAAACACATGAAGGAAATGGGGAGAACATACAAGAAATAATAAATATATATATGTATATGCACATCACAACACAGGTAACATTAGGGCGTGCGGGGGGGCGGGGATATGGGATAGGGTAGGAGACATGAAGGAATGGGGCAGGCGAGGACATAATGAATGAAATTAAAGAGAGAATGAGCACGCAATTTCTGAACCTAGATTAGAGTCTCTGTCCATTGTTCTGAGGGGGGTCAAAAATGGAGATCGAGGTGTCCTTGGGGGTTAGTGGTGATGAGGGTGTTGTGGGGAAGCAAAGTCCTGTTGAAGTGGTGGGGGACGGCCATGTGGAGGTGTCTGAGGTGGGTGGTGAGGTGAGTGGTGAAAAGAGTCCAAAGGGGGGCAGTGCACTGTCGATGGAGGTGGATGTTCCTGACGTGATAGATGTTGTACCGGGCTATGCGGCGGGCGGCACCACATTCCTCAGTCTGTTTGCGACGTCGCCCAGCAGGTGGAGCACTGTCAGCGCGTGCACCAGTGTGGACATGCAGAGGGTGTTGACGACCAGCACCTTCCCTTTTACAGTGAGCGCCCTGAGGTTCCAGAGCGAGATGGTCTGCCCGATCTTCAGTAGGGATTTCTCCCACTGCTTCACGGCGCAGACCACCTCGTCTTTCCCCATCAGGACGCCCAGCACCTTGTACTGGTTGTCCGCCCTCCACATGTCCACGCTGAGGCGCGGCGGGGCGACGTCGCCGCAGAACGACTGGCCCAATTAACCTCTCTGCCCGAGGCCAGGCAGTAGACGCCTAGCTAGTGGAGAGCTGCTCCCAGGATCTCCACGTCCCGG
Source organism: Periophthalmus magnuspinnatus (assembly GCF_009829125.3). Taxonomy (NCBI): domain Eukaryota; kingdom Metazoa; phylum Chordata; class Actinopteri; order Gobiiformes; family Gobiidae; genus Periophthalmus; species Periophthalmus magnuspinnatus. Next base: position 20,957,670 of record NC_047144.1, read on the forward strand.
GCGAAGAGGTTGGGGTGTGGTGATCTGGGGTGCGCTGGTTCGGTGAGTGTCCCGGAGTGTGATGGGGGAGCACCTGGCCTGCTGCACGATGGTCCGGGCGATGGTCAGCTGAAAAAGCTGGAGCGGCGACAGCTGGGCTGTGGTGGGCTCCGGCGATGAGCTGATGGTTGGCCGCGGCGCCGGGGCGGTGGTCGGCCCCAGGGCGCCCCCTTGCAGCCCCAAACAGGAGAGACCAGTGCTCCTGGTCGTCTCCTCCCAGGGCCGCCGGCGGTGGGAGACTCCAGTCCAGCCTCTGGGCGAGGAGGTCCTGGACCCGGACCCAGAAGCAGCGGGCGGCACCACATTCGCAAAAAAGATGTATAAGAGTCTCAGGGGATTCACCGCACACTGAGCAGTCGCTGTCGTACACTGTTGGTGAGGATGTTGTCAGCAATGTCCCGGTGTGGAATACTATATGACTGGGTCGGACTGATGATGGACGCGATGACTAATTTAAGGCGGTTTGCGAGAATTTTGGCGAGTATCTTGTAGTCGGTGCCAGTGCAGAATGATGCAGAAATGCGGTTCTCAGATTGCATCTGCGTGTACAGTGACTGCAGTATGGGCGCGATGCGGTAAAACTCACTCGTGAGACCATCCTGACCGGGACTCTTGTTATTGTTTAGCCCTTTGATGGCTTCCCGGACCTCCGCGACGGTTATGGGCCGGTCGCAGAGGTCACGGTCGCCCTGGCCTCAACAGCGTTGATGGCGGCGTGAGTGGCATGTGACGAGGTACCTTGCGCGTGAAATAACTCGGAGTAGAATGGCAAAGTACAATGGTCCGCTGAGATGACACCTGCAGAATTAGCGAGCTGCTGTATATACATTGTTCCCTGTTTTTGTTTTTCGAGGCCGAAAAAGAAGGCTGTTCCCCTCTCCAAACCTCCACTGTGTATCTCGCCCTGGCTCTTAGAGTAGCCCCCCTGCTCTTCGCCAGCTCCAGTGCCTCTAGACGGGCCCTGAGCTGGAGAAGTTCAGAATCAACCGGGCCTTTCTGAGAAGCCGCGCCCGCACAGATGGTTTGGATGCGTTGGCGCAGGGTGTTCTCCTCGACGCTCTCGAGCCATTTTTGTGCTTGCAGAATCAGAATCAAAAAATTCTTTTTGATTCTGATTTTTGCTTCCTCCCACCATTCTATTAGGTTGTTCAGTACCTCCTTTTCTTGCTCAAGAGCATCCAGGAGCCTGGCCAGCTTCTTTTGGTATTTTTCCTCGGGGAGTACAGAGTTGTTAAGAACCCACAGCCCTCCGTTTCACTTCCCTCCTGTGAGGGAGAAGCTAACCGAGAGCGGTGAGTGATCACTGATACCCGTCCAGTGTACTCGGCCCTGTCCAGATTCCTGGGCACATGTCTAGCCTGGACTGTTTCAGTACGCCCTGAACAACCTGCCTTCTCGAGAAGGCCCTGGACCTTTGGTGTAGCACGCGCCAAATTTCTGTCATGTCCTGTATTTTACTTTACTTCTTCTTCAGGAGCTCAGAGGTGTGTTTCCTCCAGGCCAGACCTTCCTCGATCTGGACTCCCAGAAACCTGAAATCAGTGACCCTCTCCACCCAGTCCCCACTGATGGAGAGTGGAGAAATGTCAGTTTTCTTCCTCCTGTAGTCTATGATCAGCTCCTTTGTTTTTTTGGTGTTAAAGAGCAGGTTATTCTCCTTACACCACCCCAACAGTCGCTGCACCTCGTCCCTATACGCTGATTCATCCCCCCCGGTGATGAGTCCCAGATGGAGTGTGGAAACCCCAAAAACTCCAATTTCTCCCCCAGTTTATAGGGAAGGATGGTGTTAAAGGCCAAGGTGAAATCCACAAATCCCTTCATGGTTAAATGAGCTGGCTTCATTTTTGAATATTTCCAGAGAACAGAATGTAAAAAGGCACTGCTGGGATTTGAACCCAGGATCTCCTGTTTACGAGACAGGCACTTTGACCAGCTAAGCCACAGCGCCTTCAAAACACAAACAGCAAAAAAAAAAAAAAAAAAAAAAAAAAAAAAAAAAAAAATCCCCCTCTCAAACCAAAATGTAAAAAGGCACTGGTGGGATTTGAACCCAGAGGCTCCTGTTGACAAGATAGGCATTTTGACCGGTTGACATGCAGCACCTTCAACTGCAGCAAACTGGACTCTAAAAAAAAAAAAAGAACACCCTGTGGCCTAATGGTTAAGGTGTCTGACTTTGGGTCAGAAAATTGAGGGTTCAAAACCCTTTGTGGTTAATTTTTTTTTGCTTGCTTCATTTTTGAATATTTCCACCAGAGAACAGAATGTAAAAAGGCACTGTTGGGATTTGAACCCAGGATCGCCTGTTTACAAGGCAGGCACTTTGACCAGCTAAGCCACAGCACTTTGAAACCTAATTAAAAAGCCCCCAAAAAAACACCAGTATTTTTTTTTTATGCTGTAAACAAGCACGACTCTTAAAAATGATCAGACTCATTGCATAATTAGACAGTAGTTGTGCCTAAAAGACCATCTGGTCTAAAGAACTTCAGATCAGAATCAGATCAGAAGGTTTGAATTTCTTCGTGGTAACTGACCGCGGTGCGCTGGACCTCGGGCTGGGGCCGGCTTCGACTTCCATGTTTGGGTGGGAGGGACCGTGTGGAAGAAGCTGACTGAGATGAACACCCGAGCCTGTTATAGGGTGCTGCTCCCTGGAGTCTTCAGACGCCCCGCGGCAGAACACAAATGGTCACAGACATTCCCCTCACACGACATCGCATCCATCTGGGCCTACACCCCCCCCCCCCCCCCATCCATAACCCAATGTGTTCTTGTACGTTCACTGTGCTTTTATTTTGTAAAATGCTATTTTTGATAATAAAAGACAAAAAATAAATAAAATAAAAAAGGTTCATGGGCCATGTGGCCTAATGGATAAGGCATCTGACTTTGGATCAGAAGATTAAATTTTATATTTAAATGTATTTATAATGTTTGCTGTATTTTACTTTACTGTGCCTGAAGGGTAAACTGTAGATAAAGTAAACCTGAATGCGCTAAAAAAGGGAAAAAAAGGCCCTGCTGGGATTAGAACCCCAGATCTCCTGTTTACTAGACAGGCACTTTGACCAGCTAAGCCACAGCGCTTTCAATTGCCTTTTTCCAAAACACAAAAAGCAAAGAAAAAAACAAAACTCCAACCTGAAATCCCCTCTCAAACCAAAACGTAAATTGGCACTGCTGGGATTTGAACCCAGAGGCTCCTGTTGACAAGATAGGCACTTTGACCGGTTGACATACAGCACCTTCAACAGCAGACTGCACTCTAAAAAAAACAAAATTCATGGACTATATGGCCTAATGGATAAGGCGTCTGACTTCGGATCAGAAGATTGAGGGTTTGAATCCCTTTGTGGTTAATTGTTTTGCTTGTTACATTTTTTTATATTTCCACCAGAGAACAGAATGTAAAAAGGCACTGCTGGGATTTGAACCCAGGATCGCCTGTTTACAAGGCAGGCACTTTGACCAGCTAAGCCACAGCACTTCGAAACCTAATTAAAAAGCCCCCAAAAAAACACCAGTATTTTTTTTTTATGCTGTAAACAAGCACGACTCTTAAAAATGATCAGACTCATTGCATAATTAGACAGTAGTTGTGCCTAAAAGACCATCTGGTCTAAAGAACTTCAGATCAGAATCAGATCAGAAGGTTTGAATTTCTTCGTGGTAACTGACCGCGGTGCGCTGGACCTCGGGCTGGGGCCGGCTTCGACTTCCATGTTTGGGTGGGAGGGACCGTGTGGAAGAAGCTGACTGAGATGAACACCCGAGCTTGTTATAGGGTGCTGCTCCCTGGAGTCTTCAGACGCCCCGCGGCAGAACACAAATGGTCACAGACATTCCCCTCACACGACATCGCATCCATCTGGGCCTACACCCCCCCCCCCCCATCCATAACCCAATGTGTTCTTGTACGTTCACTGTGCTTTTATTTTGTAAAATGCTATTTTTGATAATAAAAGACAAAAAATAAATAAAATAAAAAAGGTTCATGGGCCATGTGGCCTAATGGATAAGGCATCTGACTTTGGATCAGAAGATTAAATTTTATATTTAAATGTATTTATAATGTTTGCTGTATTTTACTTTACTGTGCCTGAAGGGTAAACTGTAGATAAAGTAAACCTGAATGCGCTAAAAAAGGGAAAAAAAGGCCCTGCTGGGATTAGAACCCCAGATCTCCTGTTTACTAGACAGGCACTTTGACCAGCTAAGCCACAGCGCTTTCAATTGCCTTTTTCCAAAACACAAAAAGCAAAGAAAAAAACAAAACTCCAACCTGAAATCCCCTCTCAAACCAAAACGTAAATTGGCACTGCTGGGATTTGAACCCAGAGGCTCCTGTTGACAAGATAGGCACTTTGACCGGTTGACATACAGCACCTTCAACAGCAGACTGCACTCTAAAAAAAACAAAATTCATGGACTATATGGCCTAATGGATAAGGCGTCTGACTTCGGATCAGAAGATTGAGGGTTTGAATCCCTTTGTGGTTAATTGTTTTGCTTGTTACATTTTTTTATATTTCCACCAGAGAACAGAATGTAAAAAGGCACTGCTGGGATTTGAACCCAGGATCTCCTGTTTACGAGACAGGCACTTTGACCAGCTAAGCCACAGCGCCCTGAAATCCAATTTGAAACCCACAAAAAGAAAAAAAAAAACACCAGTATTTTATATGCTGTAAACAAGCACGACTCTTAAAAATGTTCCGGCTCATTGCATAATTAGACAGTAGTCGTCCACCTGATCACCCATCCAGACCCAACCTCCCCCTCGTCAGACTTATCATGTCCATAGCCCGGTACACTATCTTCTTTGTCAGAAACCTCCACCTATACGATCAGCGCACCCCCCCCCACTGGACCCTGTTCACAAACCGCCTTACCACCCACCTCCAACACCTTCACATAGCCATCCCCCACCGTTTTAACAAGACCCTGCTCCCCCGCAACACCCTCATCACCGTCACCCCCCAAGGACATTTGGACTTTCACTTTTGATCACTCACCCCATCCCCCAGCCCACCTCGGATTCTGAAAGACTGAAACCAAAATGTGCAGATTGTTTATTCAATTTAATATTATTTCTCAAATTATGTCCCAGTCCGCCCCGCCCCGCCCCCCCCCCCCCCCCCCCCCCCATGTGTCCTATCCAACCCCGCACCCTCCCTACTTGCCTCAGTGTCTTGTGATGTACATGTACACATTTATTTATTATTTCTTGTATGTTCCCCATTTTCCACCATGTGTGTTTCCATCCCCCTGTCCCCTCCCCCCCACTTGCCCCAATGTACTTTGTACTGTGATTTTATGAAATGATATTTTTGATAATAAAAGTAAAAAATAAAAAAGACAGTAGTCGTGCCTAAAAGACCATTTGGTCCAAAGAACTCCAGATCAGAATCCATCAGAAGGTTTGAATCCCTTCATGGTAACTGACCATGCTTGAAATGGTTGGAATCCCTTCATGCTGAAATGAGCTTGTTACATTTTTTACAATGACAGGACAACAAGACAGGCACTTTGACCAGCTAAGCCACAGCGCCTTGAAATTGAATTAACAACCCACAAAAACAAAAACAAAAAAGCCAGTATTTTTTATGCTGTAAACAAGCACGACTCTTAAAAATGATAAGGCTCATTGCATAATTAGACAGTAGTCGTGCCTAAAACACCATTTGGTCTAAAGAACTTCAAATCAGAGTCCGTCAGAAGGTTCGAATCCCTTTGTGGTAACTGACCATGTTTGAAAAGGTTGGAATCCCTCTAGGGCTAAATGAGCTGGCTTCATTTTTGAATATTTCCAGAGAACAGAATGTAAAAAGGCACTGCTGGGATTTGAACCCAGGATCTCCTGTTTACAAGACAGGCACTTTGACCAGCTAAGCCACAGCGCCTCGATGTCAATTCAAACCCACAAAAAGAAAAAAAAAATGCCAGTATTCTATATGCAAAAAAAACAAAACTCCAAAGAAATCCCCCCTCAAACCAAAATGTAAAAAGACACTGCTGGGATTTGAACCCAGAGGCTCCTGTTGACAAGACAGGCCCTTGGACCGGTTGACATACAGCACCTTCAACAGCAGACTGCACTCTAAAATAAAAAATTCATACACCATGTGGCCTAATGGATAACGTGTCTGACTTTGAATCAGAACATTGAGGGTTCAAATCCCTTTGTGGTTAACTTTTTTGCTTGCTTCATTTTTAAATATTTCCACCAGAGAACATAATGTAAAAAGGCACTGCTGGGATTTGAACCCAGGATCTCCTGTTTACTAGACAGGCACTTTGACCAGCTAAGCCACAGTGCCTTTCCAGTATTTTATATGCTGTAAATAACCACGACTCTTAAAAATGATTAGGCTCATTGCATAATTTCACCATAGTTATGCCTAAATCCTGAACTGGATTAACAGGAAGAATCAAACGAATGGCTACGTAAAAGTTTGGACTTTGCAGGAGTTACAGCTCAGATTTGATTTGCACAGCTCCTGTTTTGGTTAAAACTAATGCATCAGGACTAAATGCTTAGACGGTGAGGGAAGACAAGTGCAGGACAAAACCACGTGTCCCCTGTCGGACAGCAATAGATTTGACTTCATCTGAGCAAGACAGCATCACAGTGAGGAAAACTGATTACAGTTCCAGTGCGTTGCTGTCGTTTATGTGCTGGACATAGATGTGTGTAAAGACGCTGCCTGTTGTGATATTGTAGAGCAGATCGTGCAGATGGACATGGATGTATTAGGTTCAGGAGGGTACAGCTGTGGACATCGGTGATACACGAGGACAGTGCAGTCAGATTGATTAAGACCAACAGGCCATAACGCTATATGCTGCAATGACATTTAAGTTGGACATAGGCCCTGCTGACCATTACCAAAACAGTGGGGACATTGTTTTCACTTGTAAAGGGCGAGTTTCATTATTTCTCTGACCCACCTGACGCCTGCTGGAGTCGTGCACGTGTGTCAGTGTGTGTCAGTGTGTGTGCGTGTATGTCTATGGTCCACAGAAAGAGTAAGAGCAGTGACGCTGTCCTCAAACCGCGGCGTAAAATATTCTGTTTGCGCTCAGATTTTCTTTGTATAATTGTTTGACATGTATCTCATTATCACGCGGGTCCAGGGGTGTGTCTGTGACGAAGAACAACAGTATAAACGCAAAATATCTGCATTCCATGGAAAAAACGAGAGACTTTTTGGTGTATCGGGTGTTGGCTTTAAATCTCCAGCATAGGTTGATATTTTCACTTTAATACGAAGAACTAGCTGCACAAAACATGAGTGCACTGCTCTCTTATAGGTTTGAGGTGAAAAAGGGCTTGGTGGAAGTTTGTAGTACATTTAAACTGCATAATTTGGGGAAAATAATCAAAATCGGCCTAAAAAAATATCGGTACAGCTTATCGGCCATTTGTAACTCTGTTTTCTAAAGAATCAACATTGGCTTCGGTCATGAAAAAACCCATATCGGTCGATCTTTAATTAAAATCTCAGCACCCCCCTAACAAAATTACATTCCAGCGGCTATGATCCAAAATAATATTGCAAACTTCAAACCTGATCCGATGTGCAGTAGTTTCATCAGTGGGAATTACATAGACATTTCCAAATACTAACATCTCTACGGAGACAAACAAGTCGCATAGTCCAAAAAATAAATACAGAAGCTACTGACAGGGTGACAGGGCGAACTTTTGCTACTACAAATCATGGTAAACGACTGCCTGAAATGATCCCAGACACTTGATTCGGACCATGGAGCGTTTAAGATTGACAACAGTAAAGAGATATTTGAGAACTTTAAGGAAACAACAGCATGACGCCCAGACAATCGTTTGTGTGTCATGATGTAATGTCACAGTGGCAGAAAGGACTAAGCGGGCAGAGTTAAAAGTTCAAACTAAACATGTTTCTGGCTCATGGTTTGAAATCAGATACAGGCTCTGATCTCACGCTCTTATCAAAATCCCAAACAAAAACACGATATCCCATTACAGCGCTGACTGAATGAATCTCACTTTGCCACAGGACGCGGTTTCATTTACGTCACTGCGTTTACTCTGTGCCGATGGCCTTGCTGGATGAAGTACATCATATATTTACATGTACCGCCGCTCACAGTTTAAGAAAAATGTGAAGATGAGTTTCATAAATACACAGTGTCCTTGAAAGCGCTCCGAAACTTCAAGCTGTTGACAGAATAGATTTTCTGCGCGCATTCAAGCTGGGATAGATGCCACAGCTTGTAAATGGAAGCTTCTCGTGGTTTTATGTGAACAATAAAATGATAAACAATGTCCTGAGTCATTGATTGAAAAATGTTCCAGAGATGTATTGTGAAGAAGAAGAACTTTTTTTGTAAGGAGATGTTTTCCACTGGCAACTTGTGAGTAAAAGGCATAGCGCGACGACAAGGCCACATTTGAATGTCAATGTAGAAATCAACATTTAAATGAAGAAATATGTCTGAAGAATTCAATAGTTCAATAGTTGCTGCATATCATTATCCACATTTATGCTGGAGAGTCTGATGGTACAGTAGGCCATTAACATAGGCCCTATCAAGAATTCAAGTCTTTACCGGTGTTTTTATTTTTTAAAACTAAATATATTCTTATTCTTTGTGCCACGTGCTTGTCTTCATGTAGATAAATAAGTGTAAAGTCAAGTTGTGTAACATTCTAGGTAGGAAAAAGCGATTACTTCTAAAAACTAGATAAATGATTCATGAAACAAAAGTCTGTGAAGAAAAATACAAGTCCAAGTAAGTTTTTGACGAGGGAACAATAGTAAAAGTAAAATTCAAATCTGTCAACTGGAGTAAAAGTTGTAGGAGGTAAGACGGTTCGCTGCTCATCGTTTAGTTCTGGTCAGATTACCGTATTTTCTGGACTATAAATCGCACTTTTTTTCATAACAAAAGACGAAATTAAATCTGTCAGCTGGGCAAAACGTTGTAGGAGTGAAGACGTTCCGCTGCTCATCCAAACCGCTTCTTCGGTTCTTTTTTTCATAGTTTGTCCATGGGGTGCGACTTATACTTAGATGTGACTTATATGTGAAATTATTAAAATATAGAATGTCACATCTTCGTTATTGTCACACTGAGACGGCTTAGGCTTTAGGCTTGTGTACCAGTATGACAGCCATCTACTTCCGGGGCAGGTGGAGTTGTTCAGAAGCAACACCGAGGATGAAGAATCCAATGAATTTAGTGATCTGAAGTGAGATTAAGTAGAGCGTAGCTTGGTTTTTATGCTTTAGTTCTCTGATTAACTATTAACATCTTACATTAACAAACCAGACACTTATTCAGTTCGTTGTGTATGTGTTACGTTAACGTGCGGCACTGCTATTCAGCCTCTTCTTCTCTATTTTATTGTTATTCTTATTCTAACTTGCTTTTAAAGATAAAATGTCTGTTCTTGGTATCGGATTTTGTCAAATAAATTTCCCCCAAAAATGTGACTTATACTCCAGTGCGACTTATATATATTTTTTACTCATTATTATGCATTTTTTCACTGGTGCAATTTATACTCCAGAGCGGCGTATAGTCCAGAAAATACGGTACTGGAGGACACTGCCTTATATTTATCTGAAGGGAGGACGTGTAAACAATAGATGTGTTAGTTTCAGTTTAACTCGCTCTTGAATTTTCTTTTAATATGGATCATACCTGGACGACTGAGGGATTACACAGACACGAGGGAACAATTTTATAACATGATTTGGTGAAAATGAGCTGTTTTTTTGCATGAATCAGAGCTTTGGTACAAATTTAAACCTCCTCAGTCGGTCAGATTATGAGATATTTGCAAATAATCTACTGGCCTATGTCAAGGGCGTGATTTAGACCATGGCTATATTTACTACTACATCGACGCTCTCCTAAAATAATGATTTTGTCCATGTTTCAACCGTCACGCACTCTATTTACGCTATTTATGTCTTGTCTAATTAACGCCTATACAAGCCAAATAAATGTAAATGTAAAAATAAATAAATAAAAATACACCACAATACCAACTTCTACCCTCCAACTGTAAGTCCTATTTTTAGTTTCCAGTTTCCACATAGCCTACCGTAAATGTGTGTTTATCAAAGCACAGCATGGGGCTGATGGATTTATGGAAAAGCACAGCCACAGAAAATGTCACCGTCAAGATTTACTGACATTCTGCAGAAGACATCATCCCTCCTCTACCTCCTCGTGTACCTCCTCCTGACGATACACAAAACCCTCACCTCAGATGTCCTCGCGGTGTTCAGGGATGCCTCATGTGCCAGGAACAACCACGGAGTTTATGGATTCACCCCGTCTCGGCAGTGACTCCTGGCAACCCGCTGTGTGCAAATCTATTTTAGACACTAGTTACTGAAGCAATTAAAGCTGTCAAAAGTGCAGAATTTATTGAATGACTTCACGCAACCCGGAAAGTTCGATCGATCACGACTAGCCACAAGTCGGGGAGAACTTGTATAAATTCTGTGATCATGGAGACGGCAGGTGAGGCGGTGTCGATACTGCCCGAGAAACTGATATACAGGGTGTCCAGAAAGTCTCATGACAATTTAAAAACGTAACTACAAACACAATTGATAAGACATATTTATTAAATTTGTTTTATTAATCACATAGCTTTTTGGTCTTCGAGTCTCCGTTAGCAACGAACCCCTAAGAAATGTCTACCTTGACCTTTTGAGTGAAAACGTGGCACCGCAACAGCAGAACCTTCAACCGACCCTCGTTTTCCAGCAAGATGGTGTCCGACCACATTGGGATCTGCATGTTCCTCAATCAAACGTTTTCAGATCGTCGGATTGGAAGGAAAGAATCAATTCCATGACCTCCACGTTCACCAGATACAGCGTCGCACCTCTGGATTTCTATCTATGGGGTAATCGTGGATTGAAACCGTTGATGAGGCTCTGCTACAGCGAACTCGGCAAGAAATCCAGTCCCTTCTTGATGTGTTTTGTACAGCTAATGGTGGTGATCATATAGAGGTGCATTAAATGAGGTAAAAACGTTGAAAACCACTGCCACTGAGTACAATCTATACATACACACACAAACGCAGCTGATTTCCCTCATCCCTCATGTCTGCAGTGCATTTTTCAGGGCAGTGAGACTCGTTGTGCGTGTGATCGTCTTGTTGCAGATGACATTAGATCAAATAAAGCTGTGAATAGATAATGAAGAGATTAGGGGGGAGACATTTTGCTGTTCAATACATTTACACTCATTTGCAGCGGTCACATTTCAACTCAAAAGGATTCAGTGTAGTATGGGAAAAGTGTCACAGACATTTTTTGAATTAGGTGTTTGAGGCCCTCTGCTGGGAACCGAGTTGAAATGTCAAGAAGCAGCAAGACGGCGAGAAGCTTAGTAAGACATGTCGTAACACCTACATGCAGCATATGCGACTATAGCAGGTTAACAAAGGCTCCTGTGTGACTGAAGGAAACGTGCATTACAATGAAAAGTTATTTTATTTAAGGCTTCCCCAGGCGGTGGAGAGTCCCTGCCTCAAGTGGAGGAGTTCAACTATCAGATCAGTTGGACTATTGAAGATGCGTAATTCATACCTGATGCATTATGTCCCATTCCCATTAAACGCAAAAGTGAAACAATTGCCTCAAACGCCTCTAGTTGGATGCTTCCTTTTCAGTCACTCGCTTCTTTCTCGTATCAAGGATGTGCAAGTCTGGGAATATGGTCACGTGAGTAAATCTGTACAATTTACTTGAAGAGGAAACACTGCACTTGCTTGATGCGCGGTGCACACATTTTAAGTTTGATGACACGTTTTGCACAGACACAAAGCTGATGGTAGACAGACAAAGTAGTCTTTTGTTTACTATCTCTAATCTGCAGCAATTTCACCACTCCTCCCACACAGAATGGATTTATGTAAACAGACACATAAAGATCTATTCTTGCTTTTTCCTCACTTTTTTAAAAGAGTGTTTCAAACTGGATGAACACCGATGTTTTGTGGACCGTACTTAAATGGCAAATGGCCCTATTGCTAATATTATTCTCTCTCTCGCTCTACAACAGTGATCACAGTAGAGTTTTTCCTCTCGTGTGGAGCCATGTGTTAGCGTCTGTCACATCTCCACTCACTTTCACATGTGGAACTATTGACCTGTGGAGTCCATTAGCCCATTAGCAGACTGTGTGCTGCAGAGAAGACTGCTCCAGAACACTGTCGACTGCTCGTTATACGCCTGATGAGAATAACTCTTCTTCTATTTATAAGTGAGTGCTTTTCTCGCTCAAACTCTTTAAAGCTCCTATAGGGTGTTACATAGATTTTTTTTCAGTCATGTTAATGTTCTTTATTATGAAAAGTCAATAATATTTACTCTAAATCTACAGAATGTAACTTTTTAGCAGTTAGTTGAAAAATGAAAACAAAAAATGTTTTTATTTTGGTTGTGTTTACTCCAGTGAAAAAATATCTGTTCTTAAGCTTGATTTATGCTTGATGTGTCCACAAGGTCGGCCAAAATGTCCGCCTGGGAATGAGAATGAGTGAGATTTCCAAGTAGCTAGATTTTATTTCTACTTTCTGCAGCCACATGGCCTTCACAGACTCTAAATACTGCCCAGAAGTTTGAGCTCTAGTGTCCACACAGTCAGGTTTAGAGGTGAGGACTACACCTCTAAACCTGATTGTGTGGACACTATAGTGACACGAGAACTTCTGGTCCTCTCCCTCTGGACTCAGGGAGCAGACAGTGAGAGGACTTCAGCTCAGCTCACAGAAAGGCTTCAGGTGCATCTGAGACAGAGTGGAGCTGTAGACGTGACATTAACGGAATCCAGAGATTGAGATAAGAAGGACCTTGCCTGGAGAAGGATCAATAAGGCGATAGGTATGTCTGGTAAGTTATCACAACTTCGTAGTCATTTGAGTCGTAATATATTTGCCAACCTTTAGGCTAGTCAGCGCGCCCAGCATAATTAAGTCGCCATTAGTTTGTAGCTGATGAGTTTATTCAGTGGACATTTGCAAGAAGCAGTGGAAGAGCCTGAGGGACACGTTTATGAAGGAGACGAGAAAGGAGAAAGAAAAGAGGATCGAGTCAGCAGCAGGGTCAGCTAAAAAGCGGCAGTTCTCTGGGGTCCTATCATTCTTCGGCCCCTTCATTTCCCATCGTGAGACGAGCGGGAACGTGCCAAGGAGAGTTGAGGAGATGCAGGCCGCAGGAGACATTCTCATTCTCATAACACTTTCTCTTTTGCAGGCCCCCCGAGGAGGAGAGTGAGGAAGAGGTCCCTGGAGTCGTCTGAACCCTCCAGTGTTGAGAGGGAGCTGCTGGTGGCACTTTGAGATCGACTTTCTCCTCCTCCACATGCTCAGTCTGAGGATGAGCACTTTTTGTTGTCTCTGCTTCCTCTCCTGCCCAAGGTCAAATTTAACATTCACAAATTACGATAAGAAAACACTCCTTTTGCTTTAAATTTGGAGCTTTTGGAGCCCACTGAGTAGATTGAGGCAGCACTTTCTACAGGGGAGGAAACAGACCCTCTTTTCTCCTCTCCTTCATGTCTTCCCTTATTTCCTCTCCTCCTTTTTATTCCGTATCTGTGTTTGTAAATAGTTCATGAAATTATATTATTTTGTTAATATGTATTGTCATAAATTTTGATACTTTAAAATAAAATATATGGCGTAATGTTTTTATTATAAAACGTCTGTTCTTTATACATCGTTATTTTTTATTAGGCTGTGTAGTTTGTAAGGGATAATATCAGTAACTGTGAACAAAATCTATACCATATTTACATATCCAAAATCTTACTTCAATTACCAGTTGAAGACCATAAATAAAACATAAAGGAAGCGTAGCCAAGAGTTCAGACGTTAATCTCGGTACGTTTTATTAAATTCCCTGTGTAGTTTGGTAATTATGGTCAATCTTGAATGTACATGTTGTGATTAACCTAAAGCCATTACCAGCCATTACCAGCTGGTAATGGCTGGTAATGGCTAAGTAAATAAATATAATGAACCATATGTTACGACCACAGACACTAAAGCTCTTTATAGTTTAGTGCGTGGCTCTTAAAAGAGTCGTTGTGGGTCCGTCCTGTGGTGGACGTGACCACTCTGCAGGCCCGCCATGACACTGCTCCCTCTTCACAGAACTGAGCCTTGAACACCTCCCTCACCCTCGTGACTTCTTGGGACACGTTGTTGTCTCGCATCCACCGCACATCTGGAAATGGCACCTCTCCTTGTGCTCCAGCCGTCCTCAGTGCAGGTGTGTGTCCCGCTGTTGTAGCCCTCATAAAATTGTGGAGGAGGCAAGTTCCCTACACACACTTCTCAGCAGTTTCACACACAGCATTTCCACTTCCTGGTGAAACACTCCACTGTGAGGTCTACGTGCCAAATGCTTCTTCCACTACCAACTGAGCCCAGGAGAAGTGACGATTGAAGATATGCTCCTTTCAGGTAATGCCGCCATGGGCACGTCCAGGATAGGGCCAATGTTTCTCTGCAGTGGAAAATCTGCCACAAAGACATGGGGCTGAGGTCTCCTATGGTCAGCTCCAGGCAGGGGAGGTTGGCCAGGGGGTAGATCACATGTGCCCTCATACACTGCCTGAACCCTCGATCGCTCATTCGGCCATACCCTCCGATATTTATTACCCGGCACTGGGCACCAACAACAGCAAGCAGACCCAGGGAATGTTCCCCCTCAACCACAGCCCCCAAGCACAGAGGGACATTCCACTGCTAAGGATGTCCAGTCTCCTGCTGTGGGCACAGTCATAAACTCCCCCACAACTGATTTGTAAATGGTTGTTGCCACATCTTGGATGATGGTAGAGACTGTGGAAACACCAACCCTGAAGCTGATCTCAGTTGTCCTGTACAAGTCCCCAGTGGCAGGAACAAAACTACAACAGTAAATTTAATGTACTTGTACTAAAATGTATTACAATATAACCTAAAAATATTAAACCTATTGAAACTAGGCCTATTTTATTTATATATTCTATAGCATTGGTTTCACACAAACACAACAACAAACAATAGACCTATTTTCAGTAGCACGAATAGATAGTAACTCCAAATTATTTGAATACCATTCAAATTTCTAAGCTACTTTTAATTGCAAATAAGTTATTATTATTATTGCACTCCAAATTATTAATATATCTGCAAACCAAAGACAGATGGACAGGCGATTTGCAGCTGGAACCGTGCTCTTCTAATTGGTGTCCTGGTAGGTTATCTGTGCACTAATACACAACAAGAGATCTGTCACCGCTGTTGCGACTCACTGTAAATTAACAAGCCTGTTACATTGTGAGCAACTATAACGGCGCTACAGCAGAGGAATGACTCATAAGATTACTTGTTACTGGTAAAAATAATGCTATCATTTCCCAACACTGATCAAAAGTGCATTTGAGTTGAATTTTTTTTTACTGTTTTATTACCTTCATTCCTCAGTCTTCAACACACGAGCTGCCCTCCTTTGATGTATCAAATATCCCACCATTTAACAAGGTTCATTAAACACCATATTAAACTCCCAGGAAGGTGAAAAATATAGATCCTCCCAGCATGCCGTTGAGTGTGGGCGTAAATGCAGAGAGCAGAGAAGGAGGTTGGTCGGTTCAGCGGGCAGAGTGCAAGTTGGGATTGAGCAAAAGACGAAGTTTAAATCTGTAAACTGGAGTGTCACGTTTAAACTTCATCTTTTGCAGTGGATCAGACCTGGACGACTGGGATTGACATAAATACGCATACAACAGCCCTAACTAAAAATAGTCATAAAGGTTTCTAATCAAAACTCCCAAAACTTCCAATTCCCATGTAAAAAGTGAATGGGACCTGAAATATGTCATACTTTTTATTAACTTCACTGGGTGTGTCAAAGATTAGCAACTACTATGACTTTCTTTTTTTGGTTTTTGTGGGAATTCTATTAACAAAGAAATGGCAGCCTTTGTGAATTGTGATGCGTATTGCTGCTACTCATACATATAGTGCATCCGTGGATTGAAATGTGACATATTTTTTGAGTATCGATGCGTTTATTGGGTTTTTGTACTACTTAAGGTCTTGCTGAACCTTGCGTTGTGTTCATGCAACTGTAAACCTCCAAGTTTGTTCGCCGTTTGGGTAACTAATTTTGGTCGCTGAGATAAAACTCCCATTCTCAGAGCATCAACCGCAAACCAGTCGATTTAGCTAAACATTTTCTAAAAGCCCTTTTGTATGTAGCTGTTCTCACGATAAACAGTGATGCATAGATGCCAGGGGACTTTCCTAAATGGTCTGATCTCGCTCTTCCAGGTCGGTCAAAGGTAACATTTTAGAATAACGTCCTTAACTCACCACACCAGCCCATACTGCACTATTGTCTGATCTATGTTATAATGTAATGTTGTTTCCTTATGACAAACACACCTGGAGTTGTATTTTGTTTCATATGGCACAGATCCAACATATTTAGACGGAGTTCTTCTTGCAAACAAAACAGCAAGTGCTTCATTGTGTTTTTGAACTCCATATACCTTCACGAGTCACAATTATTTGGATAGTTTCAGCTCTGGGATTTCAAATATCTACTAAACTAAAGGTAAAAGGTAACTTGAAAACTCGAAAACTACTGCTTCATGACATCACGAGGTGGAACAGAGCATTTTGAGTTTACTGAAGGGTTAAAGAAACGTGTGAATGAAGCAAAACACAACTCTGGTTATGCTTTTGATGAGGTAACAACATTCTAACACGGCTTAACGCTCACAAGAGTCCATTTTGTGTAACATAAGACCTTTAAAAGTAGGTTTACAGTTTTACAGTTAGGTCAAAAACCCTGCAATCAACACATCATCTCTACACCAACATCGACTTTGAAGGTGGCAGCTAGTCATTTTATTTATTTGACCTTCTCTTCTTTCTCTTCCTCAGCCATTACACATTTCCTTTCCGGACAATTAGTCAGCATGCTAAATTACACCAGTCACCACTGTTAGCTTTCCAATTAGCAGTTGACAAAGGATCGTCGACATCCCTAATATCATGTTCCAGCGTTAAAAATAGCGAGACGCCTCACCTTATTTGCACTTCTACATGAGAAACGCTGCTGTAAACTGGGGTTCCACGCTGCTAGGGTGGACACGTTTTTATCCAGCTGTGGTTTTCTTAACAAGAAACACAAGTGAGTATTACAGTATTTTGAGCAGTATCATGTAAAACAGTTGTTAAAGAGCACTTCTGGGGGTATTTGTTGCTAACACATTACATATTTCGATCACCGTGTTGCTTTTTATTGCTTTTAATGCTTTACTCTCTGAAAATACAGTTTAAAAAGGTTATTTTTTTTGTTTTTGATGCCTGGAGTGCCCTCTTCAAAGTGCTATCACAACACAATGCACTACACTAATGAATCTAGTACACATCGCTTTAGGTTTGTGAAGTTGTAGTTTATATTTGGTATCACGCTTTGGTTTATAAATGGAAAATGAGGAGCTTGAGTGATGCAGGATTGTGGGCTGAGTATTGGACAGAATTGTACTGATTCTGTAACTATAACTGTAAGGAGGGATCGTACAGGACCTGGGAGAGATCACTAGATTACTCAAACATCCATGGATTACATATAAAACTCCTTCAGCCATGTTTCTGATGAGTGACATTACAACATAGACAGATCCAAAAGGTCTCATTTGACTATTTCATAAACATTGCTTATCACTATGTTCCCAGATATGGAAAAAAAAGAGGTCAAATTCAAAGTTTTTACATGATGTTCAAATTTAGATTTTTTTTTTGGTTCTGAAGACAATTATCTAATCAGGGTTCATTCAGTAAAAGCTTCAGGAACATTCTGGGCATCTCTGGAGAATTGTACACAGCTGTAGTAGGACTAGACAAAGAAAGAAGTAAGAACAAAACAGGGATTCAAAAAGGACAGGACAATCATATTTAAGATGCATATGCTAAACTGACTTTTTTGACCTTTTAACCATGTTTTAATGTTGTTTCCTCATTAAAAACATACCTGGAGTGGAGCTTTATTTCAGTCAAACCTATTTCATCAATCCATTCATCCAACTGTCTTCCCTGAGAACTAAAAATGCTCTGTTCACGTATTGGCCATTCAGTTACGTCATAGATAAAACTCTGGACTTCTGCACAGTTTTTAAGTCCATAAACCATCAGTGGACTCATTCTGCGGTCAAACTGTGTTCACAAAGAAACGCATGACTCTATCAGCATAGCATTTACACTTAGTTTTTAAATGCCTCTTGGAAACAGGGGTGAAGTTTAATCTCCCTGGGGAGGTGTTTCGGGTATGTCCCATCGGGAGGAGACCCCGGGGAAGACCCAGGACAAGCTGGAGGGACTAAGTCTCTCGGCTGGCCTGGGAGCGCCTTGGGGTCCCACTGGAGAAGCTGGAGGACGTGTCTGGGGTGTGGGAAGTCTGGGAGTCCCTGCTTAGACTGCTGCCCCCGCGACCCGGCCCTGGATAAGCGGAAGAAAATGGATGGATGGACTTAATTCAAGGTGACCAAAACCACGGCTGAAAGAAAATAAAAGACAGAACAGGCCACACATAATAGGCTTCTTTAAACGTTGACCTAGCGTGCTTCACAAGACATAACTAGCGCACGTTGCAACAGCTGTTATCTCTTTATTGATGTAAGGCAGGGGTGTCAAATTCAATTTCACCGAGGGCCACATCAGCGAAATGGTTCTTCTCAAATTTGCAAAGATATAAAAAATATGTCCTGATAAACTGACATTTTAAGACAGTCAAACATTTAAATTTACCTTGTAGCGGGCCACATAAAATGACATGGCATGGCATTTGGCCCCCGGGCCTTGACTTTGACACATGTAAGGTTACACATGTAATGATGTAAGGCTACAGCACTCGCTTTGATATTGAAAACCTCGTATGTCCTGTGAAGAACACGTCTAATGCCAAATGTTACACAGTATGCTAAAGAGAGGGGTATTTTACTTCTGTGGGGTATTAACTGCACAAACACATAACATATTTAGATCACCATGTTACATGTAGAGATCATTTAAATACTCAAACATGCACGTTCTTTTGTGAAATACTTATGACATCTGCCTCATGATTTCAAAGCACAGTTCAGGTATAATTTTACTTAATAACCAGAGCCAAAAGCCATTAGAAACAAGCCTCTTACAACCTTTTAGAACATGTCATTATCCTACTACTGCTAGTAAAATGAATTGATTTTGGATGCCGTAGCCTTGCAAAATCACATTACCCCTTCATCATGACTCCAGCCAGCCTGCAACACACAAGCTGCCCTCCTTTTGGCATAAAAAAATATCCCACCGTTTTACAAGGTCCATTACACACCATGTTAAACTCTCGGAAAGGTAAAAAATCTAAATCTTCCCAGCGTGGCATTGAGTGTGGGCGTAAATGCAGGGTACAGAGGAGATGGTAGGTTGTTTCAGCAGGCAGAGGGCAAGTTGGGTTAAATTGGCTCATTTTAGATCATTTTTCGCACTGCAGGTTCGGTATCTCCTGTTGTATGACTGAAAATGTAATCCTGCATGGAAAGAGAAACGCTATGTACTCTGCGAATGATTATCTACTTACCTGTTGCTGATCTTAGCCATGTGAAAATCCATTGTCCAAAAGTACCTATGTTCCCTGGGGAGGTATCATAGATTGTGTTCCAATTCGACGGTTGCACACTTCATCGGTTGCACACTTCATCGGTTGCACACTTCATCGGGTGCACTGAAGGGCACTTACGTAACTTCCGGCGCGACAAGGCCCGTCCCATTTCGTGCACCCAACGAATGCAACCGACAAATGTCCAGCGTTTCCATGGAGATCGGCCGTGAACGAAGCGTGCATCCGAGCAGACTTTGCGCACCGCTAGATCCCATCATGCACCACGCATGACTTCTGCCAGAAGAAGATTAATTCTTTACTTCATTCAATCCAAACATAAATAAACGCCTGCGATGACGACATTCTTGTGAAAGTGGAGTGTGACATTACCCATAGCTTTTGATTACAGTCAAATTAAGCTAGTTATAGAGGCACACATTTGGAGCTGAGTTTCATATTTATCTGTATATTATTAATGTTCATATCTTGATTTATGGACGCAATGTTAAAATAAAAAAACAGGATCATTTATAGCGGGTTAATACGAAAATTTTAAGACCATAGTTACAGAGAAAGAGGTGACATTTTCTCAATAAAAAGTGAATTCAGTGGAGACAGTAGCCCACCCATGCTCACTTTCTATTCGGAACACAGCAGCTAGCAGGTTAGCTATGTCCATTTATATAAACAGTCTATGAAAGGTAGCGAGAAACCCCAGTGGCTGTGCGTAATTAGAGCAATTAGACCAATCATAGGGCAGTATGGTGGTTTGCTTTAGCAGTGAAGGCAACTGTCCAAAGAAACCAAAGCAAACATGGTGACGCTAACTGATGGATAGGGTGCAAATGAATTATTTTAGCAGAAATACCGATTGTTTCGCTTTTGACGAAAACTTTAAGATCGTATATTACACAAAATTGATTCTTGTGACCTTTATGCCACATTTGAACATCATTACCTCCTCAAAAACATACCTACAATTGTGTTTTCTTTCATTTGCATGTTTGAGTAATACTTTATTACAGCATCTCCAAAGCTCAAATTGCTCTGTTCCACATTGTGATGTCATGTAGTGGTAGTTTTTCACTTTAGCTTTTACCTTTTGTTCAATAGTGATTGGTAATTCGACAAATAAAAATACAGCGACAATGATATCACAAGGTGGAACAGAGCGTTTTCTGTTTGAAAGAAGAACTCAGAGTAAATATGCACAACTCTAGGGATGTTTGTGATGAGGAAACCATTATAACATAGATCACTCTTCACATTACACCAACTTCAGTAATCCCATATATATGTGTACAACTCCCTTTAGTGAAGTACATTACTCAGATAATGTTTTTACTGTGAACATAGCGCGTTAGAGGCTCTGTACCCGTTTTTTTCCCATGTATTTGAGCAAAATTTGTATTGCCCCAGTACAGATGTTTTGTATAAAAAGCGTTCGAAGTCAAAATAAATCCGTTGTGCACTGTCTGCATCTAATTAGAAACCATTTTATTGTCCAATACTCAGGAAATGCATGTAAGCATGCTACTTTTTAGCTTTACCGTCACTGCAAAACTCCACTCTGATCTCTTGGGAGTTGTGAAAAGAGCTTATAAACTTTTGCTGTATAATTAGGATGCTCGGAATGCATAAGTTAAGAGCGGATTAACGTTTAACCACTGCAAACTTTAGAAATAACTAGTTCTCCATGAGCTCGGGATTGGGGTTTCTTTAATTTCTTATTTTGTTATCTTAATTTTGTTTAAATTAAATAATAAAAAAAAAGATCGGAAAAAAAAGAAAAAAAATTGTTCTGTTTTTCATATTTTAAGATGGTAAAAATGTGGTTAACTGTTTATTTTTATTTTTTCCCTCAGTATATTTTCATATCAGGATTTTTACCAGGCCAAAACACGGCCCAACCTTAACAACAACCTTAAAAACTGAAATAAAAAATGCAATACTGTATCTCCATTCAGCCTTTGAAACCCGCCGTCAGCTGTTTGACCCCTGACCCTCCCTGATCCCTGGTCATTTCTCAATTTACGTCAGAGCCGAATTTGCGTCAAAGCTTACAAATACACAGACAAATACATGTAATATGCCATCTATGTTTTATTATTCTTTAAATATGTTTGTTTCACGTTAAATATAAGTCCAATGTTCATGTTATCAACACATTTAACTTCTAAAAAGCTCGAGTAAACAGATCAGTGCAGAGAAACATGGAGGCTAACTGATCTGAGCGTAATAGTTTATGTGTTTTGTGATTGCAGCAACGTATAAGCAGTGTTCGAAGTCAAAATACGTCCGCTGCGTACTGTCTGCATCTAATTAGAAAGCATTTTATTGTCCGATACTCAGAAAATGAGCATGAGTGTGGTACTTGTTAGCTTTACCATTACTGCAAGACTCCACTGTGATCTCTGAGGAGTTGTGAAAACTGCAAAATGAACTAGTTGTGTTTTTCATGTTTTTAAGACAGTAAAAATCAGGTACAGTGCCCTTTAATACAAATAACATAATAGTCCGACTCCGCTGCAGTACAACTCATTAGACAGTGACGCATAGGAGAATTAAGAAAAATACTAATTAAGTAAATATAGACTATGGTTAAAACAAACGCCTGTTTAAGAGACCAATTAAAATGTGAAACTTGGCTTTGGCTTCTCGAAAACTCTGCTTCATTATTATCCAGTCGCACCGTATTCAGGGTAAATGATAGTGGAAGGCTGTAGGAGAGCGCATCACCAACCCGTAATTTGTTTCACTAATTCATGTTGTTGTCAGCTTTTGGGAGCCTTTCCAAGCGTAGCACAGTCAGATGTATAAAATCTGTTCAGGCTGACGCTGTGAAACAACTTCCCCCGTGGTAATTATATGTGACCCAGAACTGAAATTGTCGACGTAACCTACAGACTCGTACAGTAATATCTCAAAATTGGGGTTAGAGTTCAAATATAATTGCGTGTGGACAAAAAAAAAATCACCCACCAGCCAACTTTCACTGTGCAAGATGGAATGACAGTTTGGAAATGATTAGCTAGTTAGTCGTTAAAGAGGAGGTGTTGAGCAAAATCGACTTTTTGGAGCTTTCTACCATGTTAGAATGATGTTCCTTCGACAAAAACATGCCTGAAGAGGTTTTATATGTCATTCAGGCATGTTTGAGTAATCTGGTGATCTCTCCTGAACCCTATTTGAACCCTCCTTACAATTAGCGGTACAAGGCTCAACCCACAAGCCCATTTTTCTTAAATATACAAAGTCAGGAGGATCTAAGAGAGCTAAAAAACAGATCAACATGGCATCTGAACCTAGAAGGAAAGGTGTTACCATCCCTTACACAGCGGGTGTGTCGGAAAAACTTCAGAGAATCTTCAGACAGTAAGAGATTCCTGTCTTTTTCAAACCAAAGTAATGTGGTCTACTCCATTCAGTGTAGTGAAGAGTGCAGTGAGTGTTACATTGGAGAAACTAAACAGCTGCTCCATAAGAGAATGTACTAACACCGGCGTGAGAGCAGCTCTGGACCCCAGTCTGCTGTTCATCTCCATGTCAAAGACACTAACCTCCTTTGAACACAGTGAAGTTCAGATCTTAGCCAGAGAAAATAAATGGTTTGAGAGAGGAGTTAAAGAAGCTATTTTTGTTAGGAAAGACAATCCTTCCTTAAACAGGAATGGAGCCTGAGACATAATCTCTCACTGACCAATAACTCCATCCTCAGACCCAGAACAATGAGAACAATAGCAGGGTCGTTAATGGCTGAATAGGGTAATTTCAGCTGAAACTGGAGACAATAGATGTTTACAGTTTCAGTGTGGTTAGCCCCTCACTTCAGACAGATTTAACCTCCTGAGACCCAAACTCTTGCATGACATGCTTTATTAATTTCTCTTTGTTATTTGGGCTTGCTGGGACCTGATGAGTGTAAATACAAAGAATTATCTTTTTACATTATGTAGTTTCTGAGAAAAAATTATGTAAATCAAATGTCCTCATATGTGGACATTTTACTCATTTTGATTAAACATTTGAATAATGATTTGCAAAAACTATTTATTAAGACCTTGAACACAGCATCATTTGTCCTGAATGTAAAAACAAATTGAGAAACAACAATTGTGCCTCTTGGAACAATGTGTCTCATGTGAAGAGCTGCTGACAGGAGCAGGAAGAAAAACAAAACAAATTAAAATAACATATTCTAAACATTCTAAACTGTTAAAAATGAATATATATAATATATTTACATTGTTGCTGTTCTTGCATGCCGTTATTCTTCTTCTAATAATTTGCACTGTGGCCTAGACAAGCCAAAAACACGTTGTCCACATATGAGGACGCCAGGTCTCAGGAGGATAAGGCAATGTCCACCAGCAATAATCTGACCAGAGCCAAAGAACTTGGACGAGCAGCAAAACGTCTTCACTCCTACAACGATTTGTCCAGTTGACAGATTTAAACTTCATCTTTTGCTAAAGTCAGGATATAAAACACTACACTACAAATTCCCAAACCTGATGCGATGTGCAGTAGTTTCATTAGCAGGATGCACGCTGATTGTGTTGTGATATCACTCTGAAGGGTTCGCGACTCAGCATAGAGAGCAATAAACATTAATACGTTGTTTTCGGCGAATATAGCATTTTCAAAACAATAAAAGGCAAAAAGGTGATCTAAATATGTTATATGTTAGCAGTTAATACCCCATACGCAAATATCTCCTCTTTAAAGTAATAAAACGTGCAAAATGGGTCTGAATGTGACTTTCCTGAAGGACTCCCACAACACGAGCCCAGATCTCGACTCAATCATACTTCAACCGACAGCCTTTAAGTGAAGTTTTACTGTCCACTCCCCCTGTCTCCAACGACAACCCACGTAAACAATCAGAAAAAAAGAGGAGCGCTGAGCCTACCCCAAATCCTCTGTATTGGAAACGGCTCAACTAGACCAGCGCCGAGGAGAAAGGAAAGACTAGAATTTACACTTGACATATCTGGGGAATTAGAAACGAAATCCTGTCTGAGAAACAGCTAAAAGTGTAAAGCCTTCCAAGTGGTGTGGCAAAGAGTAGGAGGGAAGAACCAGCTTTTTATGTTTTTGAGCTACTACTTTATATTATATATGTAGGAGGGAGGTATTAAAGAGGAGGTGTTATGCTAAATCAGCGTTTACTATGTTGTTCCCTCATCAAAAACATGTCTGAAGTGGTTTTCTTAATCATTCAAACCCTCTTTTCAATTAGGTATAAGGGACCGCGTATCTTGTCCAAGGCTCCGCCCACAAGCCTATGTAACCAGGAAGTTCTCCAACCATATAGCCCCTCCCCGCTCAATCTCTCCTAGCAGAACAGAATATAGCATTTTCAAAATAAACAAAAGCTAATATGTTATGTGTTAGCAATTAATAAACCGCATAAGTGTAATATCTCGTCTTTAAACAAGCTGGATGGACGTGAAATCTGTTATCTAAGGCTCCTCATGATTCATTTGGTTCCATATATTTGGTAATTCACTCCAAAGTTCTATCAATAATTTAAAAGACTTGTTTTGCTTTTAAATAGGTTTTTCTTGTACGTTTTGTTCATTGTAAACCACACTATTGATCTGAAACAGCTTAACAGAGTCGGCTCCATTGATTTCCTGTTCAAAACTTTTCTTACAGACAGTTCATTGGAGCAAACAGCAGATTTTCAGTTTTTGAACAATCACAGTTAAGTACAGAGCAGGGGGTAGGTGAAAACTGAAATTTTCAGAGATCTAAAGCCTCAAATGCAGGACAATACTACTAGAAACATGCATGAATCGATCGAAACACAACACTGAGTAAACGAATGCTGAGCGATTCAAAATTTAAGTTGTATAAGAAATAATATGCAACATTCTCATTTGAAATTCTATTAACATGATCTATCTGTGTCCCCAGATACAAGATAAACTTTTAGCTTTTACCGATAACAACTGTAATGCTGATGTATTCTTGATTACAAAACGTTGAGCGTGATGGCCATGTCGTTAATAATTTGGAGTTTTGGTTGTCGAGACAATTATCCAATCAGAAAGCAGAATGAGCCTCACACGAGTCTCTCATTTGTGTTGCCAGTGTTCAAACGTGAAATCCAGTTGGTTTAAACCTAAAAGGACTCTCTCTGAGCTGAATCGTCACTACCTAAACCCCAGCACCTGCAGCCGATCATTAGTTAATCAGTGCTAGTGCAGCCTCTACAACTCAGTGAGTGAATAATGGAGGTGTGTCTCTTCTTTATCTTTATGTCATTTAAAGATTTATTCGTGATTTTAGCGCCTTTTGTAAGCACGCTGCTTACATACACTTCCTTTAACAAAAAAAGTAAGATGCTACACATTTGTTTAGATGAAAGATTTTAGTTTTTTATCACAGCATTTTGTTTTGTGTCCAGTCACTCTGCTTGAATTTGCTCACCCGTCCAGCCAGAACCGCACGCTTTAACAAAACCTCACAAAAACATGCCTGAAGAGGTTTTATATGTCATCCATGCAGGTTTGAGCAATCTTGTGATCTCTCCTGGGCCCTATTTGAACCCTCTTTACACTTAGCGGTATGAGTCCACGCCTCCTGTACGAGGCTCAACCCACAAGCCATGTCACCAGTGCTATACAAAGGCAGGTAGTTTCATTAGCAGGATGCGCACTGATTGTGTTGTGATATTGCTCTGAAGGGGGTGGGGGGGTGACTCAGCACAGAGAGCAAGAAACATGTTAATACGTTGTTTTTTGGCGAATATAGGCGCTTTGACAAACCTTTACAAAGACGAGTGGGTCTGGCACTGAAATTTCTGCTGTGACTTGCTAATACTCCACTAACAGCAAGAATTACTAACATACAAACAATAACAATTTTCCAAAATATTGCATGAACAAATACAAAAGACAAGCTGGCTATGTCATTAATTAAAAGATGAAAAAAAAAGTTAGATTTGTTTAATTTTGTCTGTCAAATTGGCGTTCGAATGATAATGTCGAATAAAAAGTTACATTTGTGAGCTTTTGCGAAGGTAAAAAAATATATCATTCAAGTTTTATCAGGACACTACCTTTGATTTTTCTCTCATTTGTTTGAAATAAAAAATAAAGAGTGAGGTAGAACTGAAGGACATGAAATAATCCTAGAAGTTATCTGTGAAAAGTTAGCAGTTGAAAGGCGATTTCTCTGGCTCCAAGCAGAACAGAATAAATCAGTCGGACAGGGGGCACAGCCAGTCCATTTAAATAAGACATATTTTTGTGAGCGGCTTGGATATTTATTGCTCAAAGATCTGGGTTTTATGAGTGTGCTTATGTCCAAAGTGTTTCCTCGAATTGAAAACTACACTGCTGGCGGACGGGTTACTGCAGTTCAATATAAACCTAAACACATATGACTGGTTAGACTTAAAGAAATGTCACTAAGACCTAGTTAATAATATTATAGTTAAGATTTAGCGAGAAAAATGTCATGCCACTTTTGACCATTCTGGTGATATTATTTGGTAAGTTCATTTCCTCATTGGACTTGGACTATTTTGCGTGGGGCTGCAGATCTCGACAGCAAATAAGTTCCGTACGGACTACAAAACTCAGAGAATCGCTGCACGTGAACGTTGAACATTTTACACAAATCAACCTTCTTTATATCATATTTTAGAGGCAAAACATTTCTCAAATTCTCCATTGAAATGAAAGGGATTCCCACTTAGCTGGTGTGTGGTTTAGTAAAAGGGTCGCGCATTGTCGTTCCCCGAAGCAGCAAACATGTGCACACATTTAGGTAATTGCACCCATCCCTATGAACACAAGACAAGACCTTCAGCCGGAGCTCAACAAAGATGGAATTTATGTACAAGGAAGAATAATCGCATTTCTTTGTCCATAGAAAAATTGAATACCTGCTCGGACAGCAAATAAGGTAGAGGTTGCTGAAGGTGCACCGTGTCCGTTTGACATAACTTTTCATCACAGAGAAAAAGTGCAAATAGAAGTCGCTCTCTCCAGGCAGTCGATTCTATTTGTAGACTGCTGGCATGAGCCCCACAGACAGTTCCAACAAAGTCACAGCAGCACTGCACTTTAACGCCACAGGCAACCGTCCCTTATCCAGCCCACATTTGTGAGTTTATCGTTTTCAAACAAACCTTAGAGTTTTGGCCCTCCAGTTCTCAGGAGGGGACACTTGAGCGGAGAAGCAGCCTGAGCGGGGGAAGACCATGGCATAGCAGTAAAAGGAGAGACCGCTGTGTGGGAGCTTGGTGATTGTGTTTAGCCAACAACTACTTCCAAACAACTCCATCTCTTTTTTTGCACCAATAGCTCCCCCAATTGCATTTTCAAGAGTATGTATTCACTTTGACTAAATACACCAAAAAGCTACAATCTTATCTTTTCATGAGTCTTTTTCTGAATAATAATTGTGGTCGATGGTTAGAACAATCTGACATCCGCTGGAATCTGGCCTAATACATATATTTCATAAATGCATTTTGATGTGAACATAATTTAATCTTTTGTGTGTGTGGAGCTTATTTGGTCTTTATAGATATTTTTGCCGCAAACCAAAGCCAGTAGTGATACAGATATTCTACTACAGAGAATCAAATTTGGAGAGAGAAAAATTCAATCAGGATCTACTGCATCCTGCTCTGGAACATCAAATACAGCCTCAAGCCACAAGAGCAAGGAACGACGATTCACATGTCCCCGTGGATGAGGTTGAGGACGAGCACGATAGAATCATTTTACCAACAATGATTATCAACAAGTGAGAACCCAAAATAGGAGCGGTACATGACGTACATCTGTAGAAAAATCTGTGGAAGGATTTTTTTTCCCAATTGGATCTCCACTAAAGGGACACTAATGACTTCACTTTTACAATTTGTGTTTTTAAACAAAACCCAATTCCTTTGATAGACATCGCCGGCCAAATCTTTCATAAAATAAAACTCAAACTGCTCAGATTTGTCTTTGTTCAAAATAAATAATGGCAGATGATTCATCGCTGGAAGAGGATGAAAATGAAGTAGTCTGAGGTAATAAGGAAGCACATTCACTGTCCGCTGTACAAGACTCTCACTTTAAGATGTGATAGAGATTTTCATCTGAAAGTGACACAAGGGAACCAGTGAGTGGCAAAACATAGAAAGATAGTGACTGACAATATACACTGACTGGTCAAAAAAAAGTCACCACTACAAAAAAGATCACACACTCTAATATTTCGTTATGTTTCTTAAATGTATAGATGGAATTTCTCAGATTTTCAAAGAGATGGAGAACAACTATGTGGGAGAGACTTTCTCAAATTCATTTAATCCACACAAAGAACAGGAATACTCTGGAACACACAGCCAAACCGTTCAACATAATCATGCTATTCCAGAAACTTCCAACAATGTTCTTGATACGGACACACTGGATTACCAGACATGTGACCGAGGTAAAACTGACAAAGCAATTAAGGAGTCTGGGGCTCGATTTTAAACCGCAGGTCGACCACAGGGGTGAGAGTGAGTTCAAACCGAGAGAGTGCAATTATTACAAAAAGCAAGAGAGTTAAAAAACACAATAAAAACCTTTCTATAAAAGCAATGTTCACAGACAAGAGCCAAATGTCTGTAACCCAGGGGTTCAAGATGGCTTGCTACTGTCTCTCCGGTCCATTTATCAGGCCCTCGCTGAACTCCACACCTGCAATCAATTGGGAACAGGTGCACAGCACCAATGTCCCTCCCCCATATTCGGCAAAAAGGTGGGGCCACACCCAAAACAAAACAGTTCAAAATCATACTATGCAACAAAGGGAAACTAGAAGGACAATATGCAGTCAATTATACAAAATACCCAACATGCAAAACATAGGCCGTATTCCCACACTTACTATGCGAGTATTACTACTATAACTTCCAAACGTCCGCTGGTGGAGTGCAAGTTTATGACAGACAGCATTCTATCATTTGCAGTGTTAAGTTAAAAGTTTAGACCAGGGGTGTCCAAACTTTTCTCATTAAGGGCCATATATAAAAACACAGACAAAGCTGAGGGCCGATTGAGGGCCATAGACTGGTCGCAAATACAGTAAATACTTCAGATCTGTGTTATTATTACAAGTTAGACTGAAGCACTAGACTTTTATTGACGCTTACATCCTCAATAGGACACGTTAAATATTTGATATGGGCTTGTTAAAGTAGAAATTCAGAAATGTACAGTAAAAAGTACTGTTTAAGGTAATATGGGCCGATTCACCTGGAAGCTTCAGGGCCATGAAAAATAGGTCTGACGGCCGCATTCGGCCCCTGGGCCACAGTTTGGGCATGCCTGGTTTAGACCAATCTAAATCAGGACAAATACTCAGGTACTGCACTGCTTCATCTGTAATATGTATTGGCCAAACACCAGTCAGAGCTGAGAGGCCTGATGGACATACATGTACTGTCACTCTCTGAAGTGCATATAACTCATGCCCAGTTTTGTAGAGTTTGATCATATTCTGGCGAGAGTCTAATTTGAAATAGATATCACTTAAGCTATTAGTGTTTGACTTATTCATTTTGTTCCATTTATCAACAGAATAATATATTTTCTTCAATTTAAGCTATTGTTCTTCCACCTATCCAAGTGGGATACCATGGCTCTATTCTCTGTGATTCAAGGAGCGACTCTGGCAGACGCCCGTTCTACACACAGGACAGGACACTGGAGGCTGGCACCAGTGTACGATAGAAGGAGGGCACGTTGTTGATTGTTTAACAAGGTGTGGGTGCACTGGAGGCATATCATTTTTTCCTACAAGCACAAAATACTGTGAACTCACCGAGCAAATAAGCCTGCATAGTGCTCCAAGTCCAAGCATACAAACCCAGCAGTGAATGATGTGTTTAAAGCAGATTTATCGCAGTAGATAAGGCTATGAATTAGCACAAGATCCATTAAAAGCCCCTGTCTCAGACGTACAGAAGGCAGAGCTGTGTGTTTACAGGGCACGACTTCCATGAACGCAGACAGATACAAAATAAATTGCTCTATGTTAATAGGTCTAATAAATAAGACAATTTTAAGTGTTATACCGGGCCAAAGGACGGGGTGGGGTTGTGAAGAAAGGATGGGATCAAGCACTGCACAAGGGGAATGGGGCACAGTGCTCTCCTCTGCCATGTGCCTAATACATTTAATACATGAGTTGTACAGAGGACATGGAATACGTTAGCTGCTGTGAACCAATGCATCTTCCCATGACAGGGAATTGCAACACAAGCAGCCCAGATGGTGCTCGTGCCAAAGCCATGTGCCTTTATGCAGGGAAGGTGTTTGAACAAACCCACACAGAGTTTCAAAATAAAATTCACTAATCCTTTTCCAGGGGTGTGTGTGTTCAATGTTTCAACTGTGGCTGATATGACCTGGAAATGCCTTAAGTAGATAATAGATTATCAGAATAACAATGCGAACTTTCTCAGGATCTCAAAAAGGCATAAAGACACATTCCACGAGCTCCTGAGGAACTTTCACGGGATCGCAGGATCATTTCTCAAGAGGACAAGATGATTTGTCGGATCACGTAATAATTTCTTGGGATTCCCTTTATTTAAACCCTCACCCTGGAGAAAAAAATTTAGCTGTTGGTGGGAAAAAAAGACAATAAAAACAATGTATTTAAGTGGTTGAGAACAAGAAAAAAATTTTACAACAGAGACAAGAAAAAAAATGTAGCCAAAATAAAAAAAAAAGAAACAATTTTTTATTTTTTTACTGTTGGTGAACAAGATTTTTTCTTTCTTTCTTTCTTTCTTTCTTTCTTTCTTTCTTTCTTTCTTTCTTTCTTTCTTTCTTTCTTTATTTATTTATTTATTTTGGAGCTGGGGAAATTATGACCTGCCACTGGCAAAAAAGATACTAAAAAAAGGAAAACTTTTTTTTTTAGCTGTCGGCACCAAAAAAGAAAAAAAATCGAGCTGTCAGTGCAAAAGAAAAAAGATAAAAAGAATGTGCAAAAATATGACAGATTATAAGATTCTCATTGAAAAAATTAATGAAGTGGGCTCTAAGAGAATGAAATTGTAACCTTTTGACATCAAAGTTGTAATTTATTGAGAAGAAAGTCAAGGCCAGAAAAAGTTGTAATTTTACAAGAACAAAGTTGAAATTTCACAAGTATAAAGTTCTAATATTTTAAGATTAAAGTCATTGCCGAGTCATTGCTCGTACGCATAAATCACAAACTGTTGAATGAAGTGGGCTACATTTTCTCCCCGTGGAGTGACTGGACTCCTCCTTGGAATAAGCTCACAGAGGTTGGTTCTCCCTGGGGCTCATTGGGCAGGACACAGGCTGTGCTGATCCACAAACAGGTGGAGGAGTCTCAATCTTCACCCATACTCCACTATGCGTAGCTTCGTTTCTCTACTATTCTTAACATGGGTCACTTTGCATACAATCACCGTTCAAAGATGTAATGTAATCTAATCCTTACTGCCACTGTTCTGTCCTGTTTCTGTCTCAAAATGTGAACAGTTTAGTCCAATAAACAGAGCTGAAACTGGGTTCAATCCCTGACCCCAAATTTTTTATGCAGAATCGACCACAGCCTGTCCTCACTGTTCCCCAGTCCAGCTCTGGAGCACTGCAGCCTGGACTCTGTATCTGTGGACGGTCCAGGTAGACTGTGTAAACATGAGCTGCCACTGCCTGGTTACTCCGGGCTTTCACAGACCCTTAAACGAGTGTAAAGGAGGGTAGAAGGCTCAAAGCCAAGGGAACGGATTAAAGGTGAAAATCGCGTCAAAACTCCTTCACCTTTAAATCAGCCCATGACCGTGTCCTGCCCCTGAATATATAAATAAATATATTCTTTAAACAGGAGCGCTTTGCTACACACAGAGGTGCATGGGGGTCACTCCCAGGGGAAATGATTCTACAGTCGACCAGCAATATAAAGTTCTACATCCATTATATGTTTTTATTTAAGATTTTAACTCAAATAAGAGACATTCTTTTACATTCTGGTCATGGTGCCAAATTGCTCTCCTGCATTTTGACCTCGATGTCAGCCCTTATATCTGGATTAAATTATGCTATCCAAAGAAAATTTTTCCTGTTTTTTTTTTTTTTTTTTTTTTTTTGCACTGTTGGTGTAGCTAATGAAAAAAATACAAAAATGAACATAGTATATTAGTTTAAATAACAAAGTACAGTTGAGTGGAGGTTTATCACACTTGATTCATGCTTTATACTTCCCCCTTACTATTCACAGACAAAATAAAACTCATGAAAAGACAAGATTGTGGCTTTTTAGCGTTTTTAGTCAAAGTAAATACATACACTTCAAAAACACAAGTGTATGTATTTCCCGGTCGCTCACATCCAACCCTGATGCTTTATCTGAGGAGCTAAATCTCCAGTCAACCTTTTCTGCTTGACTTTGATGTTTCAAAACAAATACTGGGAAAACACTTTGGTCAAGAAATGCCAAGAGTACAAGAGAACAAGTTATTATTTTGAGTTTATTTTTAGTAGTGCTACTTCAGTGAGAATCTACAGTGTAAATGATCATGAAAGATTGAAAAGATAAAAAATCTCCTGTGCAGTTTTATTTTAATGGCCCCTCGAGGATAAATAAAGTGATAATATTAAATTGAAATGACCCACCCCTGTTGTATTCTCACGTACCACCACTAGATGCTTCCTACATTACTGCTGTCTAATGATGTTCCAGCTTTAGCTCATTCCCACTGCGACCTGTAGATGGAGTTTTAACGCCAAATCCGAGATGACTTGATTATGATTGAAACTTCGGGACTGATGTTTCTTCTGATATTTGCTACGGTGATGTGTAAGTTTCAAGAGACTTCGCAGAATGTTTTTTTTTGTTGTTGTTGTTGTTGTTTTTGAGTCCTTCTAACGTTCTGAGTGGTGCAATTTGGCAGTCCGCAGCAGGCACCGACGAGTAATCAGCCAGAATCGCTCTCCTCAGAGGGGAGGAGACCGAATGGCCTGTTTTTTTGTTCCTACATTATTTAACAAAGATGTATCTCTCCAAAACGTTCAGAAAATGACAGAAGAGATGACTTTTCTATAGCCTAAAATAACTCCGTGGCACTACATGTCATTTTTACTGTTTTTAAAAAGTGAAAACAGAACTTATTTCATTCATTTCAAACTGTTTGCAGTGCTTCAAAGTTATTAGCCGTGATGGTAAAGCTAATAACAGCATGCTAACAGTGCACTTCCTAATACTTGGATGATAAAACACATTATAAAGCTCGTCATTTTGGTCTTAAAATGTTCGTATTTACCCGCGCTATATGATCCTGGTGTTTTTATTTCACCGTTTTGTCCGTGAATCAAGATATGAACATTAATAACAGATGAGTCTCTTTCCCCCGAGGTCACTCCTTCTAGCGTTAGCAACAGGTTTGATTGACAGCGTTGCTAAGCGTCCGCTCCCTGCTAAACCAGTGGTGCAGGCGGGATGGGGCTCTGGATTGGCTCTTTGGTTGCTATGATACTCGCAGTCAGAAATCCAAATATGGAGCTCCAGATTCACCCCAAACTTCACTTAGTCCACTTTTTACACAGTTTATGAGCAAAATACACACAGTAAAAGGTTCTATTCACATATGTGGCGTAAAATTGTGGGATTCTGTTCTAACGACTGACGCGGGACCAAAGAAACAGGACTCGGAAAGCAGTTTAACAATGTTTATTTCACTGTTTTTAAATGTGTGAGTGAAGGTAGATTGATCAGATAGATGAAAGCAGTAGTCCAGGGGTAGATCGTGGGCGGCAGGGTCTGAGACGAGGTGAGCAGTACCGGTAGAGGTGAGCTGGGTCGGAAGGCGTGAGGGTTCGTACCGGTCGTGGAGAGCTGGGTCGGAGACAGAGGAGCTGAGCGGGTCCAGGGAGCGGGATCACTGTGGATACGCGGACAATCTTGCACTTAATTCATGTAAAAATATACTTCATTTTAAAAGAAATTATAAGGAAAACATATCTGCAAAATACACAATAACATATTTTTTAAAACTTCTTCCTACTCCCCTAAGCATCACTCCCCCTTCAGAGCGCTATAACAACACAATGAGCGTGCATCTTGCTAATTAAACTATTGCACATCACATCAGGTTTGTCTGTACAGTTTTGTATCTAATTTTTGTTTATTTATGGAGAATTGTGGGAGCATAAATGACATGACTTGTGTACCGACCATTGCGCAGAATCTTACAGCTAACCGTAAGGAGGGTTTGAATTGGACCCGCGAGACATCACTAAAACACCTCTTTCGTCATCTTTTCGATGAGCCAACAATGTCAAAACATGGTAGAAAGCAAAGAAAAATCGATTTTACACAATAACACAGTGAAAAACATTCTTTCCACTGCGAGTGGGGACGCCTCTCGACAGATCTGACCTATAATTTGGCGCCATTTTGTCTTCTTGGAGACATACTGTCATATTGGGGACACTCCACCAGAAAAGCTGCACAGTGCACCTTTAATTGTAAGACTGCTCTAAGGATTTATTGACAAGATTAACCTTTTTGCGCAGGAACTCACAGGTGTAGAGGTGACCCTGTCCACACTGTACGCACATTATATTTATTCAGATGCTAAACCAATTATGTTCTAACAATGGATTATTTGACCTTCTCAACGTGAACGCCTTTGTCGACCTGAAATTGCGTGGAGAAACACATTCATTAGTCAAAAGTCACACCGACACAAACTTACCGATTTTCCTTTCTATTTCTTTAGTATTTTTTAACAGTTCCACACATAGAAGATCATATTATAATGAACCTATATTGTTCTAAAACCTTACAAGTTTGTGTTGTGTTGCCTGTGCGATGGTTTACCCCAGAAGAACATTAAAACGACACCTGTAATTAGCTTTTGTGCTATCTTCCCCACACAGCCGCGCCATTACACGAGGTGATTATTGAAGCAGTCACACACAATGAGATATGTGTGCGGCAGGTGATTTCAGCTGTACGGTCAGCTACTCCAGTCCAGTCAGGTCCAATTCACCTCCAGAATCCAATTAGACACACGTGCACCATAGTCAGCGCACAACCTGACACGAAAATAAACAGATGTTAAAGCTTCAGCTGTGAGGATAATTGTGGGAGACTTTGGCGCAATGATTATTTGTTCAAGGTCGTGCTTTTATTAACGACAATTATGACTGACCGTTCTGAAAAGACAAAGCATGTAAAGGTTATATTTCATAAACACTTTTTGACTTTTTTGTGTCCGAGTTTCAAGGTGAACTGGTTAAAATCCACTATTACTTTTACTGACAACAATCAGTAGTTGTTTTGTTGTTTTGCTTCTCGATTATCTAGAGAACCAAATCAGAAAGAAAGCAGAATGAGCCTCACAGTCTTTCATGTTGGTTTGCTAGTTTCAACACTGCGTTCTTCTCGTTTCAACTAAATGTTATTATGTTTATTTATCTTTTTTTTTTTTAAATGTCTTTCATATACTACACTTGTGTTATGATCCTCGTCAGTTTTTTGTACTTTCTCTCCTCCCTTCTGTGTCTGAGCCTGGAGCTGGGGCGGAGATTTTACCTCCTCCCGTCCACACCTGGAGCTAATCCACAAACAGCTGCACCTGGGGAGGATAAGAGGAGCCGGGACCTGACACTCAGCGCCAGATCGTGGTAGACCCTGCTTGGCTCAGTTCATGTTTTTTCGCTTTTTGACTCCTGCTGAATTGGATACTTTTGCTCTTCACCAGATCCCGCACTCTGGACCCGCTCAGCTCTTCAATCTCCGACCCTGCTCTTCTCTACCAGTACTGTCCGTCCCGTCTCAGACTCTGCTGCTCCCGCTCTACCCCTGGACCACGGCAAACGCCCCGCTCTCAACTCACCGATCGATCTTCCGTCATATTGCACTTTGTAAATCTGTAAATAAACACTGTGAAACCTTTCCCCGAGATCTGTCTGTTTGGTCCCTCCTGTCAGACGTTACGACGATTTGAATTACTTTGTTTATGAATGTGTGCCCTACTCGATGCTGAAATTCAGTTGGTTTAAATCAAAATGGACTCTCTCTGATCTGAATTGTCACTACTAAGGCCTGACTTGGAGAGATATCGGACAAAATCTAGCTGATACGGGCCGATAGTCCACACGAGCACGTTCTACCTCATTATAAAGCTTATACAGCCGTTTAATCCAAATTATAATCAGATAAATACGTGGAGTAGTGTGTCTGTGATGCACCGCTGCTCATTTTGAGTCTGTATCTGAGATCTGAGAGGTTTCCTGAGCAGTGATTGTTGCAAATGTGTCCGTTTTGAAGCTGTTTTTCCTTCTTTCACATTTCACTGGTCGATTAGCAACTGTAAACTTCCACATGTAAACAGATTATTCACTGTCATAGGCAAACTGTGACTCTAGTGGCTGTGTGCATGTCACTCGACCTGCATTAATGTGTAAATGAGCTGAATAGACGTGTGATTGACGTGCATATTCAGTCGGCCGCTGCTATATTCACTTCAGGTTATCTATTGTAGAGAGTGTTATGCAAAAACACCATTAGGCCTATCT
Source organism: Periophthalmus magnuspinnatus (assembly GCF_009829125.3). Classification (NCBI taxonomy): domain Eukaryota; kingdom Metazoa; phylum Chordata; class Actinopteri; order Gobiiformes; family Gobiidae; genus Periophthalmus; species Periophthalmus magnuspinnatus. The sequence continues at coordinate 20,994,943 of NC_047144.1, forward strand.
AATGTCTTTAAAAATTATCATAAAGTGGCAGAATAACAGTAAATGTGGCCTAAATAAACTCAACTTAAAATCAAATAGCATCAAACCTAAGAAATATCACCACCTAAACCCTAGAATCTACAGAATTCTGGAGGTTCTGAGCTTTTCACATGAGCCCAGTCCATTTAATAAGACTGAGAAATAAAAATAAGACACAATCAATGGCTTTTGACTAAACTGTGAGCCAGAAGAGTCTTTTTGGAACTTTAATAAACTCTAGTGTAGCTGTAAAACTGCGTGGAGCTGCTGTTCGGAGCAAGAGCAGAGACAAGGGTCATTATAAATCAACACAAATCAGTAATAGCTTTTTTTAAACGAGTAAGAGCAGACTACATAATGTTCATTTAAGTTTTATACGCATGCATAACCTAAACGCTTTGAAAACTCACAATGACTCATAATGTTAAATTGTGATTTCCTCTGAAAGCTCCACTTAGCCCGGATACTTTTTGCTTATTATTGTCAGAAGGAGACGAAGAAATAATTGCTCATGTCAAGTCGAACAAACGCATTTCCAGTCAGTGTTAAGCCCAATTAAATTCTACTTTCAACTGTTTTATTTATTAATTTGTTGATGTCTTGGGTAATTTCTGAAGCTGAAAAAGCTCTACATCACACATCTCCTCCACGTTTAAACACCATGCAGTTCCATTTAACATATTGTCTTGTGCCGCTTAAAAGCAAAGTTAGTGGCACAATCAGAAAATTTACAGGTCAAAGCAGTGAAAAAGAAAGAATGCATGTTTTTCAAGTAAATTTGAGCAGTAGGAACCCCAGAAATGAACAAATTTTTGATGGAGACAAGTAGGTTCCATGCCCTGTACTAGAAAAGTTACACTGTGCACCTTTTTACACCGACCCCAATGGAGGACCCTTTAAAAAATACGTAATAACCAATACTAAGGAGTCTATAAGTACTTTAAAGAGCGGGTTTTACACTTTTATGGGGTATTAACTGCAAACACATAACATATTTAGATCCTGTTACCTTTTATTGTTTTTAAAATGCCGAAAAAGTCGCAGAAACCGATGTATCAACATAGTTTTACTTTCGACTTTTTGACGCTGTGAGTCCGCCTTCCTTTGCTCACTCCCCCTTCAGAGCGATATCACATTACAATCACCTGCACATCACATCAGGTTTGTGAAGTCGTAGTGTATTGTTATGTACCGTGCTTTTACGCTTTTACATATTTATGAAAATTGTCGTGGGTTTCGTGAATCATCAACATAATGCTCTGTTATTTTCTATTTGAGGAAACGGTTTCACGTGTAAAAGGGTCTATTGACAGAGCAGTTGTTAATGCAAAAGAAACGTGGCATTTAAGTTAAGTGTAGTCTTCTTCAAATACATATATTAAAATGCAATTTGAAAGGATTCTTTTTGAAGAGCGAAAGCAAGACACGTGCTTTACAGAATAAGTAAAATCACAATACAACCAGTCAAAACATAAATAATCACAAATAATCGTCATAAAATTAACATTAAAGAAGAAAAATGCATTAGAGCTACTGTATATAAAGTCCCACTACATAACTTTTAACCAACAAACAGCCTTTTTAATGGTTTATGGCACTGAAAAACATACAAAAACAGCCTTACAGCGAGCGACATTAAACGTATCTATCTCCATGGAGTATGTTTCAATGTACGGTTTTAACTTTTTGTACTTTATGAACCTTATAGTTGACGTTCCACCTCCAGAAAGTCCCTCAGTGTCTTCGTGCGTCAACCCAAAACATGCACAATAGATCAAATCCTCCAGCTAAGACAGTCCTGACGAAGATTCGCTCAAGATCTAAAGATGGGTCCCCCAGGCGCGGCACCCACTGCTCCTGACAGATTACCTCGGGAGCAGTGACAGATGGGTCAAATGCAGAGAACAACTTGACCTATAGTGACAATAAAGCGCACCTTACCCTTAATAAAGTGTTCCCGAACTCCAGAATCGACATGGTCTTCATATAAGCTCCTAGATCACTGTTGAAAGATGAAAAGTTATCCATTGGTGAAGCCTGGTGAGTTTTGTAATACCAAAAAGGTTTATACTTTGTTACAGCAGACACAGACATTTCTTCCCTGGTCCTCAGTCTCCCCTACTCCCCAAGCATCTGAGCTCTGAGTATTTATACCAGAATGACAACGCTAAATACATTTCAAAGCAGAGTGACGTTTGTTCCACACCCATGAGATAATGAACTTTTACACTTATACAGGTAGAACGACATAGAGTTTCCTGTGGGATGGAGACAGACGCTTCACACGTGTTAATATCTGGTCTGGATCGGACAAACTGACACAGATCAAATGCATTTAAAGACATTTCCATCACATCACCAAAGTTACTTATCCAAAAATAGGGTTTGAAACTGTAAATCCAGAGCAATATCTGTCTATTTTTTACACCGAGGGATATCAGTCTGATCCTTATACCCTCCGTCGCACTTAGAGCCAGTTCCAGACTTGTTTATTTCAGTAGCACATGTGAAACAAACGATGTCATTGATCACCTGGACATGCATCACATTTAACAAAATCTTTCTCCCACGTCAGATTAACAGTTTAGTGCTTTGCTCATTGGTTCTGCTGAAATCTGCACTGTTTCAATCCTCAGTGATGTTATATTTCCTTTCTTTTTTTCCTCAAATGCAGCCGTATTTGTTGGATTTGTGTGCGTCTCTGATTGGCTAATCCCCCTGTCAATCACGCCCATTTGAACTCGGGGATGATCCGACTCCTGTGAAACCTGTAGCTGACGTGGCTAAGTGCTCATATACAAATGTCTGCACTATGAATGAATAATATGTGCTTCTAAGGCGATAGCTCACTTGTGCTCGAGTGTACTCTCTGCTGCGGTGTTGAACAGAATCTATTAATTAAAGCTAAATTACGATCCTCATTCAACAAGCCATCTCTCACTTTATCAGGGACACAGTCAATGGCTGATAATGAATTCGCTCTTGTGTGTACTCTAATTGTGGAGGTACTTCAGCTCTAAACACGTTACGTCAATCTGAATTTTGTTTTGGGTAGATTTGAACCAGTATCGTTGGAGATTTAGTCAAAAAATATATATCCTGTGTTAAATCTGGCTTGTTCACGTGAAACAAAAACTAGCACACAGTTTAAAGTCTTCTTTGTCAGCGTAAATAAACAAAAATTTTATTATTTTTTTCACAGTAGCCTCAAAAAACGTTGGGACTTGTTAATAATCAGATGCTCAATTTTGGGGGGAATTTTTTTGTTACGTTTTTGAAGTAAAAGGTTTTCTGTGGCGTATTTACAAAAAACTTGTTTATGTCTACAGTGGAACATTCTATGGCACATGTGTCAAACTCAAGGCCCGGGGGCCAAATGCGGCCCGCCATGTCATTTTATGCGGCCCGCACCAAGGTAAATTTAAATGTATGACTGTCTTAAATGTCAGTTTATCAGGATTTACGCAGTGACACAGACATATTTTTTTAATATCTTTGCAAGTTTGAGACGAACCATTTTGCTGATGTGGCTCTCGGTGAAATTGAGTTTGACACCCCTGTTCTATGGCACACCCAAACTCAGGCCCGGGGGCTAAATGCGGCTCTCAGACCAGTTTTTCTTGGCCCTCAAGCTTCTAGGTGAATTGACCCATATTACTTTAAACAGTACTTTTTACTGTACATTTCTGAAAATCTACTTTAACGAGCCCATATCAGATATTTAATGTGTCCTATTGATGATGTGAGCGTGAATAAACGTCTAGTGGTTCAGACTAACTTGTAATAATAACACAGATTTGAAGTATTCACTGTATTCGCGACCAGGCCCTCAGCTTTGTGTGTGTTTTTATATGTGGCTCTTAATGAGAAAAGTTTGGACACCCCTGCTCTCTGCAAAGTAATAAAATCCCCATGGAGACTTGCAGGTGTGTGACCCCATTTAGAAAAGTAGCATAGTGCACCTTTAAAAGTGCTGTACCTGATCTTTACTGTCTTAAAAACTTGGAAAAACAGAACTCATTTTAAACAGTTCGCAGTGGTCCGACATTAATCCTCAGTTCTCTTATGCATATCGGGCACAACTTCACACATTTCGGAGGCCAGAGCGCAACAACTAACATGCTAACTACGCACTGAAAACGCAGCACTAGATTCACGTAGTACACAGGGGACACATGTTAGAGATGCTGATACAATATATCAGTACTGGGGCGAGGCAAATACTCAAACACATGGGAATAAATTGGACACAGGCCCTTTAAATAAATGCATTGATGCGCGGTTTGGGGTTTTGAGTTTGAGAGCAGTTGGGGAGAAAAATGTAAAAATGTCACCGTTTTACTTGTCAAAATCACATGTAAATTGTGGGACTGAGCTGAGAAATAAAGGCTTTGTAGTGAAAATAAGGCCTGGCTTTAGTGCTTTTCTCTTTTGAATGTTTATGTAAATGGATTGCATTATTTTTTCATGCTCAGGGAGTTGTCTGGTGAATATCTTAACCTCTGGATCGGCCTGAATACAGATGTGCACTGCCATGTGATGGATGGTTTATATTTTATGATGTGGTGGAATCATGAATCCCAATGGTAAATGTATGTATCCTGCAAATTTAACAGGCAGTTTGGTGAATTGTACTCAAGTGCTATTAAATGTTTAATTTTAATTGTTTAGCTGTATAATTATTTATTTATTTTAGGTAATAAAAAATGGTCCCAACAAAAAAACTAACAATAAAATTAATTGTTTATTTTTCATTTTATAAGAACATGTACAGAAATGTTACGCAGGACCACACGTCCCAATGTAATGTCTTTCTTTCTTTCTTTATTCTTTATTTGACAGGGACCATGTACAAATTCATTAATCTTACAAAGAAAAGATGATTTGCACCAGATTTAGCTACTGCTACTTTCCATCTGCAGTCCCTGAGCAGGTGAACACACATTAAAAAACACATATCAATTGACAATTACAATATATGACTACCGATCTGCCATACAAATGTCCCCCCCAGTCCAAACTAATATAAAAATCATTATGTGCAGGTTTAGACAGTGAGCACAGAGCAGCACCAACTAACTAGACTAATGTGGACACGTTTGTCCCACACCTTTTCAGATGGACAACAAGCATCTTGTATGTCCAAGGCAATCTGGAGGAAACTCACCCAAACTCAGACCATAGAGTCGACTCTGCTGTGTTCTCGCTGTGAAGTGACCACTCAGCCTCAATGCTACCAAGGACATTATCATATGGAGCCTCGTGTATGTGGTAGTTCTGATCACAACCGTCACACAGGCTGCTCATTGTAGGCTGGGATATTCCACAACTGTCTGCAATTCCCCTTTGGGATAATTCCAGTGGCTGTTAACCTGAGTGCAGAGAGTGTGTGTGGGCACAGATAAGAGCATGGACGCTGGGTCTCTGGCCTCCATGCAATTACAGAGATCCACACAGATGTGTCTTCTATGGTGAAAATGCCAAATAAGTGACTCACCCTGCAGATTCCTGCAGCAGATATCCCCAATCACAGAATGTGCACTTTCTTCTGAGGCATGGGGCTCTTCCAGTAGAGCTCGGTCTATTATTACTGGGAAGGCCAATGTAAATAGGAAACTCACCCATAATGTTACTTTCCTAGACAGTTTTGATTTGGAATTTATTTTGCACAAATAAGCACTTCTCCATAATACATTCTCTTTCAATCCGGAAGGGTCTGGAATTGGACCATAGAGCATGAAATACTTCTGTCCTAACTTGAGACAGTCCAAAAACAGCTGCTAATTTGTAGTATGTGTCTCTCAAATGTAGAAGACATCTCCTCTCCAAAATGCTTACATCATTCAGAATAAAATATACAACTTCTTTTACCTGAGATAAATAACAGGTGAGGGCTACAGAAATCAGCTGTTTCTCAGTCCTCTGTTATCTTTTCTCCTTTTTAAACATAAGCCCATTGAAGAACTGTCGCCCTTCTCTCTGTAGCTGCTGATACGGAAGCAAATACGGAACTTGGCTGCAAATTCGCTCCATAACTTCTAGCCTCGATGATCTTCATTTGGCTGGAGTTGAACGGTATTTGGGACATCACACTCCCTTAGTCCATTTCTTTAAACAGTCTACGTCTACAACCACAATGGATTTACTAAAAAAACAAAATAAGACAGTCCATCTTGCATTGCACTTGTTAATTTACCATCTCTCTTGATAAACGCTGCACAATCTCAGCATGATTTGATATTTATGACACCGATCAATTATTAATTCTACTCTGAACATGATTAATCATAACAGAATAAATTGCTTTGCTATTATAACGCTCACCGACCCTCCATGCAACGTGCAAAAATAAGGAGTTTATTTAGCGTGATGTGTATTTAAACCATGTTCTAGATGTCATCCTTATACCTCAACGTAAAGATCATCAACAAAAAACAGAGGAAAACAACTCAAAAGTTCAACGAAGGACATAAATAAAAGCCTGCGTGACCTTACACAAACCATTTGCCTTTCACATTCACTCAAAGCAGACTTCAAAGTCAGCAAAACAAACATACCCCAAACCAATTATAGTCTAAGAGAAGATAGCAGCCCCTTTAAAAGACACCACAGACCCGTCCAGTGAGCGAGCGTTGGAAATGCTAGCGCAGCGTTAATGACATGCCATAAAGCTCATCTCTGTGGGCTATTAACCAGAGCGGCAGATGATGAAGGCAGAAGGCAGGTCTAATAGAACCAGAACATGGCCGACATCCTTCAATCACACTGAAGAGACAGGAGCGCGGAAAAAAAGTCTTTTAGAAGAGAGACAAACCTGAAATAATGATGTCCATGAAGCATTTCTGAATAAGCTAAGATGATGAGCGGATGTCAAAGAAGTAGTCCTTATTAAAGCCCTGTACGTGACTTTTTTCAATGTATTTGAGCAAAATATGTCTCGCCCCAGTAGAGACATGTTGTATAAGGAAGCTCTTGAGGTCAAAATAAATCCATTGCACGCTTTACACGGCGAGTTTTGATTGTCCAATGATCAGGAAGTGTTGTTCGGTTTAGGATGTATAAGGTAAGTGGTGAATAACGTTGTACCGCAAACCATTTTTCACGTTTTAAGACGGTAAAAAACACGTACAGCGCTTACAAATGGAGACTCACAAATACAGGACAATGTGTGAATCATTTTCATATTACTTTTTGCCATATGTCTAGAATTTCTGGAGTTATAGATGATTCTTTTTATAACAATCGAGACTGACAGTTTAAATATAGAGATGTGGTTCAGCAGTGTGGTTTCGAACTGACAGGTGCAGGTGGAGAGGCGGGGGTGACACAAGCAAATGCCACTTACACTCCGCAGTAACCACTATGGGGGAGTCGTACAGGTGCAAAAACAAGCGGACAGGTTTGTGTTATATAAAGAGATACATGTGGGTGAATGTGTAAAATGTATACAGTAAATACAGTGTGTGATACATGATGAATGCATTGATTAAAGAGGGGATTTATGGAGCTTTCTGTCATGTTATAATGTTGTTTCCACGTCAAAAACATGCTTGAAGAGGTTTAACATGTCATCTATGCTTGTTTGAGTAATCTAGCGATCTCTCACAGGCCTTATTTGAGTCCTCCTTACGGTTAGCTACGCGATTCTGTACAAAATTCAGCCCAAAAACCTACATCCCCCATGCTTCCACTCAACACTTCTCCATAAATATACAAAAACATGCTGCAAAACATTATACTACAACTTCACAAACCTGGAGCGATGTAGAATAGTTTCATTAGCAGGTTGCACGGTGCTTGTGTTGTGAAGAAAGAAAGAAAGAAAGATAGATAGATGGCTGACACATACACTTACCACCTTCAAAAAGAAAAAAAATACTACTAGTACTACAGCTACCTTCAAATAACACTATCTTTTTTCAAACGTACTGCATATTCTTGTTTCACGTTGTTTGTCCTCCATCGTGAAGCATCTTCGAGTGGCACAGAAAAGTGTTATGTTTTAATATAATCATCATTATAATTATAGAGCTAAGGGGACACAGCTATTCAAAAAAACCACAAAAAAAACACTGGAGTCATTATAAAATCAGTGGCAGCACTTGCAGCTGTTCTGAAGCAGTTTGTCGCTCAGTCTTCCACTTGTCACTGATAAAAAGCAGAACGACGGGACACGGCTAATGACACGATGAGCTATGAAGAGTTCTCAGCTACGTCTAATGATACTTATAACACATTACATAATATTGTTTTAGTAATGTTTCTGTTCACACAAAAAGGAGAAAATGAAGGGAGTTTACCAAATATTTAGAGAAGGCGGTGACGAGAATGAGAGAGGAAGTTAAGATGTGCGGTGTATGTGAACAAGACCGAACATGAAAATAAAGAATTAAATCTAGTGCACCCTGTGGTTGGTCCAATTGTTTAGGTCTAGTGAATTACACCAAGTCATATTTTGTTTAATCATTCAGGCCCCTAATAGGTGCTCACATATTAGCATACTGGCTATCACTATAGTTTTCCTTGCTTTGATTTAGGCCTGAGGATGGAGTTATAAATTTGAGATAAGTGATGCCTCGATTCCTGTTCAGATTGTCTTTCCTAACCTTTTCTTTGGTTAAGATCTGTACCTCACTCTCATCAAACGAGTGGTTAGTGGTTTTGTAATGGAGATGAACATCAGATTGGAGTCCCGAGCTGCTCTTGCCACGGCGCTTCTCCAATATAACGCTCACTGTGGCCTTCACTGCACTGAATGGAGTAGACCACATTGCTTTGTTTGTGGCTCGGGGTTTTGTCCCTTGGGTGAACCATTTTCTGTCTTAAAGAGTTTGTACAGTTTACACCAGAAGTTTACATACACTATATAAAAAGACTTGTGCATACATTGTATTCTTTTTCTGATATCTTGGCTGATTTTTTTTGGCTTTCTCATGATGTTACATAAAGAAGCAGTGTGTTTTAGGTGATACATCCACAGGTGTGTCTCTAATTATCTCAGATATTGTCAATAAACCAATCAGAAGCTTCCAAAGACATGACATCATCATCTGAGTTTTCCCAAAGTGTTTAAAAGCAAACTAATCTTACTGTATGTAAACTTCTGACTTGTCTTTAAAAATCCTTCTCTCATAATTTAAGAATTTAACAAATATAAATAATTCTGGTAATCCTACTTGAACTAAAACAGAAAAAGTTTAATCATCATTTAAAAAAAAAAAAAAAAAAGCATACGTATGTTTTTATATAGCGTATGTAAACTTCTGGTTTCAACTGTAGGTTTGAAATAGACCGGGATTTAATTCTGTCTGAAAATCCTCTGAAGCTTTTCAGAAACACCAGCTGGAAAAGGATGCATTCTGTTAACTACAAATCATTTTCAGCGCCAGTATCAACATTAGTGCAGTGCAATAATGTATAATGAGGGGTCTCGCTCAGTTTTTAAGTCCAATAAATCAAAATCTGAGCATTTCTGCCATCAAATTACATTACAACTGCATGCTCCTATTAGCGTGTCTGAAAAAGTCGCTAAGCCTAGTGGTGGCTTGTTTATGGAATAGTAATTATAGGGAAAATATAGAAAAAATACAATAAATAGATACATAGAGGCAGTGCACTGTTCCTACGGGAGGGGGCGGTTGTTGCAATTCATTCCCGTCAGGATTTTGCTGTCTGTGTGTCATCCCAAGCAAATAGTGTGACATTGGAAGCACAGGTCCGGTTGGCCAGGCTACTACAGTGTTATTACCTTAGACTGTATCAATCCGCTCTACATGATCCTGGTATTTTTATTGCGCTATTGTGTCTGTAACTCAAGATATGGACATTAATAACTGACAAATCAGGCGTCTTCTTTCCGTAAGGTCGCTCCTGTGAGCGTTAGCAACAGGTTTGATTGACAGCGTTGCTAAGCGCCCGCTCCCTGCTAAACCAGCGGTGCAGGTGAGAAGCGGTGTTACCTTCAACAGCCTCGCTCTGGATTGGCTCTTCGGTTGCTATGATACAGTTGTAATTCCAAACACTTGCTAAACACTTGCTTATGCACATGGAAATGCTATTGCTAGTCAGGGAATGTTCCATACTGTAGCATTAAATTGATCTATTTTGCATTGTTTTTGTGTGTGAACAGCTAAAAAATACCTTTAAACACACATTCTTCATAATGCAAATGGAGCCACCTCTGCACAAATATGACCTGTAACTAGAATTAGTGGTCTGCATGGATGTAGATAAGTTTAATGCCATACTGTGGAATATTCCAGGCACAGCAATGACATCTTCATGGAGACAGTGGCATAGTGCACATTTAAAGAGCTTGTACCTGATTGCGAACCATAAGTCAGTGTTTTAGCCCCGCCCACTTAGACCTTCCTGTCACTGTGAAACTGTCTGGGATAGTGTCAAGCGATTAGTTTCCCATGATTCTTATTAGCAATGTTCCTAATTATCTGTGTAATTCCTCAGTTGTGCAGGTCTGATCCACAGCAAAAGACCAAGTTTAAGTCTGTAAACTGGACAAATCGTTGTAGGATGTTCCTGATTGGATGAAAAAAGGTGACTGTCTGTAGCTTTTGTAGTACATTACCTAAGAAAATTCAGTGTAATGATCTGATAGTTTGTGTTAGTGATGGGACTTTCAGCTCTTTAATGGAATCTTTTTTTGAATCTGTTCATGTCAAAGAGACATTCAAAAGCTCGTGTTATGTCTCTAGTTTATTACATGGGCCTAACCTTGAAGCTAACACGAAAAAAACGACAGCGCTCAAAGAAGTTTTAAAATGTTTAACTGACTGAAGTGGTTGTGTATCAGCTAATTGATCGTTATTGAATTGTCTGGAGTTTCTCCTTACCCATGTTGTCCGGCCAAATGAGTCCCCAGGGACCTGGAGCAACTTAAGAAGGTTGAGGAGGAGGGGTGTCCAAATATTTTAGCTTTTTGTGTATCTAATTCGTTTTCCATAGTTGACACGGATAAATCAATGTAGTTCTCTATTTTTTAAAAACAATTTGATTGAATAAAGATTTACACTGTTTTGTGAGCAATAACTTTTAAGAATGTCAGTGGATTTGCTGAAACTTACTTGTGCTGCAGCGTGGGCACAACCAATTAAGGGAGAGGCTCTATTAAACAGCTCTAAAGTGAAGGTGTTGTGTGTACAGTAGGTATTGCCATGCAGATTTTTACATTTTTCCCGTTTTTGTAAGTATTTTTGGTGTCGGAAAATAAATCCACTTGGGTCTGCACTGGACAAATCATCTCAGCTATGCTCTGTTCCTCGTCAAACCACTACGATTAGCCTTTTTTAGTATTTATTTATACGACAGAAGCCAATGTGCGAACTCAGACTGACAGTTCTTTTAAAAAATTTGATCCGGTTCTAGTCGTTCACATTAAGGAACCGTTCAAAAGAGCCGACTCGTGCATGAATATTGCGTCATAGTTTGTGTTTAATTCAGAGTTTTATTGTTCTTTTAATTGCGTATAACTCCTTTTGTACGTCGCTCGGTTGCTATGCCGGCAAATCTTCTATTCGTGAGTTTCTGGTTTGTTTTGGAGACTGGCTCTACGGAGTTAAACCGATGTTGTTTTGTTCTTGTTTTTGGCTCGGGTTACGGCCTACGGTAGCCCTCATGTTCAGGAGATAAACAACCAGGAGACATTTGGCGTGCTTCCTTACACCAGAACGCTACACTACGACGAATAGACTCTAATTTACAATCTCATATTTTCTGCATGATGTAAAGCGCATTTATCTTGACGAGAATAATTTAAAATCAGCTTCTTTTAAATAATATCGCATATACAGCTGGATTTGTTGAGCACCTGGGACATCTTGAAGTCGTTCTTGCGGAGGTCTGGTTTGTGCTGCTGCCAGTGCGTCGTCAGAGGAATGTGAGTAAATAATAAGGGATCGGAACATAAAACCTTTATCTGCAAGAAAAACAGTGACTCTACTCCGAGGGAATTCATGGAAAAAGCTAAACAGGCTGTAAATATTGTCACAGATTTTACACATGTCGTTATACAATAGGGATAAATGGGCGAAAGAAGAAATAAGTGATGAAAACTGGTATCAAACTTGTCAAAATCAGATAATCTCAACTGATTAAGCAAATTGGAGAATCTTTTGCTGGAAGAACATAATCAGATATCACAACAAATATAAAAAAAAGCATCACTATCTGTGGATCAACCATGTTCGAGACAATGTGAGGAGCATAAAGTGGGATTTTGGGAGACTTTGGGCAAAGAAATGGGGAAAATATTTGGGTACACACCACCAAGAACATGCATAACGATGTATTTCGGGCTAACGTCTGACGCGCACATCCCAAAAAAGGACTATTATTTAATCAAGATATTATTGGCAGCATCAAAAAAAGCCATTACACGTGAATGGCATGAGGAAGACGCCCCCTACGCTCGGCAACTGGAAGAACATCGTGGAAGAAATTCACGTTATGGAGAGATTTACATATATTCTACGGTTACAAAAAGAAAAATATGAAGAACACTGGGAAAAATGGATTGAAATGATAGCTGATGATGATTGTGCATTGTTCTATTAGAATGTCTTTGGAAAACAATAAAATATAAGTAAAAAAAGAAAGAAAACTGCACAATAAATAAGGATTTATAAATATTTTAAAACAGCCAGAGGAAAGTGGAGGAGCCAAAAGTTGAATTCGAGTAAAAACAATTAAACATCTAACTAAGCTCAAAAAGGAGTGGGAAGAAGAAAACGTATTAAATCCCACCCCTGTCTTCATCTAAGACATAAATTCAATGCTTTGTTTAAGCTTCCTATTTCGCCTTGGGGTCCCACCGGAGGAGCTGGAGGACATGTCTGGGGTGAGGGAAGTCTGGGAGTCCCTGCTTAGACTGTTACCCCCACGACCCGGCCCCGGATAAGCGGACGAAAATAGATGGATGGGTGGACTAAATGCACTTTTTTCACCACTTTTTTCAGCTTGTATATTGCGTTTTAGTGCACTTTCACAATTATTAGTCCGGTTAGATGCTTCGACCGGGACTAAAGCTGAAACATCGTCGTAGTTTTCATTTGGTGCGGATCATCTTCCGACCAAACAGAGCAAATAGAGCAAATTTTTCTATAACGCTTTTCCACCTTCAAGGCTCTCCAAGCACTTTACATCAAGGAACCACTCACCCAATCACACCCACGTTCATACACCAGTGTGCGCAGACACTGGGGGCAAAGTGGGTTAAGTGTCTGGCACAAGGAAACAATGACAGGATTCATCTGCGGGTCAATGGATCTGGCCTTTCTACCGATGATGTTTTGATCTCGAGAGCGGCCGTCGATCTTTGGTTCAGTGGACAAACACGCTACCAACTGAGCTACTGTCGTCTGAGGTGATGCTGCATCGCGAATAGTGCGGGAATGACGTAGAAACTGTGTTCATCCGTTGAGCAGAGGAAAGTCCTTAACTCAGGGGTGCACAAACGCTTTTCATCGAGGGCCATATCTTGAAAAATATTCGACACAGAAAGCCACAGAGCGGTGGACAATACAGTGGATAATTCAGATGGTGCATTTAACATAGTTTAAATAAGGCTCGAAATATTATTATTAGGTCTGTCTGACAACACAATGTGATGTTATTTAGGTTATATTGGTAGGATTACTCATTGGTAGGATTATATTGGTAGTATTATTGGTAGTATTGGTAGGATTGCTGTAAAAAGTACTGATTATGATCAATTAGACCAGTTAAACTGAACCTGAGGGCCAATAAAAATTCGTCTGAGGGCCGCATTTGGTCCCCGGGCCATAGTTTGGACACCTCTGCCTTAACTGATCTGTTACTCGTCAACAAATGTTAAGTTGCGTCAGATTTTAGTGGTTTCTCATTTGAATTTTACTAATATGTCAGGCATGTGCGCTCAAACTGGGACATTTGGAGCAGCTGACGAGGCATCGGAGAAAGAGAAAGTAAAAAAAAAAAACAGTTAAAAGTTATAAAAATAGATAAAACTACTGTAATTTTAGTCCCAAACTGCGGCACATTCCAGGCAATGCGATGTCATCTCCAAGGGAACAAACAAACGACGGACACTCCAGCTCTATTACACAGTGCACTTTTAAAGCTACCATCTGTAAGTTTATTGCATTTTCCCTTTTTTTCCCTTCCCCTCACTTTGCCTTTGTTCACGCTCACCTCTGGTCTGGTCTTTTTCTGTCAGGTCAAAGCAGAAACACGATCAGACAGCAGTAACGTAGACAGCATCTAGTGGTGATATGTGAGAATGCAACAGGGGTAGGTGAGCCACTCTAATTACAAATGGCAGCTTTAAATAAACAATAAGAGTGAAAAAAGTGAGTACCTGTTCGTTAAGTAAAATGTATATAGGGTAAAACACCTTATTCAGAGTAAATTAGACGTAAATTTGTACTTTTACTTGACATAAATTGCCAACATGTCTGTCTTTCAAGCAGAAATCAGTGTTTTTTACTTTATTTCATCCCAGTTCGTCTCATGACTCCCTTGTCTTGGCCTACTAATCTTACGCAGAGACTTCACACAGCTGCAAAAATCCAATTTGTTGAAGGCTTGTTGGAATGTATTTTGTTATTCACCTCCCTCAGAGCACCACAAAACTCATGATGACACTTTGAACAGGAACAGCAGCAGCTTTTTTCATGCATGTTTTGTCATTTTACACCGAAACCCTGACAGCCCTGAACCACCGGTCTCTGTTCTTTCATGCCTTTCTTCTAAGTTTGATAGCTGAATATTGTGATTGTGCATCGTGTATTAAGGGGTGTGGGGTCTCTTGCAAGAATATTTTGAGCAAACTGTGTGAAATTTGTTGTATTGTAGGGTTAAATAATACATATTTACTGGGGATTATTACAGTGCGGGGTGAGTGGTGGCTCCCTGTTATCAGGACATCTGGACATGTGTTTTATTTTCAGTGGTTTTGGTCACATTCTTTTCTATTTTCAAGTGTTTTAAATCAAGAAACGTGAGTTAGGGCGACAGTAGCTCAGTTGGTAGAGTGTTTTTCCGCTGATCTGAAGGTTGGCGGTTCAAATCTTGCTCTCGATACAGTCTTTAATGTGTTCAGGCTCCCACAGATGAATGATGATGTGGTGTCATTGGACTCTGAGTAAGTTTAGCAGGTCAAGACAAGGGAGTCAGCAGCAACGTCGCTCTGTATCATGAGTGGAATTGGGATCAAATCGAATAAAAACGTTGATTCATTTCTGCTTCAGTGAAAGACAGAAATGTTGACGACTTATGTTAAGTAAAAATACTCATTTACATCTTAACGTTTTGAATAAGTTGTAGCAGTAAGAGCAGTTTTCTTACACATATACTGTAGATTTCGGACTATTGCACGCACCTGAATATAGGTCGAACCAGCTAAAATTGAAAAGAAAATACATTTTGTACATAAATAAGCCGCACTTGAATATAAGCCGCATGTTACAGATATGATGTAACATGAGATATTTACGCAGAAGGATGTTAAAACACGACATCAACACGGGATGAACATACCTGCAAGTTTAGAAAATAAAACGGCACCTACACGGACCAGCTGCTTTTATTTTCTCTTAAAGTCTTTGTCTTCTTTTTACATTGACTAAGTTCTTCCCCCTGCCGCCTCCAACGTCACAACATCGATTCATTAATACCAAACTTACGTGCATTGGCTCTATTTCCTTCTTTGATGCCAGATCCATTGCCTTTAACTTAAAAGATGCATCATATTAATTTCTTCGTGTGTTTTCCATGATGACGGTGTGTATGTGTCACGATCCGAATTTTCCATGCCGTGTTTTGTATCCTGCCCTGTTGTCTCCCTCCCCCACCTGCTGGAGCCGGAGCTGGACTGGCTCCCGCTCTGCTCCCCGTCCCATTGCGCCCGCACCGTCAGTTCCGCTGTGCCGCCCGCTCCGTTCCTGGATCCTGGCCCGCACCCCGTCTCCTGTTCCCCGCCTAATGAACTTATCTACTTGTATTTTGATTCACAAACTGTAAATAAACACTGTAACACTTTCCCGAGTCCTGCACTATTTGGTCCGCTAAACCCACCGTTACGACAGTATGATGTGCAAAATGACAGCACAAAATCAAAACTAGTGTATAGTTCAGCGTGTAATCTTTCCTCACATCTGTCTCACTTTTGCATTTACTGTTAGAGCGTCCCCTGGTGGCCATTAGCAAGTAAAAATATAAAAATTAGCTGCAGCGTTGTATAGGCCGCAGGGTTCAAAGCGTGGGAAAGTTCCTTATAATCTGAAATGTACAGTAATGTATTATTATTTTTGTAGTATCATCAGATTAGATTTACTTTCCCAGATCTGCGCTTCTCAGTCGCCTTCGTGCACGTTTTTCACTGTTATTGTTTATTTAAAGCTACCATTTGTAATTAGATTGGCTGACCCGCCCCTGTTGCATTCTCACATTTCACCACTAGATGCTGTGTAGGTTATATAATACTCAAATCATTCATACATCAGTGAACATGGACACTGGGGATGAGGTGGGATAACTGTCTTGCCACTCACACCTTACTGCTCTACCAGAGTTTATGTCGAGAGCTGGAACCGCTGACCTTTGGATCGGTGGACACTCTACCCAAAGTCTGGCCCGGGGAACAATTGTGGCCCGTGTACAGATTTCCACTGGTCCGCAGCCTCTGGTATAAAAATAATTATGTGTGGCCCGTCAGCACCGTGGACCAGAGTAGAATACACATGTACAAGTAATATTATATTTCACCAGAAGATGCCAGCAGATCCGAGCCGTGCTCCGAGGCCGCACTCTCGCTGACTTTTATCACCAACTGGATAAAGACGGGTTTAAAGAAATTCAAACCTTTGCTAAGAAAATGCTGAGTTTGTTTGATTCGACGTGTTTGTGAGAGAATTCTCGGTTATGAACGTTGAACATGAACCGTGCGAGGACAAGACTGACTCACTCTCACCTGTGTGACGTTTTCAAATCAAAACTTCAATCTTTGAGCCAGACCTGATTTATTTACTACAGTCCAGATCTCACTTTCACCTTCACATTAGTGCAAGAAAGTTATTTGTTGCTTTCTGAGGTGAATAAATTCTAAAATCTCAGTGAATTTATTTTATTGTGATTTAAGGTGATATCCGTTTGCATAAAAAGTAAAAAAAAAAAAAAATAAATAAATAAATGAAACATGAATTAAAAAACAAATATAATAATAAATAACACAAAAAGATAAAAAATAATAAATAAAACATGAATAAAAAACAAAAATAATAAATAAAACATCAAATAAAATAAAACTATAAGAAATAAAATAAATAAATAAATAAGAAAGAAATAAAATAAAATAAAATAAAACAAATAATTAAAAAAATAATTAAAAAAATAATTAAATAAAAAATATTAATAATAAATAAATAAATAAATAAATAAATAAATAGTTTGCATTTAATATCAGTGGTCCAAAGAATGATCAGGCCCGCACACATTTTCACCTCCACCAAATCTGGCCCTCTTTTCAAAAACTTTGGACACCTCTGCTGATGATGAAAGGATCCTGCTGAGATGATATTGTGTTCATCTGGGTTTGCTTTGTCAAAACTGCACTTATTTTTCAGCCGGGAACATATCTCCCCAAATATGAGATACATTTTAGTCAAATAAAAAGCAGTAGCATCAAAAACATAAAGCACTTTGTTGCAACGTCACTCCTATCCACAGTCTCTTTCCTTATGATAAGATGAGTCCATTTAGCTGCATTTTCAGATTAAAAAGAACAATCTATTCGCTCGTTTTGTGTCAGACATCAGAGCGCACAGGAGCGAGGAGGGAGAATGCCAACACTGTCGCCAAAACTAAGAAAAGTAGTCCACATAAAGCCTGACCGGTAGAGTTATAATCTCAGACATTTTTAGGTCCCAAAAGAAGGACACGTCTGGGACAAAGAGGACGTCTGGTCACTCTACTTAAAGTGCGCTGTCTAGTCGAGGTTAGACATTTCCAAAGCTCAACATGCTCTGTTCTTCCTTGTGATGTCATGAAGTGTTAGTTTTCAAGTTAATATCTACCGAAGACACCAGATCTAAAGTTTTCCAAGCCAAAATTTGAGGTTCTTCTGTTTTTAAAGCCTAAAAACTACCTGCTTTTCGTTGTTCTATTGCATATTCTTACTTATCACTACTGCAAATTAAAACCACATTAACTGGAGGTCACAAGAGTATTACTGCATGCGAGTTGTTAATTACTAAGTGCTCGCTCTGGTCTAGTGGGACCAAAGCTGACTCACTGAACAGCGAGTCAAGGTGTGAGCTTTTGTCTTTTGATGTGTTGCTTCAGACTTGATTAAACCTCTTCAGAATAACAGTCAGTTTTATTGATATTGTCGCAAGCTAGGAACGTGCTTTGGCGTTATGGTGCAACATAAAACTGTAAAAATAAAGATAAAAAGATATAGGCTTTGATACACAAATACAAAATGTACCCTAAGGACAAAAAACTAGGGGAGCAAGTGAGTTAAAGGTCCTATATTATGCAAATTTGACTCTCAGGAGCTTTAAAAGGACGATATTATTCCGTTTTCTGATGTTATAATGTTGTTTCCTCATCAAAAACAGACCTGGAGTTGTGTTTTCTTTCATTCACACATGTTTGAGTAACACACTATTATTAGTCTGTACATCTCCAAAGCTCAAAATGCTCTGTTCCACCTTGTGATGTCATGAAGAGGTAGTTTTATTGATTTAGTAATATTAGTTTTATTGAAGTACTTTTCATCTGTGTACTGCAAAACAGAATTCTTTATGTAATGTTTTATGTCCATGTCGGTGCACACAGCAGGATATACTTTTCACTAAAAAATTTGGGCCACATAATGTCCCCATGGAGATGTTATTGCTAAGCTTTTAATGTCGCACAGTGTGGCCTTAAACATATTTATCTTGCATTTATTTAAACAATAAATAAATAAATAACTTAAATAAATAAACAACTTAACTAACTAAATAAATAACTTAAATAAATAAACAACTAACTAACTAAAATAAATAAACAAATAACTAAATAAATAAATAACTTTAATAAATAAACAACTTAACTAACTAACTAAAATAAATAAACAACTTAAATAACTAACTAAATAAATAAATTAATTAATTAATAACTTAAATAAATAAATAAACAACTTAACTAACTGACTAACTAAATAAATAAATAAATAAATGAATAACTTAAATAAATAAATAAACAACTTAACTAACTGACTAACTAAATAAATAAATAAATAAATGAATAACTTAAATAAATAAATAAACAACTTAACTAACTGACTAACTAACTAAATAAATAAATAAATAACTTAAATAAATAAATAAACAACTTAACTAACTGACTAACTAAATAAATAAATGAATAACTTAAATAAATAAATAAACAACTTAACTGACTAACTAACTAAATAAATAAATAACTTAAATAAATAAATAAACAACTTAACTAACTGACTAACTAACTAAATAAATAACTTAAATAAATAAATAAACAACTTAACTAACTGACTAACTAACTAACTAACTAACTAAATAAATAAATAACTTAAATAAATAAATAAACAACTTAACTAACTGACTAAATAAATAAATAAATAAATGAATAACTTAAATAAATAAATAAACAACTTAACTAACTAACTAACTAACTAAATAAATAACTTAAATAAATAAATAAAATGTAATGCAATGTTTTAATCCACACTTGTTCACAGAGCAGGATATGTGCCCAATTTTTTCCACATATTTGAGCTAAATTTGTCTTGCCCCAGTGCAGATATATTGCATCAGCAGCTCTTGAGGTCTAAATATAAAGCTCTTTACTTTCTGATAAGTAGGAAGTGTGGGGTTTAGCATGCTAGTTGTTGCCGTCACGGGAAACTCCACTCTCGTCTCTGAAAATTGTAAGAAGTTCTTATAATAAACTCATCGCGGTGAATAATTAAGATGCTCTGAATGTATGAGGTAAGTGGGTCGACAGATGTTCATTGCGCAAAAATAATCCCCTGAAAAAGTGAGCGGAGTTGCCTCTCCACAGATCTGACTGGGTGGCACCATATTTAGGAATCAGGATACAGGATTTATACAGAATCGGATGGGAAGAAGCACTTTCACTGGTCCAATGCATCAGGGCTCATGAAAACTGATTCTTTAGTGCAGTTTCTTTTATGTTTTGGACAATAGCTACGTCTTATTTATCCGTGAAGTCGACCGCACACTTGAGTCCTGGGACAACCAATTAGGCACCTGTGAGCATTCAGGCTTTGGGACTGTCTCGGTCACCCATGGGACTTGTTCTACTTCTAGGTGACACAGTTGTACAAATTGCGCAAAAATTTTATTCGAGCTGCTGAGAAAAGGTTAGACTGTGCTGAAGGTGGAGGTGGGTTACATTTACCTGAGTAATTGTACTTTTCTAGCAGCATACTTTTACCCGTACTTGAGTAAAAGTTTTGGCTACTCTTCCCACTGTGAATAAGTCTGCAAGTGACCTTTATGTCGACAATACGAAATGATTTAGTTTGTCTCATTTTGATGATCTGTCCTTTGAAAACACCCGATTTTGTGGATTATTTAACAATTTCTCCTCCCAATTACATGAACTTCGAATTATGGCCCCTAATTCGTGGACAATGCCAACAAAGATCTTGGCAAAAATACAGTTTTAGACTATTTATTACTGCAGGTAGTGTCAGGGGGACACCATTAGAAATCCTGCCAAAAGAACTAGGGCTGGCCCCATCTACGTCATCCATGGTCCCATATGACAGCTCTCCATAAATACACAAAAAGCATGGTAGAAAATTACACAAACGCTCCACAAACCTGATGTGATGTGCAGTATTTTTAATATGTGGAATGAACGCTGATTGTGTCTGAAGGAAGAGGGACTTAGCAGTTAATATCCCATAGAGCATATGTGTCAAACTCAAGGCCCGGGGACCAAATGCGGCCCGCCATGTCATTTTATGTGGCCCGCAAGGTGAATTTAAATGTATGACTGTCTTAAAATGTCAGTTTATCAGGAATTACGCAGTTACACAGACATATTTTTTTTATATCTTTGCAAATTTGAGACGAACCATTTTGCTTATGTGGCCCTCGGTGAAATTGGTGAAAGTTGACACCCCTTTGACATGAACACCAGAAAAAACACATAACTCCATAAGTCCAATTTAAACCGATTTTTCCAAATGCATTTAAACCACGACTGCAGTGTCATGACTCGGTTTTCAAAGTTCCCAATGACACACCTGGAGCCTGCCGCGTGTAACCGCACAGTCCGATTTACATTAAGTGCAGCCTAGACTAGGAGAGGCGTTCAACTGCATGGGTAAGAAACAGCCATGGAAATATCAGACATGTATTTGGACATGTACTCACTCATTTTAGATCAGCAGCAATAACAAATGGGAAATATGAACCATTACGCTATCAACTTATTCACTAAACTGAGAGATTGGAAGATTCTAGACAAAGAACAAACATTTCCATAGAGACAAAAGTTACATTTAACAGTTTAATCACGCATCCTTCATATATAGTTTTTTCACACATCGACTTGAGTACATTTTGGCAGCATTGTACTTGTAACTGAGTACATTTTTACTCCTGTAACTGTACTTTTACTTCAGTGCAGATTGGAGATCGACCCATATGGCTTTTTCCATGGCCGATGCCGCTACTGATAGTTTAGGATCCAAAGAAACCGATGGTCGATACACTCTGCCGATATTTTTGGGCTGATATGTAGAGCTGATTTTGGTCATTTTACCCAAATTATCGCATTTGAATTTAGTACAAATATTGTGCAAGACCCCAACCCTGGATAAATGTGGAGGAAAATGGTATGGTCTGGTATGTGGAGGCAGCTGATTACATTTAAGGCTACAAAGTGCAAATATCGGCCGGATATATCGGTATATCTCTAGCTGTCATGATCCTAGCCTGTCTTGCGTTTTTATTCTGTTTTCCCCCCTCCCTTCTGTATCTGAGCCTGGAGCTGGGTGGAGATTTGGGCTCCTCCTCCACTGTGGTACAACTCTGCTTGGCTCAGTTTTATGTTTTTGCTTTTTGTGACTCATTCTAAGTTGGATATTTTTGCTCCTCCTCAGATCCCGCTCTCTGGACCCGCTCAGCTCCTCTGTCTCCGACCCAGCTCTCTACAGCCAGTACTAACCTCACATCTTCCGACCCAGCTCAACTCTACCGGTACTGCTTACCTCGTCTCCGACTCCTGGACCACAGCAAACACCTCGCTCTTAACTCCCTGATCGATCGACCGTCATTTGCACATTTAAAACTGTTAATAAACACTGTTAAACTTTTCCCCGAGTTCTTTCTCTTTGGTCCCCCCGTCAGTCGTTACGAAACTAGTCCAGCTCTTTAGTAATCTTTCCATCTCTGCTGAAAATGAGCAGCTCTTCACTTGCCACAGCACCGGTCTGATGTGTCCATAATGTTCAATAATGAGCTTGACAGATGACCACAGCTGCTGAGGTGGCGTGGAGCAAAAGCAAAACATCTGGACGCAATCTGTTTATCGGCGCACGGCTAAGTGTTGATAAACCCCTGGGTTAACGGTGATTATATCTAAACTTAGTATTTGACAGCTGCACATTAGCAAAGATGGAGCAGATGGACCACACAGTTTTAAATGTCTCTGAGCTTGGACATGCAAAACAGTGTCCAACCTGTGTGTTTAGCTCTATCCACAACTGAGGCAATCCACATTTTGTAGCAAAACCAGTTTAAATTAGGGGTAGATTTAGATATACAGATATATATATATATATATATATATAGGGAATAGAAATAGGGACTCGAAATCAAGATAAATGCATATTAGAAGATAAACTTAAACACAACATTGTAAGTATAATCAAATAAAAATACAACGTAGTATATGAACAGGATAAACAACAGCTCAAGTGACTTCAGTGGATTATACAGGAGATGATTCATAGTATGTTACAGTATTGCACATGATTTCTACGGGTGGAAAAGTGAGTAAATAAAAGGGAAATGGGCAGAATTGATCCTGTTCACATCTTAGTTCTTCTGCTGTTACTTTGACAAAGCGCTTGTGTTCTGCATTGGTCACATGTTTAATCAAATACAGAACGGCAAAGTCCTAAATCCAGACTAAACGCACCAGAATCTCAAACCTTTGGACCCAAACTATTGAGTGACAGCCATTCTAACGCAAACCTGAGGAGAAAAGCGAGAAAACGAGTGATTATTATTAACTACAGTGCTATTTTGCAGCTTTGGCACAGCACAAAAGCAGAGGTCTCGCTTTCATCAAGTGTCAAATTAGCAAAGTTAGGCTATTAAGCAAAATACAAACAAATCTGCTGCAGTAGAGCCCTGCTGCTTATTCGAGTAAAAGATGGACCGCCTAAAACTCTGCAAATGTTATTCTCATTCCCAAAACTCAAAGCCATTACAGCTGAGAACTGCCTGCCATCTGCGCACTGCACAACCACAACAATGCAAATTTGAACTCAACTCAACTTCATGCAAATACAAAGAAACATAGAGCGTGTACACAGTGTTTTTTTTAGTGTATTTGCACTTGATTTGTATTTTTGCTACAGTACAGATGGGCTACATCGTATAAGCAGCTCTTAGTAGTAACAATAAGACTCCAGTGTTCTGTCTGCATCTATTGTACAATATTTTACTGTCCAATAATCAGGATGTGTGCGGTTAGCATGCTAGTTGTTAAATTTAGCATCACGGTAAACTTTGAAAATTGTGAAAATCATAAAAAAAACTCATTGTGGTGAATATAGGATGTTCGGAATGTATCAGATAAGTGAAGAAAAATCATTTAAAATTAACTAGTTCTGCTTTTTTATGTTTTTTTAAGAAATCCATTACAGTGTCTTAAAGAGGGAGTATTTATTTTCTTGAGCTTTCTACCATTTTATTAAATTTTTCCCCTCATAAATTATGCTACAACCCAGCTCAGTTAGGGAGAGGGAAGTAACAAAAACAAAACCAAGATGGAAAAATGGTAAAATAAGAAGTATTTTAACTAACAGGAATGTAACCAAACAGGAATGTAAACAAAAAGGGACTAAATATAGATAAATAAAAGGTTCCTTGCAAGGGGTTACACAAAAAAAAAGGTAAAGTTAACTACAAAGTGTGCACATTTAAAGTCTGCATATTACTCTCTTTTCTGATCCATGTTAAAATGTTATTTCCTCATCAAAAACAGACCTGGAGTTGTGTTTTGTTTCATTCACAC
Source organism: Periophthalmus magnuspinnatus (assembly GCF_009829125.3). Classification (NCBI taxonomy): domain Eukaryota; kingdom Metazoa; phylum Chordata; class Actinopteri; order Gobiiformes; family Gobiidae; genus Periophthalmus; species Periophthalmus magnuspinnatus. The sequence continues at coordinate 21,019,261 of NC_047144.1, forward strand.
ACGTTTAACACACACATACGCACTTCATATTTAGGCTGTGTTCTTCTTTCAAACTGAAAACACTCTGTTCCACCTTGTGATGTCATGTTGGAATACAGGAAGTGCTCCACTGTGTTGTAAAACTACATCTTCACTAGAATCATCTGGATAATTTTAGCGCTGGAATTGCGAATCTCTATGAAAACAGTAAAAAGAAGTTGCTGTTAAATTCGAAAACTACCACTTTATGACATCACAAGGTGGAACAAAGCATTTTGAGATTTGGAGATGAAACAAAACACAACTCCAGGTATGTTTTTAATGAAGAAACAGCATTATAACATGGCTAAAACCTCACAAAAATCAATTACGCTTGATATAAGAGCTTTAAAGTGCCATGATATGTCACCTTTAAAATCACTGGAGGGCTTATTCCACCTTGGTAATGTAGAGAACCATGACTTGTATGTGACAGTTTCTGCTCTGGGGGGGCGTAGAGCTACAGTGACCTCCACACTTCACATACACTGTACACATCCATCACACAGGTAAGTCCACAGCATAGGCACTCCGGACGGTAATGTTCCCATCCATCAGAACACAGCGATGATATTGGAACACTTACAGACCGAAATAGACCTGTCAGAAACACTAAACAATTTATAAAGACACAGGCGGGGAGTGAGCATCGAGTACCATTCTGCGCTGTGGCTTACAGTCTTCTGGTCAGGATAATTGCCTCTACGCGCACGAGGTTATGTTAAAGGACACATATTATGCATTATTTGTGCTGTCGTTGGCCTTTAAACATGCTCTTGAATAACTTTGCTTTGGCATCGCATGTTTTTTAGGATTTCAGACAGTTATAGGCAGCAGCAAAGTTGAGTGTTTGTCTATTTATTCAAAGGTTGGCAGTTCAAATCCTGCTTTCGATGTAAAAAAAATCACTTGTGGTGCAATTCCAGCTCGTGTGTGAATGTGTTTGAGAGTGAATGAGTGTTTCCTTGATGTAAAGCGCTTTGAAAGTTGAAAAGCGCTATATAAAAACCTGACTATTTACAGAACCATTCATTATTTTCCAGCTCGGGCCCCCCTCATACTAGAATCTGGTGTATGCCTCCTTTTTGCAATTCTAATGAGCATGATTTGACTATAGAAACGCTTTGTGTGAGACTCAAGTTGATTTATTGACCTATGACGCAACAATCTTGGGAAAATTTAAGTCAGGTATTTTCTTTGGCTCATGATGAATTACTAGAAGGGATTACTGAAACCAGCGTAAATGAAGCAAAAGACAACTCCAAGTATGTTTTTGCTGGCTCAAGATAGTCAATTTTGCATAATATGTGTTCTTATTCGCAAACAGCAAAACAGACATATGATTGTTCCCATAGCTCTATATTTGTACAGTTTCTTTGATTTGAATTGTGTATTGTTCCATTTCTCTCTGCGCTGAATTCTCAGATAAATTGTCCCGGGCAAAATGTTACTATAATCTTATAACTAGGCCCTACTCGTAACCATAACCTTAGGCCCTAAAATTAAAGCAAAATCATGCAAAATCAACTTTTCAGAGTGTTTATCCATGTTATAGTTGTTTCCCTTTCTCATTTACCCTGTCAAAGGTGTATTTGGAGTGATTCGTGCATGTCTGAGCAATCTTTAACCCTTTAAGGACTGAGCAGACTATAGACCAGTATAGCTCGCCTTTTTTAGCCATAAAAATCATGTTAAACGAAGTATCAGAATATACTGCATTTTTTCACACAACTACCTCTATTTTACATGTCCATCTGTATTTTTTCTTTGACGCATTGAATAAGTGACTGGGCACCTGCGCTCTGATTGGTCATCTTCGAGGGACAACAGGCAAATTACCGTAATGACAGTAAAATATTTAAAGAACCCCACGCCACTGCTTTGAGACGCCGTTTTGAATTTACATGAAGCACAATTGGTTGCAGAGTTACGGTATTATTTTAAAAACACCATATTGCCCATCAACCCTCGTTTCACCGCCACAGCGTACGGCCACTAATCGGTAGCGGTGTGGAGTCATTTTGGTATAAATCATAAATAAATCCTGTGGTTCGCTAGCATGAGGTGCAGCTATCCATCGAAGGTCACGACAACTTCACAGCTCCCATTGGTCACTATTGCGGAAATAAGTGGACATGTTTCTTTTATTAAGTCATTTTAGATGAATAATGCAAATTAAAATGTGCAGATTATTGCATGTTGTTCCTCAGGTGCCATAGATTAGAGCTATATGCAGACACAAGCACAATAGGTCGTCTTTAAAGGTGCAATATCTAACTTTTCTAGTGGATGGTTCTGTTTGTTTTGCCTGAATGTTCCAAAGCATTATCTTTTTACTTCTTTAGATGGAAACTAGCAGGTCTTAGGTGTGGATAAGCGTCACTAAATACATATGTTTCAAGGTTTTCGTTTAACAATACACCAAAACACGGATAATTGAACGCATGGAACCTCACAGGCAAAGCTAACATAACGTTTTCATGTAGACAAACAGACCTTACACTTTTCTCCTGTTGAATTTAACATCTTTAAAGGCCATTTCCGACTAAACCCTTAAAATGACACCCATTGAGTATTGAACGCTTGACTGCACTGACTACACTGTTGGAGACTCCTGTCCATCACATTGACGGACAAGAAACAGGGAATCGATGCTGACTTGCGCCGTTGTATTCTACTGAACGGTGATTTTAAAGCCATGACGACTCGAATTTCTTTGCTCCAGCTTACCCCAGAGTACACGAGCTCCACGGTGTTAATTGCGATACGCACACTGCTCTGCTCTAGCTAATCTGAAATGAAAATATATTTATGAGAGGATCCATTTTCTGCTGCACCTGCGTCTGCATTTGGGCTCAAGCTGCTGGATGACCGGTCCAATCAAAGGGCAGCGCTGGGTTTTCGGGAGAAACCAATGTTGAAGCGCCCCCACTGATTAAAACAAACATTGCGGAACCAGACGATCTATTCCAGCCTGTTAGCAGAATTACGGACTAAAAACCTGCAGAGACATTCAGGAAGTGCTCTGTGCGGTCTTTGCGGACAGAAAAGCTGACTGTGCGTTTCTCTCAACTGGACCTTGTTCCGCTGTTGTGACACCTCGCCCGGTTAGCACTTAGTATGTAGTATGTAGTATTTATCTGACTGTTCCCTCTTTTCCCGATCACATTTATTGACATTATTCAGCCTCGACCATGTTTTCCGTAAATGCGACTAAACCGTGCTTTCTTTGGGGTGACACTTCCGGTTATGTGGGAATCCCGTTTCTTTCGTTGGAGAATTTGGGAAAAGTTTTGATGCTGAAGTATTATATAAAGTGGTTGTTTTGTGTCAAATGTTCAATGTTTATGTACAACAAGAAGAAATCAGGAATGCACCAATTCTCCAGGAAGCTTCAAAACGGGTCTGTGGTCAAGATCAGCAGACTCATGCAAAATAATACAACCTGAAGGACGATGGAGGTGCCCACAGCAACTTCTGGAATAAGGTGAAAAGAAAGTAATCCCAGATCGATAATGTGTAGAATTTGAATTAAGAGTGCTACAGTTGTCCCTCGCTATATCACGGCTCACCTTTCGCGGTATCAATGTTTTTTAGTCCAATTTTGCATGATTTTTTTACCACGTATGATCGTGCATTGTGTTCTGCGTCCTGATTGGCTGTTGGACTGTAGACCATTGTCCATCAGTCTCCTCCGTGCCATGTCTCCTGTACAGTACAGAATGTGTTCAGACAAATTTACATAAACGTTGGATCGACACTACAGTAGACCAGCACCAAAACGAAGAGGCACGATCAGAGGAACTGTGAAATACACCTGAGTCACTATTAATCAATTAAACAAGAGATAAATGTGAGAAAATGTTAACGCCTGTGTGAGAAAAGTGTATAAAGTGTGTGGTGAGGGGTTTTACAGCTGTAAAACATTTAGAATAATTGTAAAAAATAAAGCTGCCCTTCGAATCGCCCTTCCCTTTGCACCGTTTCCATGGAGATCGGACGTAACCGAAGTGTGCATCCGCGCACACTTCACGCACTTCTATATCCCATCATGCACCGCGGCTACGCAAAAAAGAAGAAAATGGAGAGCACGCAGGAGTACACACTTAAATGTAAGTACTGGTTCACGTGGATTCAACTGTTTCAACAGTGAAACTGTTGCTACATGAAAGTGTTAGAATTAAATTCAGATCTGTATGAGGCGACTCAACTTAGTGAAGTTCCGTTAATTTGAGTTTACAGTAATCGCTATTTAACTGTAACAATGAGCGAATTATCGCTTACACTTGTATATTTGTGTATTAGTCGTAATGTTCAATATTGTTCCTTATTTAAGAATATTCTTTTGTCTTTAGGGAGCAACGAGCAGACGGGGGATTTTATCCGCCTGAGGGGGGAAAATGCGCACCTCTTCAGTGGCACCAAATTCTCCGCACAGGCAGCGTGGAAGTAAGTGCTAAAACACTGTATACCCAGATAATATAAGAAGGACCCTAGAAATACATAAAAGTTGCAAATTTAATACCTTTACATTTGTACATACGTGGATAGTAATGACTTAAGATGGATTTCCCTATTTCATTCCCGTCTTATCCACAACCTGTACTTCTTTGAGCAGAAGCCTGTACTTCTGTGAGCAGAAGTACAGAAGAGGCTCACTGATGGCCCTGAATATGCTTATCTGAGATCACAGTGGAGAACTAAACGTACCTGTTTTTTCAGTAGACTGTTGCTCACAAAAACGTGGGAATTATTCATTTGATCATCATCAAAACTACCTTCTTGTCATGATGTCAGTTTTCCCTGTCCTCCCGTGCTCTCTCCCCCTCCCCTACCTGTGTGTCTGGAGCTGGGTGGAGTGCCTGACTCCTCCCGTGCACACCTGGGGTGCATCAGCCTAATCACCACCACCTGCTGCTGAGTACAAGAAGGCTTGGCAGTCTACACTCGGTGCCAGACCGTCCGCGTGTAAAACGTGAATGTTTCTAGCTAAGCTTTGTTATATGGTACCTTCCTGCAAATGCTCATTTGGATTTATGCACCCTCCAGATTCCTGCCTCTACTCGCCCAGCTCCTGCCGCCACGTTCCAGTCCCGGTATCGCCTCCAGCTCGTCTCGTCTCCTGCTCGTCTCGTCTCCTGCTCGTCTCGTCTCCGGCTCGTCTCGTCTCCTGCTCGTCTCGTCTCCTGCTCGTCTCGTCTCCTGCTCGTCTCGTCTCCTGTCCGGTCCTGGTCTCTGGTTTGTCACCCGCTCCCCGCTCTGGTCTTCGCCTGATCCGCCTGCCCTGGTACCGCACCTGCTTCTATCCCCGTCCTGGTCCTGTCCTGCCCGCCTCTACCTGCACCGCACCCGCCTGACCCGTCTCCCGCTCCCCGGTTCCTGTACCTGCTCTTGTGACCTGTTTAAAGACTGCATTTTCACCGCTGTAAATAAACACTGTTAAAACTGCTCTGGTCTGCATCTTTTGGTCCTATCCGCACCGTTACGACACTTCTTTACCAAAGAAGACTCAAAAATATATATAAAAAAAAGACATAATGAACTACATAAATGGAATGATAGAATGTGCTCCATAGTAACTGAACAAATGCTTCCAATAACTCTTGGAAATCTGTAACAGTGTTGTAGAACTTTCTGATTGTCAATGTATTATACGCTGCTGTATTTATAATTGGGTAAATTGTCAATGTTTTTGTGTGTCACTCAGGACAATACTGCAGAAGCTGGGCCTGGAGGGGAAGGTCACCCCCCTTCAGGCCAAGAAAAAGTGGGAAAACCTACAGAAGAAATATAAAGTATGTACATGATCTGAATGTGTACTGTTTTCATTTGTACTTATAAACCATTGTGTTAATCTTGTTTTCACATGTCTTGTATTAATATTTATTCTGTCAAAGGACTGCAAGTATCCAAAAAGCGGGGAAGGTGTGGCAGGGAAGGCGACAGCTGAAACTTGGCCCTGGTTTGTCCTCATGGATGAGGTGTTGGGGCAGAGGGCCTCAATCAACCCCCCTGTCCTCATCGCCTCTATCCCGGAGGACACACCAGGGCCACTGCCGCTGGAGGAGGAGGAGGAAGAGGAAGAGGAGGAGGAGGAGGAGGAGGAGGAGGTGGAGCAGGAGCAGCAGCAGCGGGAGGAGGATGAGCCACAAGCGAGGAGAAGAGGGCAAGGAAGGAAAAGGAAGCGGGAGAGTGAATTGGTCAAATTGTACAGGGAGGATTTAAAGATGCAAAAAGAACATTATGAGAGGGATGTGGAGGAGAGGAAGGAGCGTTTTGACAAGTTATTTGGGTTGTTAGAAAAATTAATAGATAAACAATAAAGTTTGATTTTGAAACATTTATGAGTTTTTATTTACAAATATTTACATTCATCTTACATGTCGTAAAGGAAAATAAAGTACTATTTACAATGTATTAACATAATAAGTTTAAAGACTAAAGTAAAGTGCAAATGAATAAACCTGAGTGTGCCAGTGCCAGGTTTTAATCATGAAGACACACTTCCAGGGACCTTGGCAGTGCTAATCGACCTGGCTGGTACGTGGGGCTGTCACACCGGGTGCTGCTCCACTGTCCACCGCATTGTTCATGGGCTGGGTTTGCAGGGCTCGCTGGGGCCATAGATGACTGGCATGTCACTTAAAAGGAATCAGAAAGAATATTGATAGTACTGCTCATGTTACATCACATCTATTTACAGTTACAGTGTTTACATGTAATCACCCTGAAACACTTCTAATAACAATTTCAAACTTGGTATTATGTAAATACCTAGACATAATCATGGTCCATGGGAACCTCCTCCAGGGCAGAGACCTCAGCACACAGCTGAGGCCGCCACTGTGCTCCAGCGACGGCCTCCACTTCATTGCTCCCCTCATCTTCCACTACATTCTCTTGTGGCTCGTCCTCCAGGGGCACAGTGTCTCCTGCCCCAAGGCAGATGTTATGGAGGACGGCACAGGCAGTGATGACCTATGACAACAAAATATGATTTAATCTTTCATAATCACATATTTCATGATATTTCACATTTCACTTACATGTGGTGCAAAGGTGTGATGGACCTCCAGAGCATGAAAAAAGATTGCCCTGAATCTTCTTTTCATCATTCCAAAGGCACGCTCAATAACTGAACGTGCCTTGGAATGATGAAAATTGAAGCGCTGGGCTCCCACACCTTGCACTGGCCACTTATAGGGAGTGATGAGGGGGAGTGGACGCTGGAGACAGGGGTACCCTCCATCTGCGAGGATGAAGTGCCCTGGAGGAGGATACAGTCCTCTCTGGTACAGAGGACTGTATCGAAGGACTCTCGCATCATGGACAGAACCAGGCCACCCCACGTAGGTGTCTATGAAGCGGCCCTGATGGCCACAGACAGCCTGTAGGATAATGCTAGGAAACAGTTTCCTGTTTCTGTAGCTCTGACCATCAGGGCCGCTGGGTGGCCTGATTCTTACATGGCAGCCATCTATTGCCCCGGCTGTTCTCCTAAAGGCCCTGTGCCTCGCCAGCCGTGCAAACCCACGGGTCACTGCCTCAAAGTCATCATTGGTAGGGGGGTGGATGACTTTGTGACGCAGGGCCACCACCTCCCCAGTGACCCTGTGGACGATGCGGTGGACAGTGGAGCGTGGTATCCCAAACACTCGAGAGACCACCCGGTATGACGTTCCACTTGCCAGCCAGAAGAGGAAGACCAACACCTCAAGCTCAGCACCCCATCCATGCCGTCGGTCCAGCTCCAGAAGGCGCATTAGAACTGCCAAGGATTCCCTGCTCAGCCGAAAGTCAGGCCGTGTGTCTTCATGATTAAAGAACCTTTCCAGCACTGGCACACTCAGGTTAACTCTGCAGTATATTCTTCGGGGCTGGTTTGGGGAAAGAAACAGTTATATTCAATAAAGGTATGTGCAGTTATTCCCTGACAACAACAATAAAAATAATACATTATTCTCATGACAAGTTATTATTGCAGTAATAACAATAATAACATTAAATTAACTGGCGCGGCATAGAAGGTAAACAGCGCCCTCTACTGGTATTAAACTGATTTAGCCATGGAATATATCATACCTGCCCCCAAATACTGGACCATTAAAACACACAACATCCCACTTTGTACAACTAATAAGTGGTTTATAAACTCTGCTTTATAAACTATGAATGTAAAAAATATATTGATTACCTCTGTCTCTGTTATAACGTATTAAGAAGGTATATTTCATTTAAGTTATGAAGTAGCTACAAATGGGAAAACAATCACCTGGAACCTTAGATTTACCTATTGATATTCCACAGAAAACATGAATTACTTACTTCATTCAATCTAAAAAGAGCTGAACGCCTGCGATGACGACGCCTTAACTCTTCTTCTATTAAACTATGACAAATTAAAAATAAAAAGATCATTAATGTACTGTCCATTTTACAGCTATGCTCTCACATCCAACGGCGTATTGCTAATTAATCACCAGCCATCACCTTTTGTAGGTGTAACGTAAGCTACGTATCCTACGTTCAAAGACAGCGCGGAAGTGCGGTCCATGGTGTAGGCCTGTGCCACTTCAGCAAGATGCTGAGCTACACTGAGGAGGGCAGATTCTGGCCGGAACCTTCAAACTACACTTTGAAGAGTACTTCGAAGGGACCCTTCAAAAGGTGCATTTGGCGAATTGGGACACGGCCGCTGGCGAAATGGACCGGTCCTTGTTGCGCCGGAAGTGACGTAAGTGCCCATCGACGAACACTTAATTTTTTTAATTAAGGCACTTTGGTGAATTGGGAAACGAGTGGATGCAGAAATGTGTGCATAATGGCGCATTTTACACACTGTTGTTTTGCGTTTTAAACATGACGAAACGGACAAACCAAAGGGAGGACGTGATCGAGGACACTGTGGATGTTTGTACAAGTTAAACTAGAGGCATCTCGGACCTGGAGCGGTTCATGGCAAAGAGTAAAGATCCCACAGTGGACTCAGGAGTAAAGGACCTTATTTTTTTGATGGATTGGATGCTGTTCTCGATCAGTAAGCGTGGTTTATTCTGCTATTGACTTAATTGTAGGTCAAATATACCGTGTATAATCGTTAGCTTTGCTTCTGTGCACATAGTGCACATTCGGACCATGCGCTCTGGCACATTTGTGTTCAGCTGTATGAATTAGACTTAATTTGTCTATTGTTTAAAAGGTGTTGTTTTATTCTGCAGTTTGCATTATTGTAGGTAAAAATCTAAGATGTGCACACATTAGCGTCTCATCTGTGCGCACGGATGAGGCGCGTGCTGGTATGTTTCTGTGGAGAGTTACGGATCAGACTTTGTTTATTGTTGATATCTGACAGAATATGGTTCAGACAGAGATAAGCACAGAAGCTACAAGTGTCATTTCTATGTCAGAGTGGGCAAACACCACAAACTAACATCTAAACGTTGTATTGGAACTGGAAACATGAGGCAGTGTGGTGCCGTAAAGGCGATTATAATCGTGCGTGATGATCGCGATTATTAAAAAATGCCACGAACGATTAATTGCGGACCTTATTTATCGCGATTAACGATATTATCGTATATCGTCCCATCCCTACTGACAAATCGAAGTCACGACGTCCAATTAAGGCCCAGGGATCCAGCAGCCAGGTTTAAGGGGAAGAGGAGACTTGGGGACAACACACACAGTAAACAAAATACATACATACAAACAACAAAACAAACGTAAGACTCAGGGCTGTAACATTGTGTTTTCTTTCATTCTTTCAGTAGACCTGTAAATGCTGTGGTTTTCCAGGATCAATTCACAGTCCATGCACCATCAGACTCACGCTGACTCAAACTTCCTATGATACATTTATATATTTAAACAGTTTGTGTCAATGTATTGCTGCGTTCAGTGTTGACTACAGTTGTGTTAGTATTTCAAAAAATCTGGACAACGTTATACTTCTAGGCTACTTGTTTTCACAGTAAAAGATCGTTGGAGAAGCCTGCCATTGTTCTGTTGATCTTCAGTTTTTTTTAGAAACTCGATCACGCAGCGTCTTACTCAATTTGCCCTTTAGCGACAAATCCCCTGCGCCCTCAAATATGTTTCCTTTTCATCACCCCAACGATTAGCGCCTAACTGCCTTTATTCATCACACCAGTAACTCTCATTTCATTTTGACACTTAAAACAAACATCTTTTCTGAAAGCTGCTCTCAATCTCTAAAATGGCATGCACCATTTGATTGGGTCTCCTCAAACCACTTACCCTCCTGAACTCTTCTGATTCTTTTTCAACTGATAGCGATCAAATTTCATCTATGAGACACATTTTGAGGTAATGAGGCCAGCGCTCCGACTCGACTAACCACGTCTTTGATCCCGTCAGTCCCCACGAGCACACAGCTTATTAGCATTAAGTCCAATACGCTCAGGACACGTATCAAGTGGGCCCCTGTCATTGTGAGCAGTAGCTGTCACGGTCGAGATCTCTAATGTAAAGAGCGGACAGGGTTTCATTTCATTTGACTTTCTTTATAAAGGGAGAGCCCAATGAGAGTACCAGACACTTTTTTTATGAGTGTCCTCTTAAAATACAGAAAACAAAACAAACCAAAACAAAAACAACTACCGTATTTTCTGGACTATAAGTTGCACCTTTTTTCATAGTTTGGCCGGAGGTACGACTTATACTCAGATGAGATTTATATGTAAATTATGTTTTTGTTTTTTTCATTATTATGCATTTTTTGGCTGATTTATACTCCAGTGCGACTTATACTCCGATGCGACTTATACTCCAGTGCGACTTATACTCCGATGAGACTTATACTCTGATGCAACTTATATTCCAGTGCGACTTATACTCCAGTGCGACTTATACTCCAGTGCGACTTATACTCCGATGCGACTTATACTCCGATGAGACTTATACTCCAGTGCAACTTATACTCCAGTGCGACTTATACTCCGATGCGACCTATACTCCGATGCAACTTATACTTCGATGCAACTAATACTCCGGTGCGACTTATACTCCAGAAAATACAGTCCATTTAAAACATTAAAAACAGGTGCAGGTGTGAATATAAATGTTTATCAGATTATTAAAGTGTATTTGTGGCGCCAATGTCTCCAGTTTTGCGTATCCTTGAAATGTTTTCTATTTTTGGGAAGCAACATAACCACTTTTAACACTTTTTTCCCATTTCAGTTCTTGTACGGCCTGTTTTTAGATGTTGGCAATCATGAAATCTTGTATTAAAATGTTTCACGTACACATATAATTGTAAATAGCGATTACGTCTACAAACCATGTTATGTCTTATATCTTCTTATGTCTTGGTATGTATTATTACGTATATGACTGGTCACTCTGTTCATCTGTCTTACATAAAAAAATCAAATAAAATTCCCGTATTCAGACAGTCTGTTAAGTCGTCCCTTATAAATACATTTGCATTCAAGACCGTCATATAAGTGAAAGGGTTAGCAGGGTTTGCACAGACGCTACCCTTGATGGATCCAATCAGTGCGGTCTTAACACGAGGCAGTTCTGAAGCTGCAGTTTGAACATTTGATTACATGTGACGGACTCCCACAGGCTTCTGAAAAAGTCAGCAGCCAAACATCAAATACCATCACATACTGCCAGAGGAAAGTGTAAAACATGTCTGTAATATCCCAGCTCTAAAACGACTAAACTCTGCTTCAAACTGTTCAATTTATATAAAACACTGATCTAAAATGCTGCTAAAATATGTTTAAAAGTAACTAGTAACCAATACTATGTGTACTTTTTACTTCTATGCAAGCACAATTTTGGAAGCGGTTTAGTTTTTAGTTATTTATTTGAATGGGATGTGTATTAATGAACAGTAAGTGCTGAAAATACATTGCATTTACCTATAAGCTAGTTTCTATCCATAGTCCCATAGGGCAGATGCATTAAGTATTCAGGATACTGTACTCTCATTGGACTATGTAATGTAATAAGTTACTAAATGCATTTTACTGCAGGTATTCAGTATTCTGTAACTAAATATATGTTAAAAGTATTTTTCCCATCACTGCATATTACCTCAGAATACACTGTCATTCAAAGGTTTGCACATTTTTTTCAGTATTTACACTGTAGTTTCTCACATCAAAACTATGAACGAAAACATATAGAATAGTAAACAAAAAAGTGTCAAGTAACTCAAATCATGTTTTTATATTTCAGATTCTTCAGAACAGTCACCCTTTGATTTGATCACAGTTTTGCACACTCTTGGCATTGCTGTGAACTTAAACCAGTACAGGAGACTTCATCATGAAACTCATCGAGAGAAGGGTTTGCAGCAAAGTCAACAAAGCAAAGTGTGGATACTTTGAGGAATCTGAATCTAAAATATAACATATATTTAGAGTTGTTTAACTTTTACATTTTTGCTTTGCTAAATAATTCTGTTCGTCTTGCTTCATATATTTGATGTCTTCAGTATGTAATAAGATGTGTCCAAACTTTTTACTGGTCGTGTACATTATAACAGGCCTAGATAAAGCAAAGAAGAAAAACAAACAAGTATGGCTGACTAAAACATTATTATAGGTGGTATTTTCGTTCTATTAGGATTTTATCTGGTCAGAATTTCTAGGTGTAGTCAAGGGATGGAATGGGTCCAGTTCATCAAGCCAGGACCTGCAGCACTGGGGCGGTTTGCAGCCGAGTGTGAAGTGGCCGAGTGAGAATAAGCTCCGCCAAATCTAAGGCCATGGTTCTGGACTGGAAAAAGGTGACTTGCCCTCTCCAGGTGGGTGGTGAGTCCTTGCCTTAAGTGGAGGAGCTCAAGTATCTCGGGGTCAGGTTCACAAGTGAGGGAAGGATGGAGCGTGAGATTGACAGGCGGATCGATGCAGCGTCTGCAGTGATGCGGTCGCTGTATTGGTCCGTTGTGGTGAAGAAGGAGCTGAGTCCAAAGGCAAAGCTCTCGATTTACCGGTCAATCTACGTTCCTACCCTCACCTGATAGCTCTGGGTAATGACCGAAAGGACAAGATTGCAGATACAAGTGGGCCAAAATGAGTTTCCTCCGTATTTATACAGTAGGACATCAGTCTGGTCACAACTTCTGATGTTTGTCCAATCAGATTTGTTTATTTCAGTGACGCATGTGAAACAAAGGCGCTCATTGGCGACCCAACATTTTGAATAAAAACACGTCTCTCACCTCAGATTAACAGTTTAGTGCTACGCTAATTGGTTCTGCAGAAATATACAATGGTTTTCGGTCCCCTGTGATATTTTCCTTTCTTTTTTCCTCGTAAGCGGACATATTTGTTGTGATACGGACGGCCATAAGTTTACCTGATCCACCTGCCAATCTTTCATTTGAACCTCACATCAAGCACATAACCCGGACTGCATTGTTTCATCTCAAAAACATAGCCCGTCTCCGCCCATCACTCACCTTCTCTGCCGCTGAAACTCTCATCCACGCATTCATCACATCCAGAATCGACTACTGCAATAGCATCCTCTACGGTACACCATCCAAAACCCTCAACAGACTACAGTATATTCCGAACTCCGCTGCCCTGGCTCCTCACCCACACCCGCTCACGTGAACACATCACCCGTGTCCTCCACAAGCTCCATTGGTCCCTCAGCGCATCCACTTCAAAATCCTTCTCATCACATTCAAAGCTCTCCACAACCTGGCCCCTGCTTACCTCACAGACCTGCTCCACCTCCACACTCCATCTTGATCCCTCCGCTCCTCCAGCTCCAACCTCATGTCCCTGCCCTGTAGGACCAAGCTCCGAACCTGGGGGGACAGAGCCTTCTCCATCGCTGCCAACACCCTCTGGAACTCACTACCTAAACCCCTCCGTGACTGCTCAGACCTCCCCACCTTCAAAAAAGAACTCAAAACTCACCTGTTCAAAAAATTGCTTTTAATGTTTGATTTTATGTTGTAAATTTTGGGATATTTTATTCTTTTAAGTATTGTGAAGAGACTTTGAGTGTCTCGAAAAGCGCTATATAAATAAAAATGTATTAATCTGAACATCTGAACTCAGGGAGATTCACAGGTGACCGGACTCACATCCTTGTAAAGTATTGAAGAAGCGTGTGATCTGGATCCCAGGCATCTTTTTGTTATCATTCCACAATTGTACTACTCTTAACACATCGGAAAACATGCAAAAAGTTTTCCCATGCTGTTTGAAACTACTAATGGCAGCCTAAAAGCAACACAGCTGTTTACTCTTGTGTGGAGAGAGACGTAACACACTGTACCTGCTTCATACTGAGTAGAGACAGCAGTAATAACTTGTCAGAACGGTTCACAAGAGGATGGCACTCGACCACTCCTGCTCGTGAAGAGGAAATAAGAGGAACTGCCAGGCCCGGGAATCAAACTGAAGAGCTTGTTGCTGCGAGGTGAGAGCGCCAACATCTGCCACTGTTCCGACGCAAACCACTGGATTTCAGGGGATATAACTTTTTTAATACTAATTCTCAACAGCACTGCTCAAACTTTCGGCGATGGTATGAAAATACAGAGGCAGACACGCAGCCACAAATACAATACGGATTAAAATAGTATCTTCAAATTGCCGTCTTCCCGTTGCAGCGGCGTTAAACTTAAACCAGGAGTGACAGGAAGCTGGTGCGCTCTGGGCAAAGTTCTAAATTGTAACATTGCGCCTTTCGAAAACACACTCTTACACGTGTACAGTAGATGTGTCGTTCTCAACGTTGGTGTTGCGAGATCATTCCAAGCAGACGCCACAGGGGAAAATAATGTAACTCGGCTTGACATCCTTGAAATGTACCGACGAATGCAGATTCCTATTTGCTGCTATTTAAAATTAATCCATCAGGGTCTTATGTAATAGGCAGCTAAGAAAATCTAAGTTATCAGACAGAAAAAGTCAAAAAAGTTGATGATTAGCATACGGGCTAGCCTTATTGTTTTCCTTGTTTAGATTTAAGTCTGAGGATAGAGTTATAAAGGAGATAGATGATGTCTAAGACCCCCATTCCTCTTTAGAAGATTGTGTTTCCTAACAAAAATTGCGTCTTAAACCATTTCTTTTCTTTGGCTAAAATCTCTTTGAACAGGAATGGAGGTTTTCATCGTCATCTATCTCCTGTTTATATCTCCATCCTCACACCTAAATCTAAACAAAGGAAACAACAGGGCTAGTCAGTATGCGGAGAGGTGTGAGAGCTCCCATTAGGGGCCTGAATGATTATGCCAAATATGACTCAAGCACAGTTCACACTTAGTGAAGCTGAATAGACCTAGTGAAGAAACAACAGACGTGAGAGCTTCAGTGTAGTTAGCTCCTCCCTTCAGATGCACATAAGGCAGTGTCCACCCGTGATCTGACCAGAACTGAAGAACCAAAACGTCTTCACTTTTTGTCCAGTTGACAGATTTGATTTTTTTTTTTTACTAAGGACGACTGAAGGATTACACAGATCAGCCAGATGTGAAGAGGTACTCACTGCTAACACATTCAAACCATTTTCGCCAGGTTTCTAGGCACCAATTATACAAAGACGGCTACTTTTTGCATAGGGTCACAATAGCGAGGTGGGGGAAATTGGTAAATTTCTGGAATAAACATAATTTTTTGCCCCAGAAAAATATAAACTTGCACCAAAAATGATGTTCACCTTGATTTTTAGAGTAGCGGTCAAATAATGAGTTTATAATGGAAGTCAATGGATGCACACATTTCTGAAACGTCTCCAGATTGGAAATTCATATATGTCTAAATACTTCATGGCAACTGAACGACCACAGATAAAGTTATCACGATAAATACACCTTCAAATATATAAATTCCCCTTAACGAGGCACAAGAGTTAATATATGCACATTTTAAGTTTGCATTTTTATACATTATAAAAATTCTTGTCCTAACATAACTAAGAAAACACACACTTCAGCTTACAAATATTTAAGTAGTTGTCTGTAGTGTAAAATCGCCCCAAAAAATGTATAGAAAATCGCACAGAAAAACAATCAGATTATTGCATCTTGACTATTTAAGTTAAAAACGAACATACCAACACATTTCGGTTAACACAGCCTTCATCAGCGCGCAAGGACAAAGCCATAGGTAAGAGTTGGGTATTAATTATATAGGGTGGGGTCTCCATGGTACGACCACCACTTAAAGCAACATGAACTTTGCCTATCGACTCCTTCTTTACCACGACAGTCCGATACAGCATGAAGGCAGATGCTGCGCCGATCTACCTGTCAATCTTACGCTCCTTCTCTCACTCGTGAACAAGACTTTGAGATACTTGAACTCTTTCACTTGAGGCAGAGAGTCTCCACCCACCCGAAGAGGGCAAGCCACCTTTTTCTGATCGAGATATCTGTACCGAGCTAATGCAATAAACAAAAAACAAACAAACAAACAAGATGTACATTTTTTCCCTATATAACCCACTTCTAGCATTACTGTGTATAACCTAGCACTCTGCATTTATCGCCCTGAATTCAGCGTGAACGTGCATGTGTGTAGATGGCTTTACAGTGAAAGTATCAATCACAATCACAGCATGTGCTTATCTGGGAATCGAACCAGTCACCCTTTCTTTTCATAAACAAATAACAAACCCAATACGAGCCCCCGCCGAAAACCTTCGACTCATTTACACCGCTATACTAAAAGAGCAAACTGTCAGAAAACAAAGCCTTTGACAGCCAAACACAACAGAGCAGTGTGAGACGGCTGATCGAATACCTCCTGAGAGCATGAAACAAATTCACCCACACGGCACAGTCACGTCCCAGCATGCACCAGTTTCACACACTGACGGCACCTGACCTCTTTGGAAATCATCTGAAAAGGCCTTTAGAAACACGAACAGGGACAGACTTCTCATGATTTGATTGTTCCAAAGGTTCAAAATACTGGTGCAGTTTGTCTTTCTTGAACTTGTTAACCTTGACAATGTAAACGGTGACGGTAGGCTGATGTAAGCAAGCAAGACTCTTACCAACACTCCTTTCTCTGTAATGATCAATGATAAGTTTGTCCTTGCAACTTTTATCAAAAATGGGAAAAATAAGCAATAAAAATCTAAGTCTGGAGGTTCGATTCCATTAGGACATATTGTCATTTTACCGAAGATATTTAACTGTCTGGTGGTGTTGGTGGTGATCATGAGTATTATTTTTATTCACCTTATTCCCAGAAGTTACCATAAGCGTCATTCAGATTGTATGATTTTGCATGGGGCTGCCGATCTGTACAGACTACGACGCTTTAAAGCCTCCTGTTCATCGCTTGTTGATGCATTTTTGACATCTCTTGAAACTTCTTGTATCACTCAGAACAAAATATTACTTTTTTCAACCTGAGATAAAGAACAGTTTTGAGAATTGCTCGGAGTATGCTGCAAATGAATTGCCCTCTGGGATCAATAAAGTTTTCTGAATCTGAATCTGTTACTGCTTCGCTTGTTGATTCTGCAGAAATCTACACTGTTTCTTCTTCCTGTGTAATATTTTCTCCACTTTTTACATATAAGCCACCATGTTTATTGACACAAACGGAACATACGTCTCTGATTGGTTACTCTAAATGTCAATCACGCCCAACTGAAATTGTGGAAACGGCTCCAGACCCACTCGTCGTTGTGAAGTTTTGTAAAAGCGTGTGCGTCTGGCAAACCAGGAAAAAGTGGGCAGAATAAAATCAATAAGCCTACGTAGTTTAACAGGGCTTGTATCTAATTTGGAATCAATAGTGACAAACATGTTTCAGAAACACAGCTTCACCCATTTAGTCCCTTTTCACTCTCGTGTTGCATCTGTCTGGGATTTTTTGAGCAGATTTTCCTCATTCAAGCTCGAGAAGGAGTGGGAGAAAGAAAACGTATTAAATCCATGCCAAATGAACCATCTCGGACTCTGAGGACTTCAGGGACCGGCCTCCTGCTGGTCCCAGAGTCAGGACTAAACATGGAGAATCAGAGTTTCAGTTTTATGCAGCTAAAACCTGGAACATTCTTCCTGAAGATGTGAAACAGGTCTCTACTTTGACAATGTTTAAATCCAGACTCAAAACTGTTCTTTTTAACTGTGCAAATGACTGAAAAGGGTTTTATTCTGCACTTTTCTCATTTAACGTTGCCTCGCCAATCCTCCAGTCTCATTCAGATGCAGGACCTTTAAAAGAAGAAAAAAAGCAGTTGCCAAATGACAAATATTCACTGCTACTTTAAATAACAAAGCAACAAATACAAAATTAATTCCATCTGCGGGAAAGAGACAATTTGGCAGCAGCAGGAGTGTTTTGTTGAATATAGACCGCACATAGTTAGCATAATCGTGTTTGTTTGCCAAAGCCTGCCGTGTGGAAATCACTGTGTTTTCCCTCGTGGTGCCTTTGTTATCCAGCGTTGGAAAATTCTGCGTTGTAATTGAAAGTTGATTTGGTGAAGCTAAGCACTTTTTCACTGTGTGTGTGTCGTTGGGAGGCGATGGCAGGAGACGCACAGCCCCAAAGACGCACGGGAATAACGGAAGCCTCATGCAAATCAGCTAAAGAGATTCTGCTGTGCAATAACGCTGAGGTTGTTTTAATCCTTTGTGGAATGCTGTTGCACCATCTTCAGAATTCTTTGGATGAAATTTTGGGGAGTTTGCATGCATATTCCATGACTTTACTGGGTTCTCCAAAGCCAGTGCAACATCCCTCCGAGATCCTTCCATGATTGTGCAGATTGTTCATTAAATGGTTTGAGCCTCTTGGATTCATCAGTGAGAAGGCCAACATCTGCCTCCAAAGTTTGAAGGACTTCTGATAAGCAGCCACCAAAAAGAAAAGGTCACACACTCTAATATTCGGTTGTCCCGCCTTTAGCTTTGATTACAGCACATATTCATTGTGGCATTGATTCGATTTTGCTTCTGTAATGTCACAAGATTTATTTCCATCCAGTGTTGCATTAATTTTTCACCAAGATCTTGCATTGATGCTGGTCGAGTCTGACGCTGCACAAAGCTTCTCCAGCACATCCCAAAGATTCTCAGTGGGGTTAAGGTCTGGACTCTGTGGTGGACAATCCATGTGTGAAAATGACGTCTCATGCTCCTGAACCAACTCTGTCACAATTTGAGCCCGATGAATCCTGGCATTGTCATCTTGGAATACGCCCGTACCATCTGGGAAGAACAAATCCATTGATGGAATAACCTGGTCATTCAGTATATTCAGGTGTCAGCTGACCTCATTCTGCTGAACCTAGACCGGACCAACTGCAGGAGGCTCGGACATATTTGTTTAGTTAAATCAAGGTGGCGACTTTTTTTTTTAGCCAGACAGTGTAGTTAGGGATTGTGCATTAATGCCCCTATTGCTTCTGTTCACCCTTTTCAGTGGCGTCCCTTGTGACCAACCATCTTTGAGTCAGAAAAGTGGCACTGGCTTCACCAAGTGTCAGTGTAAATGGACATGTATGGGCACATTTTGGCTTCATCGGTTCTCGCTCCAATTCACTTTTTTCTACTGTAAATCCATCACCCCTCTCTCTTTAAACGCCGCTGAGCCTTATCAGTTTGGTTTTAAAATGTTCTTATTAACCCGCTCTACATGATCCTTCGTTTTGTCCATATATCAAGGTAAGAACATTTATAACAGACCCATGAGGAACCGTCTTTTCAGAAGTCGAACCCGCTACCGTTAGCAATTGGTTTGACTGACAGCATTGCTAAGCGCTCTGCCAAAACAAAACACCCTTGCGCCTGTTATGTAAACATTTGCACACAACAACCTTGCCACAGGACCTACTATTGTTGTGTCTCTAGGCAAGGCAGTTTGATGTGGAATAATGTAAAAGTACAACATACCAAAAGGTGTATTCAGAGTATTCATGTATTCATGTATTTATCTGGCTCAAATACACATATATTGAATAAGCAGCTGTTAAGGTCAAAATATATATGTGCTACAGGCAAAGTTGATAATCAGGCATCGTATAAAATGCCTGAAATGCCCAGGCAAAGTCGTAAATAAATCATTATCCTCAACTTTGCTCGTGCCTTTTTAAAGAAGGCCTAAAGGCATTTAAGTAAACTAGAGAATATTGATTCATTTCCTACTTTGCCTGGTCATTTTGGGTATTTTATAGAATGTCTCGGGATCTGGCCAAAGTAGAGAATCTCTGGAAAAGCACAGTTTACCGTTTCATGGAATGTAAATAGGATGTAAATACACAAGAACACACCAAAAGTTGAAGCCTTACTTTAGCTTTATTAGATTATAATTTTGATGCCATTGTTTTGGATATTTGAGTGCACTGTTCTACAAAAATCTACACTTCATACTGTTTTTCTTGCTTTAGATTTTCTTTAGCCAACACAACCTTCTTCCATCTAGAATGTGAGGTTCCCAGGCGAGGGCAAGAGACAGTTTTTCCTATCGATTAGCTGCATTGTACTTTGCCATGAAAAAAGGTACATTCAGTGTTGAACCTGATCTTTTATATACTACATCTGTATATTACAACTAAAATCTGCATTTAAACAACATCCATTAAGCTCCGCCCTATTAAATATCATTGGACTATAGAATATTTTGACCAGAAACTCAGCAAAATGCTATTCGTCTCTTTTCGATTTCAAAGCAGACTTATTTAGGCTATGAGGTTGTTTAAAAGACCAACATAATTTGATTGTTTAAAGACAGAATGGCAGGGATTATGTTTACGGACAGCCGCTCGAGCTGCCCGTGGTAATAAATCATGTGGGGACCAGAGCACAAGCACGGGCACAGGTGCAGCACTGCAGTCCCAAGGGCGTTACTTTGACTTCAGGGCTGGTGGGCACATTGGCTATTAATTTGGGCAGGGCAAAAATGTACAAGTAAAATACAGTCAGTCTGTGTATATTCGTGTAACTTGTGCCCATTTGATTTTCGTTTTGAAATGAGAAATGTAAAAACTTTAAGCATGTCATAACCATTCATATGATTTATTTAATATTTCATGGTAATTAACCTGTTCAGCAGCACATTTAAAGGAACTTTCTATAATAATAATAATAATAATAATAATAATAATAATAATAATAATAATAATAATAATAATAATAATAATAATAATAATTATTATTATTATTATTATTATTATTATTGCTGTGATTTTTTTATTATTGATACTATTATTATCACCAATACATATATTTTTATTTTATTTTATTTATTTTATTTTTTTTTTATTTATAAGGGATCAATAAATTGCCATGGTAAGTTAAATTGAGCTGGTGGATGATTTACATTATTTCCTTGTGGGATCTTATTCCACATCCGCAAATTTATCACATTCTTGCTGCTAGGGATGTTAAGATTATTAGGGTTAATCGATTATCGTGATTATTCAGGTCACAAAACAAATGTAAGATCTTAAAAATAATAATTGTGATTTTTTTTTTTTTTTAGCACTGAGTCTTTTCTATTCAATCTATACTCCAAATTTATGTAAAGTCTTTTTTTATCTGACTGTTTATGTCACCTCAAATTGACTTTATCCTTCAGAAAGTTTGATTTAATAAACCAGGACACACGCTGTAACGTTATAAATATGAAAGAACATTTTGACATCGTGACATCCATACATGGTGCTATGTCACGGTCCAAACGTAGCATAGGTCACGTTTAGGCTTGATGAGGAGGTCTGTAATGCACTCTTGGCTTAAAAAGTAGCTTTCTTTGTTTAAATTGCACTAAAATACACCAATAAAGCCTGTCACAAAGCACATACTTACCCACGTGCCCAGCCCTAATCAATATATATCGCTATAAACTGTCTGCATCTAATTATAAGGTGTTTTATTGCAGGAAGCAGGAAGTACACTGTTGGCTTGGTAGTTGTTGTTAGCTTTACTATGACGGTTAACTTCACTCTGGCCTCTGAAAACTGTAAAAAGCACTTATAAACTCATTGCTGTGAATAATCAGGATGCTCAGAACCCATTAAATACGCGAGGAATAACTTTGGACCACTGCAAACTGTTCAAAATATGGCTTATGTGGGCCTATGTTCTGTGTAAAACCCCAACTTAAAACACTGTCAAATACAAATATTCTGTCTGAAAATGTAAAATGCATCGGCAACATGTAGTATCGTCAATAAAACCTCACTGAAACCACAGCTGCTGGGTTATTTCATGTGTAAAAATGTGTCTGAAACACTGTGATAAGAACAAACGCATATGAGCATCAAGTGTGACGTGGTACGAGCGGGTGTGGCCTTGTTCTTTTATGTGGTGGGAGATTGCTAGCGCTGACCTGTGGTGACGTGATTATGTGCTATTCAGTCCCTCTTGCACCACGCCTGCTTCTGTGCACGGGTTCATTGCTCTTTCCCAATAGACCAGAGTTGGCCTGTGATAGCTGTATTGTAAATGTTAAAAAGAATGCATGTTCTAATTGTAATTCAACCAAGAGACATAAAGATGCAATGGAGAGTCAGCGGAATGAACTTTGGCACTTAGATTTTAGCAAATAAGTGAAAATGCATAGATGGAGATGACGGATTAACAGATTTTTACTGTCTTAAAACGTGAAAATCAGCTTATTTTAAACGGTTTGCAGTGGTCCAAAGTTATTCCTCACTTGCGCAATTTTTCAGAGTTTTGCCATCATGATCAAGTAAACAACTACAATGTGCACTTCCTGATTATCGCACAATAAAGCGCTTTATAATTAGAGTTTCATTTATCTTCATTTATACAGGGAAAGTCCAATGAGAGGACCAAACTTCTTTTTTTTTTTTTGGGTCAATACATAATGTACACTGCCTGGCTAAAAAAAAGGTCACATGCTCTAATATTTCATAATTTTCTCGTACCTATTTCTTTAGTTAAATCCAGGTGGCGATTTTCTTCTTTTTTTTTTTGTCCAGGCAGTGTATCTATACTTACTTTAGTCATCCGCAGAAATGGAAGTTTGGTAGTTAGATCCCTAAAGTATTGAACTAAGGGGCCCCAATGCTCATTGAACTTTTTGGTTGTGCCCTTTAAAGAGAACTTAACCTTTTTCTAATTTCAAAAGTCACACCGTGTCTCGCAGACAGGAGATCTTTTTTTTTTTTTATAAGTTTAGATTGCAATTTCAGATCGAGCATAGGCAGGACAAACATCGTGTCCCAGTATGGCCTTCAAGTATGATTTCCAGTTTTCCTCAAGCCTTGAACTGGACCAAAACGTGTTAAATTAGAAGGATTTTATAAACATCTATTTCATATATATGAGGTATTTGGATCATAGACTGTATAAAGAAGTGTCCCATAGTGTTCAGCTCCAGCCAACTGAAGCTCATTGAGACTAGCGGATATAGGAGCAGATTAGGAGTTAAGTTGCACATAAGGAATTCCCACCGCAAGTATCATAGCAACCGAAGAGCCAATCCGGAGCCAGGGTGTTGAAGGTACCTCCCTTGCCCATATGCACCACTGGTTTAGCAGGGAGCAGGTGCTTAGTAACGCTGTCAATCAAACCTGTTGCTAACACTAATGCTTGAATCAAAGACAAAATAGCAAAATAAAACCCCCGAATCATGTAGAGTGGGTTAATATGGACATTTTAAGGTCAATATGACAAGGCTCACAGCAGAAATTACAGAGAGAGGGATGACAATGTTACAGTGTAAAGTGAATTGGAGTCAGAGTCTAAGTTAAGTTGCCTCCTGAGCCGATAGTGTAGACATTTCAGGCGTCACCAGGTGGAGTGTCAGACTGTATAGAGCTGTGAGTAGAAAATCCTAAATGTAATAAAGCATATCATTTATCCAAATCAGAAATTTTTACAGTTTTAATTCTTGTTTGCACAAATGAGTTGTTTTCTTTACACAGGCAGAATATGAAATGATGTTTCCTCTCAGAACTGCTTTCAGAGTCTCTCAATGAAATGTTTGTATGATGTTGGCACATTTACACACTGTAGTTTTATCTTTTGTATTTCGAGTACACTCAGTTGGACATGGGTGGCTAAAACACAGTGGGAAAACACAATTTGCCTTATAATGATGAGGTTTGTGTGTTAAGATCACATCAATGAGTGTGCCTTTATTTAAGTTTATAGGGTCAGCTCTAGTCCAGAATAGAAATAAACTGTGCGAGATTCAGGCCGCTGCACTGGTCTATCAAAGTTTTGCACTCTTTCCCAGTCAGTTAACATGGATGTAGACAGTACACAGTGGACTTACTTTGACCTCAAGAGCTGTTTATTCATTATATCTGTACTGGAACAGATTTGGCTCCAATGCATGGAAAATATAGGTACAGGCTCTTTAAATAGAGATAAATAAAACAGAACACCAACATGACCTGAGGACTGGCTCAGGACCAGGGATAAGGAGCACAACTGTGTTTATAGTAAATGACTGGCCCGTTCCAAAATGTTAGAAAAATCATTTTTATTATATTACTTTAATAGTTTGTATAGTATAGCCATTCATCATAGCTATAGTTAGAACATCTTTACAGTTTATATTATGAACAGTCAGAGCACACCTAACCCACAAGAGAACTGCTCCAGAGGCTTCACCCCCACAGGACAGAGAGCACAGAGGGTGTGGGGTGGCACAGACTCACACTGGACTCGGCAAAGCAAGATGAAATAAGGAGATACTTGTGACATCACAAACTCACAGCCTTTGGTCTTGTGCTGCTGTGTCTGAGTGTGGTGGACTCTATGTGCACTTCATACTGGTACAGTCTGCCACACAGGGGCTGGGGCCATGTGGAGTTCTCTTTTCTTTTTGTTTCACAAATATGTTGTGAAAAATATTGACATTAATAATGATCCAGTTCCAAAGCTTTGTTGAGTTACAGTGTCTGTGGAGCTTCTTTCACATATACATGCTATTTAATTCTGTTAACACAATAATGGATACAAATAATCTGAACTCCAACAAATCCCTGAAGTTATTGGTGTTTCTTACATTTTTCTAATCTTTGTCCATCCTCTTCCTTCACTGTGTGTTTCTTTTTGGATGTGTCCACTTCCTCCAAAACTTCATCCGCCTGAGAACCCTCCATGTTGTTGATTGTGCAGATTGTTCATCAAATGTTTGAGCCTCGTCTGTGGTTGACCTCTGCCTCCATGGTCTGAATGACTCCTCATATATTGGATTGTGCAGGAGTGGCTCTGTTCATTCTGTTCAGCGTTTTCTGCGTCAGAGGTGGCACTGGCTTTGGTTTCAGCACAACGTCAACAAGTGTAGAAACCAAAACTCTCTGGCTGCAAAATATTCCTCGGGGTCCGGTGCCTCACCGATGACGTCACCGTCTATAAATTTTGTCCTCATATGGGCAGATTCCACATCATGGAGCTCTGCTGCACACACCACTGAATCACCTCAAACAAAGGCACAGACCCTCGCGGCTGCTCTGACCATGAGTTTGTGAAATAAAAGTCCCCATTTAAAAGTAAAATAACTTAATAAATAATTTATTCTAAAGTAGGAGTACAGATCACTACTGTCTTAAATTAGGTCTTTAGCTTTTAGTTTTTCTCCAACACAAGGGTAGTTACACATTAAACTGTTGCATGAGCGAGTCCAATAACGTTTCAGTGACATACAGAGACAGTTATCAGTCTACTAAACCCAAATATCAAAGCAACAACTTGTACAAACATCTATCATGAGCACTCTGATGAATATAAAGTCAGTGTGAAGTGTATTTGTTGCTGGTGTTCTGAACTTGAACCAGCCGGACACCGATGAAGAAGAAAATATTGTTCTATAATTTTGTGAGAGGACAGTAGAGCGTCCTGCACAGCGAGTATGGAACAGCTCTCATTCACTGTGAGTGCACAATTACTGCGCAGTGACACAGCGGACTGGACGTGCACGATGTGAGATCAGCCTGTTCCCTGTCACCCTCTGTTCTCACGCACTTCCTTGATGTGTTTGTGCCGTGGTCTCGGGTGGTGCTTGTTTAACCATTCTGTCTGATCATACGTAGTGGTTCTACTTACTTATTTAAAGCCTGTTACACTTCTACGTTATTGGTGCTTTTCAGATTCTTCTTCTGAATGTGATGATGTGATAATTCCAGGTGGGGTAGGAACCAGTTTTTCTATTAATTACATTGGACTTTGCCATGAAATATTCAAAATGTAGGTTGAACTTGATCATTTTTTCTTTTATGAGGTTCAGAGAGACCAAGAGCTCATGGTCGTACAACAAAAATCTGCAGTTTAACAATAGTGGGTTACCTGTTGCCCATCTGTATTAACTATTATTGGAATTTGGCTGTAATCTGAAACTCTCCATCCATGTCTGTTCTTTGCCTTGTTCTGATCCAGGCCAGATGTTGGGTTTTCCTTTATTTCTGCTTCCTCCGTCTACCTCCAGGTGATCTTGGGGGGATTAGAGCAAATATATCTACACTGGTCGCTGGTGTTGGTGAAGAGGATGAGATGGAGAAGCAGAAAACACAAGGGAAAAGAGTGCATTGGTGACCGGTTGAGAGCCAAAAGTAATATGCTGTTTTTAGGTCTATTTAAAATTGTAAGCACCCATTTAGCAGGTGTTCACGAGAGCGCAGGGTCAAATGGTTTGCACGGGCCAGTCTGCGTCAGTGGTGAGAGCGGTGACGTATGCGGAGGCTCAGGGGAGAAAAATGGAGCGTCCAATCTCCCTCTCAAATCTAAAGTACGACGAGATAGAGCAGCGAGTGGTGAACCTCTGGGAAATATCCGATAATGGCAGTTCAGCGTCAGTGAATCTAAACCAGATCTTGACATTTGCATGATTATTTTACACTGAGGTTGACACTATTGCTAATTCAGGGTCATGTCCATTTTGCTTTTTTTTTTTAAACTTACAACATACGTACTGTCGTTTTGGGTAAAAATTATGACAAATGATATGTATTTTGCTCTTGCCTGACATATCCACAGTGATATTCGGGGTATCAGAGGGACATCAGTCTGGTCCTCATGCGCTTCGTCGCAATTTGAGCCAGGTGAAAATGCAACCGTGTACAGTGGTCCCTCGTTTATCGCTGGGGTTACGTTCTAAAAATAACCCACAATAAGCGAAATCCGCAAAGTTTTTACAATTATTCTATATGTTGTTTTGCTGTAAAACCCCTCACCACACACTTTATACACTTTTCTCACACAGACATTAACATTTTCTCACATTTCTCTCTTGTTTAAACACTCTTAAAGTTCAAACCTTCGTAAATTATATCCCTCTTCCTCGATAATCGCTTAAAATTTTGTCGTTCACATACCTCTGCTCCAAATTTGTCCTCTCCGTGCACAGAAACACTTTTAAGTCCAAAGCATTTCCGAAATTTGTCGGTGCAGAACGTTTCATCGACATTGTGGGTTTCGTCGGGGAGAAAACAAATGGCAAACACAGCACTTCAGAGTCACACTGCGATCCAACGTTTATGTAAATTTGTCTGAACACATTCTGTACTGTACAGGAGACACGGCACGGAGGAGACTGATGGACAATGGTCTACAGTCCAACAGCCAATCAGGACACACAACACAATGGTCTACACTCCAACAGCCAATCAGGACGCACAACACAATGCACGTTCATACGCTGTGGAAAAAATTGCACAAAAAAAATCCACGAAACAGCGAGACCGCGAAGGTGAACTGCGAGGGACAACTGTAATCAGATTTGTTTATTTCAGTGACACATGTAAAACGAAGGAGCTCATTGTCATCTACCGTTTTGAACAAAATTAAACTTCTCTCAAGTCAAAGTAACACAATTTAGCGTGAAATCTGTTATACTTTTTAGTCCCGCATTTACCTTTCTCTTTCTCGCCTCGTAACCAGCCGCATTTGTTTGAAACGGATGGACCCTGATTGGTTAATCCACCTGTCAATCACGCCCATCGGACCTCAGGGAGATTCATCAGTGAACAGACTCATAATGTAGTAAAATATTGGAAGAATGCATGTTGTGGAGTCCAGGCAATTATTTACATCGAATGAAAGAACTTGTTTGTGTGACGCACGTTTTAATAACAGAACACAACTGACAAATTGATGACACACAGTACAAGAATCCCTAAATGAATAAACCAGTTTCTTCGTGCAATAAAAAGCCGGCATATCCTCGAGGATCTTTCGGGTTTGTTTTATTGAGCTGCAGAAAGACCTTGGTATAATCTTTCAGCGCATGACATTGATTCAAGTACTGACTATTTGAATGTTTACGTCGATTTATGGATAATTCCTCGTCCTTTGAACGTTGGTATTGTAAATGGTCTGTCAATACCACTGAACAGTACAGTACCTCTGTGGATGTTACGGTTATGTTTGTCTTACACGATGAAGGAAAAAGGTTTCGTCTTGACGGTAACGGGTTTAGACTGGTAATACCTGAGCAGCAGCGGTTTCTCCAAAAGTTCGGACACACTTTCTCATTTAGTGTTGTTTTTCTTTATGTTTACCGCTTCTACTATGTCTGTTACGATAATTACTATAATGCACATGTGTCAAACTCAAGGCTCGGGGGCCAAATGCGGCCCGCCACGTCATTTTATGTGGCCCGCAAGAAGATAAATTAAAAGGCATGACTGTCATTTTAAAATAAGTCTATACTGCTTTAATGTGTGCACTGACAATAAACTAATGAGATTTTCTCAGCAAGTGGAACTGAGAAATATTTGCAAATGATCATCACAAAATGTTCATGAAGAGGAAAATTGTTGGCATGGAAGGAAGTTGGGAGGAAGAAAGGTGAAGGTGAATACAAGTTTGTGCTTTGAGGAGAAAAAACTGTATGTTTTTTGCATCATGAGGCGGGGTTGGTACAATCTACGTCAACATTTTGACAGCAAACACGGAGCTAAGTATGCAACAGTCAGTCTGCAAAAAAAACAACAAATTGTCCAATAATTAAAAGGCTGTAAAAGGCCGTATTTTAAGCAGTGCTAAAGGTCTGTGAGCAGGTGTGTCCCGACCAGATACACACTTTTAAAAATGTCAGTTTATCACAGAAACCGTTATTTAACAAGTTAAAAAAGTAATAACATTTATTTTACATGACATTCGGTTACATTTAGTGACATTCATCCTGCCGCACAGTTACATCTGGCCCTTGATGGCGGCCATTTTGCTGATGTGGCTCTCGGTGAAAATGAGTTTGACACCTCTGCTATAATGATTTATTGTTCAGTATATGAAAGTTGAAACACTTTTTTGGGGGGGTTCAATATTTATCGTGTTTCTTTGCACCATTTGGACATTTTTGTTTTTTTTACTGTACCTTAAAATTGAAGATGTAAACGGTTGAATTCATGATTTCTATCACAGCTTTTTTGGTTTAAATATGCTTTTGAGTTATTGTGTCAGTGGCATCAATTTGTCTCAATATTATCGTTTATCGTGTATATTTGCTTCAGTAATATATCGAACCTCAAAATATGTTATCGTGACAGGCCTACTTTGTACATTTTACATACATACAGAAGACATCCAATATTTGTTGCATGTATGTTGTATATGGAATTATGTAGCAAAGAAAAATAAAGTTAAATAAGTCAACTAAATTTTGTTTTTTAGACTATTATTTTATATTCAAATGCTCAAAATAGCCACCCCTCGCTTTGCTGATAACGCTGCAAACCGTCGGCTTTCTCTCAATAAACTTTCTGATGAAATCTCCTGAAATTATTTTCCCTTCACAGCTGTGTGACGTCAGGGTCAAGAAAAGCCAAAAGTGCAAACCAGGGTTCAAAGCAAAGAGTGGTTATTTATGATTTGAGTTATTTTGAGTTTTTGTTTACTGCTTTCTTATGTGCTCATCATAGTTTTGAGAATCTACAGTGTAAATAAACATGGAAATAAAGAAGAAAAATGAACGAAAAAGCGTCTAAACGTTTGACTGGTCGTGTAGTTAATTTCAGAAGTTTCAAATTTTACTTCCTATTTCATGTTTTTTTTTTTGTTAGGGATGTTTTTATTGCATTAAAAATATATAAAAACTTGTGTCTGTACTCAGAGCGGGTTTGCATCTCTACAAACCTGTCTCTTATTAGGCCGATAATCTTCCACATTATGGAACATTCCGTGTGGAGATAGACACCTTTTATACCTTTTCGTTTGAGAGTAAAAAGTGTAAGAAAAAATCTATGTTATTATTATTATTATTATTATTATTATTATTATTATTATTATTATTATTATTGGTCCTTGCCAGTAACAAAGTGTATCTGGTGATAATCAATAGTTACCATTTTTTGTTCATATTCAATCATATTTTTATATTCATATTCATTATCTTCTTTGTCAAAAACTTCTTTATGTCACATGGATCAGGCCACAGAACTAAAATTTTAACCAACAGTGCAAAATCAAAGCTTGAATTGAGCAAAGAGCACATAAGCAATAGTGACTACAGCGCCCCCTACAATATACATAACATGTCCAAAATTTTCCAGTTATCACAAAACCTGGGGGATTAATTGTATTTCCCATAAAAGGTTAAGTGAACCACCATCATATTGTTTAATGTTTGGACTGTGTGACCAGAAATATCCACCATTAATGCAAAATTATTGAAAATTGACACAAACATTATTTAGGTCACTCTGGTGGAAAATGTGAATTACACTATAGCATTTAGTGCCACTGGGACAACCTGTCAGCAAATCCAGATTTTGAGCTAATCTTAAATGGCAATGATAGCAGTATTTCACTCAGGTAAATGAGTTTCTCCCATCAGAAATGCACCCACAGAAGTGAAAGTGTGAGTATGGAAATGTCCTATAGTGAGATGATGTTTGAAACTCATCCAGTAACTTTCCGCCACATCAAACTCTGTATTAAAATGAAAACCCTGCCTTTTTCACATTTACGCCTCACTCAGACTGCACCCGGTCCATCTGTGACTCCTGTGTCAAA
The DNA here is from genome assembly GCF_009829125.3 of Periophthalmus magnuspinnatus. Taxonomy (NCBI): domain Eukaryota; kingdom Metazoa; phylum Chordata; class Actinopteri; order Gobiiformes; family Gobiidae; genus Periophthalmus; species Periophthalmus magnuspinnatus. The sequence continues at coordinate 21,050,177 of NC_047144.1, forward strand.
CCGGGTTTAATTGTGACAGCAGCAGAGGGAATTACCATCCTGAAAAACCCATTTCAGCTAATAACAAACATGCCCCAACATGTTAATGTAACCACACAGCTGTAATAAACTCATTTTGATGGCAGAAAGGCTTTGAACAGTCTGGTGATGATTTAGGGACTTTCTACCTGTGACGCAACAATCTTGGGAAAATTCAAACCACATATTCTCCGAGGCTCAGTAACAAAGGATCACTGAAACCTGCGTGACTGAAGCAAAATACAACTCCAGGTATGTTTTTGACAATAGAAAAATGTAACATATCTAAAAAAAAGTCAACTTTGCGTAATATTCTTTAAAATGTTTCACACAATCTAAACATGACAGTGGAATTGTCGAACTCCTCGCTCTCCTTGATCATTTGGGAAACACTGATCAGATTACTTCCTGACATCAGTGAGGCCTTAACGATTCTGATGAGTAAGGTATAAATGGTCCGAGCGTGTACGATGGACACAGAATCCTCCGCCAAAACTCCACAGTCGATAATCCTGACTCCTAAAGGTGCTCTTATGGGTGCTGATGAGTCACCTGTTAAGTGTGCACATTAAACGCACACAGGGTCACACGTGTTAGCTTTCTCTGCTTTTATGGGGGACATTACAAAACATTAAATTCATAAAATGGATTTCAGGGGCATCGTAACCTTAACCAAACTCGACTTTCGATGCTAAGGAATAGACTTAGGTCATTTTCACACCTAATAGTCCAGTAGACTCGGTTCGATTCGGGACCAAAATTGAAACATTGTTAACATTTTCAACTGGAGCGGTTTGCTTTCACACTGCTTTTTGTCAAACGAACCAAACCTTTTGAGAAGCTTGTCTAATCCTTCACATGTGGTGGCGCTGTACCAAAAACCATGGAAGGAAACGAGACAAAAAACCATGAAGAAGAAACGCCGCTCGTCTATTGGTCAATACAACGCAACTTCTTTTCCGCAGGGAAATGTAAACAAAATGGTGTGGCGTCAGGTTTTAGTAATGCTCTATTCTATATATATATATATATACATATATATATATATATATATATATATATATATATATATATATATATATATATATATATATATATATATACCTCCTCTTCACTCCACGTCTGACCACGAGCCATTTCTCCGCTCCGCTAGCTTTGCACCCGTGTTTGTTTTGGTTTTATTTACCCAGAATGCTCTGCATGTAATCCACTTCCTGTCTTTGGAGCGGCCTGTGGTCCGCTTGGCGTTCACATATGCATTCGAACCGTACCAGAGTTCACTTCAACCGGACCAAGACCTAGGTTTTTTGGTGGACCAGAGTTCGCTTTTTTGGACCGTATCAGAGTTTGATTGCGCATTCACACCTGACCAAACAAACCGGACTTTGTGGCCAAAAGAACTAGAGTTCGATTAAAGCGTACTAACCAGTGCTAGTGTGAATACGACCTTAATACTCAATACTGATTCTGATACCACAATGATAAAAAACTCTCTTTATTTAGACAACAGAATGTCATTTTTATCATTTAATCTTACTGCTTTCTATTACATCACCATCTGGCCTTACTGTTTATCTGTGTAATCCCTCAGTCGTCCAGTAGGTTCCATAATGGTCCATGCGTGTATACTAGTCTATGTGTCTTATACTTGTTCAGATACAGCTCAAAATCATTCTAAAGATATTCAGGAAAGGTTTAATTCTGTCCTGTTAATGTGACTTTTTTAGTATCAACATTTGCGCAAATAAATATCTAGTTTCGATATTAGTTTTAGTATCGATCAGTATCTGATTTTCAACACTTTTGACAAACCTAGTCACTACTTTCCATTAACCTAAACGTTATTCTTAAACTATTCTACTCATTTCTGAACTTTAAACCATGTTCTGGGAAGTTTAAATGTGTCAACTGGACAAAACATTGTAGGAGTGAAGACGTTTTGCTGCTCGTCCAAGCCGTTCAGTTCTGCTCAGATTTCTGGTGGTGGACACTGCCTTATATCTGTTTGAAGTCGTTTGGATGAACCAGTTTCTGTCTTAAAAAGTGTTTGTACGTCAGATCAGACCTGGACGACTGAGGGATTATACAGACATTCATGCGAAACTGTCCCAGAACAAGTATTACATGTCTGTATTGTGCATAAAAACGGTTAAGATTAAAAACTGTATTGCGAAAGGATGACATTCGAATCAATACTGACTATGACCCGACTGATATGAGCAATATTAGCCAAAATGTTACCAATGAATCCAATTTACACACAGATAAATGTCATCATAGGTGCCGCCGCATCAACATTTATCTCCGTAGTAGTTTATTTGCACCAAACATCCACATCGTTAAGACCCCGGCACAAACCCAAGTGTCACTATCGAGAAACAAATCTGATCGCATGGTCCAGTTTGTCGTAGCCTCAGGTGGGAAAAAGGAAGGACAGAGATTGTTTGTACAGATAAAAAAATAGTCAGAACTATTGTCTGGATTAGAAAAGTGTTTAGGAATAGACTTGATACAACACAGATTGTGATAATGATACAATGATAATGAAAAACACTCTTTTTTTAGACAATAGAATGTGATTTTCAATGTTAGATCATAGTATTTTCTTTTATATTACCGTGAGGTCTTCTATCTGTGGAATCCCTCAGTTGTCCAGGTTGGTTCCTTGGGCTTTTACTAGTCTATGAGGTCTTACTTTTGTTCTGGTACAGCTCAAAATTGTTCTCAAACTCAAATTATCCGGGGGTCGAAGGAGGCAGAGTCTGGGTGAAGCTGAGCTGCATCAGGTATTCCACAAAAAAGCTTCGTTAAAATCAAAAAAGTCATCGCTGGTTTCAAGATACATGAAGAAATACACCAATTGTTGTGGATTTTATGGATATAATTTTTTTTTTTTTTGGTTTAGGACCATGTACAATTACATTAAGCACAGTGGCAGATATGTTTGTACCAGATTGTAGCTCATAGCTAATTTCCATCTGTAGTCCTGGGAAGGGGAGACAACACACACACAAAACAACTTTTCAATATACAAATATACAATAAAATAAATATAAGTTAAAAGTGCAATATGTAACGTAGTGTAGCGTAATGTAATGTAGCGTAGTGTAGCGTAGTGTAGCGTAGTGTAGTGTAGTGTAATGTAATGTAGTGTAATGTAGTGTACATCTGATGGCAAAATACTCAATACTATCAAAGTTAAAAGTGCAATGTTAGTGTGAGCAGGTTTGGTGCTCCAGAATCCAATTTTTGACGGCCCGTGAAACGTTGTAAAAATCAGTCATGTTCTTTAGATTGTCTAGAAGCCCATTCCATTCCTTGATGGCTGAAAAGGCTGATTGAGAGAGGGCAGACTTTCTTTTCAGAACATTGCAGTCGCCTCTAGACACAGACCTTAACACTCTACTTGTAAACTGAGAGCAAGGCTGGATGTAGGTCTTAAGAGGAGGTGGTGTCGTGTAAAACTTTATGGACCAGACGGATATCAGAGTACCTGATCAAGTGGTCGAAACTTAGTATTTTATATTTTTCCAAAACATGGCAATGATGGACACGCCTTGGCTTTTTATCAAGAATTTTCAGGGTCTGATTATGTAAAGATCTAAGAGAGTTTAGAGCTGTTAGCTTAGCCTGAGACCATGATGATATGCCATACAAAACATTGTTATTTGTTGAATCCTTTGCTTTGGCAGAACCTTCTACATGCAACATGGTAACGCCACACTAAAATTAAACTTTCATATTGTCCCACAGGCCACAAAATATCATCTTGCGGGGCGCAATTAGCCCCCGGGCCGCAAGTTTGAGACAGGTTTATTCCTGTCGTGTGAATGTGACTTTTTAGTGCCGTTACCTGCTCAAATGAGTTTCTAAGTATCTGATTTTTGATGCTTTTGACACTTCTGCTGCATATACAATATTAACTAGACAGTGCGGTGACAGTGTGTTGGTTATATGCAGGATCTCTTTAGATTTTCTTATATATATAGTGTGTGAGCTGGAGTTCTCTGTGTTTTACTCCTGGGACTGTGTGATAGACTGATCGTTCGGGTTCATTCAGAGGCTAGACTCCACTATACACTCACAGAGAAGAGGATGTTGAGTTTCAAGTTCATATGGAAGGTTATAGTACTTTTCATCAAAACATAACTAACCTCAGAACACAAGTTTTTATAATTTCCTCCACCCGCCTCCCTCTCCTCCTCGCCCGGCTCTCCTCCTCCTCGCCTGGTCTTCCTCTTCCTCACCTGGCCGATTTTTCTTGTTTTGTCTGATTTTTCCTGTTGTTTTCCCTGATCCCTGGGTCGCCCAGGCCTTTCTGTGTGGAGTTTTGCATGTTTCTCCCCGTGCCTGGATGGGTTTCCTCCGGGTACTCCGGTTTCCCCCATCAACCAAAACATGAATGCCCTTCGAGACAACTGTTGTTGTGATTTTGGGCATTACAAAAATAAAATTAAATGAAATAATAATAATCTACACTCAAACAATAAAAGTTAGAATGATGTCACATTGTTCTCCATTATCATGAGTCTCTTTCACAAGTCCACGACAAATAGATTGGCTTTTATAAATTTTAAAAACTAAAATACAATGGCATTCGGCTCCAGATTGGTCAGAAATATATCATTAGTGGCATTTCAAAAAGAACAACACTACACAGGGACATTTGAGGGAATTGAACTGGGAAACACTGCCTTAAGATATAATTTTATGCCAGTTTAACTCGACTGAATGAGCAGGGAGTGGGCACTTAGCAACGCTGTCAATCAAACCTGTTGCTAAGGCTAGCGGGAGGGGGTTAAGACTGCGCTTGAATTGTTTGTTGTTGTTCATATCCTTCCCTCAGTCGTGAACAAGACCCCGAGATACTTGAACTTCTCCACTCACCCGGAGAGGGCAAGCCACTTTTTTTTCCCGAGAACCATGGCCTTGGATTTGGAGGAGCTGATTCTCATCCCAGACGCTTCACACTCGACTGCAAACCGCCCCAGTATTACCGGTCAGTCTACGTTCCTGCCCTCACCTATGGTCATGAGCTTTGGGTAATGATCAAAAGGACAAGATCAGCCTGGGAACGCCTTGGGGTCCCACCGGAGGAGCTGGAGGACATGTCTGGGGTGAGGGAAGTCTGGGAGTCCCTGCTTAGACTGCTGCCCCCGGATAAGTGGAAGAAAATGGATGGATAATGTTCATATCTTGATTTACAGACACAATAGTGAAAAAAAAAATAAAAAAAAAATACCAGTATCATATAGAGCGGGTTAATACGAACATTTCTAATTGGAACATGGCGGCTAGCGCGTTAGCTACGTCCAATTATATATACAGTCTATGGTTGCAACACAAAATATTGTATCTTTTGAATGTTGAAAAGTCCTCAAAACGTCACCGCAGAAGCTCAAGGAACCTGAACCCTATGAATAATGTAACAACACTAACAATTTGAGCTGTTTTTAACAATAACCCACTTTGACCCACTGCCGAGCACACGGACCAGCACAGAAACTGAAAGAGAAACCAACTAAATGAGCAAGTCTGAGGACCTGTTCTGAATGTGGCCCACCTGCCGCATGTTTTTCGGCTAGGATTTGTTTATTGTAAAGAACATTTGATGGATACATTATAGAATTCAGTTGCAAAGACCAAAAAAAAAAAGTCACAAACAAGATTCTGTTCTTTAGAAGACATGTACTTTCTTCAATCACTAATTCATTTACATCAATATTGATCTAAAACGACTTCATAAAACAAACGGTTCATTGACTTAAAAACTTCCCAACTTAAAATAAATATTACTTAGTTCATTGCTTGATTTACGGAAAAGGACAAAATAAAGTGTGTGGAGTCTGTAAATATGAGCATTTGGTAGCACTTTAAAATATGGTCCAGGACTTACTGTAGTAGTTAGTAGATACTTGACTGGTAATTACAGTGGTACTTACAGTGGTAGTTACTGGGGTAGTTACTATGGTACTTCTGGTGATACCTTGGCTGGTACTTATACTGATACTTACTGATACATACTGTATAACTAATAGTGGTACTTTGTGATACTTACAGTGGTACTTATAGTGCTACAAGAAGTGATACTTGCACTAATAAGTACTGGTACTAGTACTGGTACTTATTGCAGTAAGTGAATGATATTAAAGAATGTGTTGTTATGAGGCAGATGAAGCTTTGATTTCATTATAAGTTCATAGAAAATACACAAGACAAAACTGTGAAAACACAAACACTTGACAAATTTCACATTAATACATAAAATACTTTCCGGTCTTACTGTTAACTACTACAATAATTACCAGTACAAACCGCAGTAAGTACTACAGAAAGTACCAGTAATTACTAGTATATACTACAGTAAGTACTATAGATAGTACCAGTAATTACTAGTGCCAGTACCATAATGTCTCGCTTTAAAATACCTGTTAAAGTACTGATAGTTACCAGTATGTATCACTGTCATGTTCATTTAAAACGTATAATTTATTTGTTATTGTTATTATTGGAAATTTCTTTTCAATCTGATTGTTGTATTAATGTGAAATTTGTCATAATAAAGTGTTTGTGTTTTCACAGTTTTGTCTTGTGTATTTTCTATGAACTTATAATGAAATCAAAGCTTCATCTGCCTCATAACAACATATTCTTTAATATCATTCACTTACTGCAATAAGTACCAGTACTAGTACCAGTACTTATTAGCGCAAGTATCACTTCTTGTACCACTATAAGTACCCCTGTAAGTACCACTATTAGTTATACAGTATGTATCAGTAAGTATCAGTATAAGTACCAGCCAAAGTACCACCAGAAGTACAATAGTAACTACCACTGTAAGACCACCGTAATTACCAGTCAAGTATCTACTAACTACCACAGTAAGTCCTGGTAAGTCCTGGACCATATTTTAAAGTGCTACCGAACATTTTAAGACCAAAAAGACGAGGCTCATTGCAGCAGTTACAGAGCGAGGGGCGAAAATGTTTCAGTGTAATGTGAATAGAGTCAATGGAGTCTGAAACAAGGTGGCAAACAGGTTAGCTATGTCCATTTATAGATACAGTCTACAATCTTTATATAAATACATTGTTTCCTAGTACTTTTTTCTGCATACATTGTTGTTTTTGCATGAACTCCTGTGTAGATGTCGTCTTGTCAGTGCAGTTTGGGTCAGATACAGAGACATGTTTAAGAGAATTGCAGTGTGCCAAAAAGGATTTAAACAGACAAATCTGTGATGAATAGAGGAAATATAATTTAGAGTTTTACGAGATTAGGGATTAGACGCAGGCGACAGTGAAGAGGAGGAATTTGAGAGACAAATGTTTGTGCTGCTGCAGTGGACGAGGTTTAAGATAAAGAGAAAGTGGCAGAAATGAGGACTTGCAAGTCATGACCTGGACTCAAGACAGACTTCAGTCACTATTTTGAGGACTTAATTATTAATTAAGGACTTAATTTTAAAAGAACAAACTGGAACATGCCCCTCCCCATTCATGTATTTGTTATTAAATATGTTACAATAACTGAAATACTGTGATATTGTATCAGCACATGTCTCATAATAATATTGTGGCTGTTATAATAATTGGATTATAAAATCTTTACTTAAATGCATTGTGTTGTTGTAGGAAGAGCTAAAAACAAAGGAAACAGCACAGACCATGATCTTTCGCTCCATTTCAGTGCAGACTACATGAAGAAATAAGTAAGTGGTTAAGAAATAAATATTAACCACTTTCAAATCTTAATTCTTTGGATTATGACAACGATTTACACTATGGTCTTTTAAAAAAAGAAAAAGTAGTATGTCTAAAATTCTGTTGGCCTTTCCAAAATATTCCAATAAATATCTTACTATGAGATTTGGATATTGTTACATTCCCATTTGTAACAATGACTTTTTTATCTATTATCTTATGAATTTAGTTTAAAAGCATGTTACAAAAATGCAAGCTGTATTGGGTACTTTGGTTTAAGGACTTGAAATGACTGGAAGCTCAAAACTGAGGACTCGACTTGGACTCGACTTGGACTCGACTTGGACTCGACTTGGACTCGACTTGGACACGACTTGGACCTGACTTGGATGTGTGGGCCTCTGACTCGAGACTTGACCTGGACTTGCCTGTCTGTGACTTGGGACTTGACTTTAACTTGAGGCCAAAGACTTGAGACTTACTTGAGACTTGCAAAAGGACAACTTCGCCCCACCTCTGGAGAGTCCATTTACATAAATAACTGGAGAGGTGATTGATTGGGAGGTAAATCTAAGTTGGAATTGCGGCTGATTACAACCAAGGTGACAGGAGAGAGGAGCAAGGCGGAGATGGTTACTTAACATTATTGTTATTCTGCATGAGAGATCCAAAGGTCAACAAATGTCCTGTGATGGCACCTGCATTGACTTGTAAATAAATGCAGTGTCTTCCATAATTACCCTCAAACACTTCGCTGGATGAAGCTTTATGCAGCGGGCGACTTGCTCCTGTCAATAACGCACCAGGGGCTTGTACAGTTGCAATGCTTTGGTTTCAGTAAATAACAAAACTCTTGAGGAGGGATTTAAAGTTATTCAAAAAAGTTTGGGTTCTTCTTTGTTGCCATCAGATAATATTTGACTTTATGTGGCGAGGCGCTGATGTGTGACCTCCCTCAGCCCCGCACAGACTACATAATACCATATCAGTGTTTTCTTTTCAGCTTTCATTTTCTGATAGTGAAAAGTGTCTTCATCACTTCTATAAAATATGTTCACGCAAACAGATGTGTGAAACGTGAAACGAAGGAGGTCAAATTTTTACATTTCTTTGACCTTCGATAAACAGAGTTTTAGGCTTCGCTCATTGATTCTGCAGAAATCCACCATGTTTTTCAGTTCCCTTGTGCTATTCAGAGCTGGCAGAATAGAAATGGAATTTCTCTAACACCTCTGTAATATTTTTCCTTTCTGTTTCCCCTCATAAGCAGTCACACTTGTTTAGATATGGACGGATCATGCATTACCCTGATTGGCTAATCCACCTGTCAATCTGAATTTAGGGAGATTCACCGGTGACCAGACTCACATCTTCATAAACTACTGGAGAAGTGTGTTTTATGGATCCCAGGCAAACAGAGTACAGTTCATCAGAGGGATTTTAATTTAAGTCAAAATCAATACCTTTATTTTAACTGTATGCATATAATTCACTTCAATTCATATAAGAACTGGTTTGTTGTTTAGCACAGAGAAGATTACCATTCAAATCCAAGACAATTAAAGATGGGAGGGCAGTGGTCTAGTATAAATGTGGCGTGTGCATGAGTGTGGGTCACATGATTGTCTGATACAGATTAGGTTAAAGCAATTTCAACTATAGATCTCTGACTTATCCCTCCAACTCATGTTTAAACTATGGCCAGTGCAGAACTCTGTGATGTGCAACCTATTTGAGCTAACCTTTGCATGATCCATCTCATTAATCTCAATCTTCCACTATCTGAACCAATTTACCCAGCATGCATCTGAATTGCAGCATGAGTATCATGACAGCTCTTCAACTCGAGTATAAGAGACGCATTGGACTGGCAGGTAATTGATCATATATTTGTCAAAGACTATGGAAATGACCACATTATATACCGGGACACGCATGAGGAATTATAGTGTGTCAACTCATAGCCATTCCCAAGAGGCGTCATTTTCTCGTCACCTTCGAGAAGACGTGTTACCTCTGCCACAGCTGTCAGCTCTGTGTGCGCTGAGTGAAATGCAGAAGCTAAGTCTCCATGGGGAGTTATGCTGATGAGTAGAATACACGGTACAGGAAAAAAGGTACAAAGAGTCCCAGTAGAATTACAGGGTTCAGTGTTGTAAAAATGTAGTAGTGTATTAGCTTTTCAGGGCCACTTGAAGTATGGTGAGTTTTTCTGAGGAAAAATTTTGCTTCTGCAAGTCACAAGATTTATTTCCATCCAGTGTTGCGTTAATTTTTCACCAAGATGTTGCATTGATGATGGTCGAGCAGGGCTGTCAATCACATTTTCACCGAGGGCCACATCAGCAAAATGGCTGTCCTCAAAGGGCCAGATGTAAAATAAATGTAACTACTTTTTTAACTTTTAATTAACTGTTTCTGCATTTATTACTTATTCAAGTTACAAATATTGCATATTCAATTGCATAGATGTAAAAATATGGCTGTGTAACTGCATATCTCTTGAAAAAATGACATGTTAAGACCATCATACCTTTTAATTTACCCTGTCGAGGGCCACATAAAATGATGTGGAGGGCCACATTTGGCCCGTGGGCCTTGAGTTTGACACATGTGTGGTAGAGTCTGACCGCTGCACAAAGCCTGCTCCAGCACATCCCTAAAATCCTCAATGGGGTTAAGGTTTGGACTCTGTGGTGGACAATCCATGTGTGAAAATGATGTCTCATGCTCCTGATCCACTCTGTCACAATTTGAGCCTGATGAATCCTGGCATTGTCATCTTGGAATGATGGAATAACCTGGTCCTTCAGTATATTCAGGTGTCAGCTGACCTCATTCTTTGAGCACAGACTGTTGCTGAACCTCGGCCGGACCAACTGCAGTAACACCAATGTATTTGCTTAGTTAAATCCAGGTGGTGACTTTTTTTTTGTCTAGACAGTGTATTTCCTGCACTGCTCTATTTGGTAAATGTGTAACAGTCCCTCACATTTATGCATTTAACTTAATGTTTTAAATTTTGCATTTACGCCATCTAGTGGTGAAACCCACAGATCAAACAATTTTAAATAAAGTTCCGCCCGACACTAATTAGATGTGCTCTCAGCCTTAGTGCTCTGCCACAGCCACGTTTTCAAGATCTCTGGTAAGATAATAAATTGGCCAAAATATAGAAATAATGAAGAACATTTGACATCTTTATTAAATGTATTTAGAATAAGAAGAAAGAGCCCAAGATACCAATTAGCCTCTCGTGGATGTCGGTTCGCGAGGTTTGTGTACTTTTATTTTGTGTAATTTAAGTTTCATGTAATGTATGAATTTCACTTTAATATTTATTGCATTTCTTTTTCATGATAGCTCTCACGGGTGGTAAAAAAAGAAGAATAAACCCTGTTTTCTCTACCTCGGGCTCATGCTAAATCCTTGAGGGTGCTACCAAATGGTCAAATTTTTATGCAGCGCTTTACATCAAGGAACCACTCACACATTCAGACACACATGTATACACCAGGTTAAGTGTCTTGTCCAAGGACACAAAAACAGTATTCATCTGTGGGTGCTAGAATTGCACCGCCAACCTGTGGGTCGGTGGATCTGACCGCTCAATCGAAGATGTTTATGTCGAGAGCGGGATTCACACCACCAATCTTCAGATCAGTGAAAAAACGCTTTACCATTCTGTGAAAATAAATGCTCTTTACATCTTGCAAGATACAAACTGTAAATTATTATCATACATTTTACGTAGCGATTCCTCAGGTAACAACTAATGCAGAATCTACTGACAGGTTCACCTTTTCCAGCCAATCGGGCACATTGTTACAAAGAATCATGGGAAAAACTGCCTGACGCTAACGCAGACATTTGCTTCTCTGTCATCGGGCTGTTGTGGAATTTCTAATAGTGAAACCTTAAAAATATAAAACTTAAAATATAAAAAGTTGTTGTCTTGAATCGAAAAGTCTGGTTTATTGAATTAATTCTGCACAATCGTCAAAGAGCTGTTGTCGCTAGAAGTGTCGTCTCGCCCTCAGCTACAAATGAACATAAAAACAGTGTATTTATACCATCAAAACAATCAGATGGTATTACAAAGGACAGGTCAAAAAGATCCATAACAATATAAGTAAAGATTTAAGGTAAAGAAAGTCATAACAGTGCATTTTCAAAAGAGCTAATGGTTAACAGAGATTTGAAAACTATAAGGAAACAGCTGCATGACACTAGATCAGGCAATTGTTTCTGGTTCAATCCGAAATCAGGCAAAAATACCTCCTTCCGTTGTCCTTCCTTCTCCCCTGCCTTGACGTCTGAGAGCGACGTCATGAGGTCAACCATAAGGATCAGTACGAAGCAGCGAGAATCTGAATCCTTCAAACCAGCGTCGAGAACAACAGCTGTTCATTGAAAAGAAAACGGGCTACAACAATCGCACCGTCCTCCACTACTGCGGTGAGAATTATGAGGATTATGTACCACTCTTAACCTTTACAGTCAGTGTGTTTTCATCACAATGGCAGCCTCCATGAATAAAGTGACAGTATATGAGCGAAATCACTGCTGAAATAAAGATGTGTTAAATCTGCACATGTAGGACTGTGATGATCTGTGAAAAGGTTACACATGAACCACCTCCAACGCGATAATGAGGACGGAACAGACTCAGCATCAGCAGCACATCCCTCCGTCACTGAACAAATATATTCCACTGAGTCCTGTCCTTTAGTCCGTCTGTGGCGTTGCATCAGCATAGCCGCCCAGTTTATGCAAATTAGCCATGTCGTTTTAAGTTTTATTTCTGTAAAATGTCAACAAATATGCACAAACACATTATAATATCAAAAGGGCTCCAAGGCAGTTATATGATTTTTATGTTGTGAAGTGAGGAGCTCAGTCACACGTCCACATGTTCCAGATTCCTCCTGGCCGGCTCCCTGGAGAGGTGTTCCCGGCATGTCCCACCAGGATGACGCCCCCGGGGGAAGGACACGCTGCAGATACTGTCTCTCAACGGGCCTGGGAACGTCTTGGAGTCTCCCTGAGTTTATTTATGCAGAAGATTTCATTAAATAATCTGCTGCAGTGTGTAACTTGTAAATTAGTGTTTAGAAATTTTCCATTTGATTTGCAAAGTGAATTATGGGATGCCTCACAGCTCTTTACTGCCGGTTAGAAACGTCCTGGGATTCTTATGCTAAAGGAGATATGAAAAGAAGCATAATGTCTCATTTTCGTCACTGATCTATTGGGATGGTCCTTGTCATGGCTGATGATGACGCCCGTCCAGGTCAATAATAAAGGTGTGACTGAAACCAGGTACAGGCCCTTTAAATGTACTTATTATTTCCTTTTTAATCATCTTTTATTTTGCATGAAGGGGGAGGGTTAATCATATTTATAGCTGTATTTTCCTTGTTTGCTTTTCTTATTTGTGTATCTCCAGCAAGTCAAGCTCAGCAAGTTCAAGTCCTCCCTGGTTCCAGAAGTTTGCATTTTGTTTCCATTAATTTATCCCATTTTTCTCATAAATTATCACATTTTTATATAGCGTTTTTCCACCTTCAAGGCTCTCAAAGCACTTTACATCAAGGAACCACTCAGCCACACATTCATACACCACAATTTTACACAGACACTAGGGTTGAGGTGGGTTAAGTATCTTGCCGCTACAGAAAGTCTACATTTTCAGTTTTCAAAGCACAGAACTCACCTTTCTCCCGGTACTTGTTACTACAACAGCCCCACTCTCTCCATTATGCCCCATAGACTTATTGAGCCCGGGTCAGCTGAGGTGAGCTTTACAATCAATGGTACAACTATTCAGCTAAAAAAAAAAGACTTTCCACTTTAGGAGATACAGCACAAAGCATCTGGTTTTGGAAATGTTTTCAGGGCGATGCAGAGAAGGGCAGAAGGACACGAGACTGGGTGAGGACACAAGGTCACGCACTGAACTATTCTGTATAGTCACTCGATATCTGTCTCAAATACGTCATTTTTAAATAAATTCAATTAATACAATTTTTTTTAAAGGGGTGTTACGTAAAATCATTCTTTTTTTTTGCGTTCTACCATGTTATAACATTGTTCACTCATCAAAAACATGTCTGAAGAGGTTTTAGACGTCCTTCATGTACGTTTGAGTAATTTTGCAATCTCTCCCAGGCGCTATTTGAACCTTATTTACTGTTAGCTGGACAATTCTGTCAAATGCTAAGCCAATAATCCTACATCTCACATAAAAACACAAAAACATGATATAAAACTGTACACATCAACTTGCCAAACCTGATGCGATGTGCAGTAGCTTCATTAGCGAGATGCAGCTGATTGTGTTGGGATATTGCTGTGAAAGGGGAGTGACTTAGCACGCGGAGCAATAGCAGGGGGATTCAGAGTGTCAAAAATACAAGGGAAGCTTATAAAATATGGTAATACGTTGTTTTTAGTGAGTACGTCAGTTAACAATAAAAGGTAACTAAATATGTTATGTGTTAGTACAGGGGTCACCAACCTTTTTTAACCTGAGAACTACTTTATGGGCACTGAGTCATAGTAGTCAAGGGCGACCAGTTTGAGACGCTCTTCTGAAATAACACATTTTCTCAGTTTGCCTTTAGTTATACATTATTAATAATGATAAATGATAATCATCTATGTGAACACACTGATCACATTAATGATTTCTCAAAATAATTATCAACAATGAGCAAGGAGGGAAACAGATATCAGTATTCAGCACTTTAACTTTACTAATCTTAGTAATTGTTAAATTTCCAGATGACACTTACATCACTACATCTCATAGGAAAAGTGTCCCATTTTCACTATCCACTGACAAACCTTTTTAACAAAACATAAATAATATACATTGCACCATGTTTCATAAAGTTATCAATTATGTAATGTTAAAGAAAAATAAGCTTACATATTTTTAAATAAATCTTGGTTGCGTTGTGTGAATTTTTCACCGGTGTCGTGAAAAAAGCCTGTTGTTTACCCAAAGCTGCGTTTAGCTCTGGGCTTGTTCTGCCCATAGTGTGCGTCCCCGTGGGGAGTGCGCGTCCCCGTGGGGAGTGCGCGTCCCCGTGGGGAGTGCGCGTCCCCGTGGGGAGCGCTCGTCCCCGTGGGTAGTTAGTGTGGAGTTTTGTGAGATGTAGTGAAGTGTCCCTCCACATTGTGCCGCTTTGCCGTCACCACAGTCGCTCTACAGATGAGATATGTACAGGTTTCTTTTACAGTCTTAAATCGTTGTGAAAGTGATCTCTTTATTTTCTACCATGTTTTGGAGTAAGAAACTGCATTCAGTGCATCCTCACAGCGCAGAGCGGAGCACTGGTTTTGTCACGCGCACAATACTGACCTTTGAAGTGAGTAGGTCAAAGTTCACCTTAACTTATCTAAACTTCACGTATAATGAACATATGTTTAAGATATTGTCATTTTTAAATCTATATAAACACAAGGGTGATAAAAAAAAAAAATCGCAACAGAATAAAATTAAATTAAAAATAGCACAACTCATTAGTGAGTTGTGCTATTTTTAGAACCGTCTGCAGGCGACTCATGTGGGGCTTGGGGGCGACATGGCGCCCACGGGCACAGGGTTGGTGACCCCTGTGTTAGTAGTTAATACTCCATAGAAGTAACATACCTTCTCTTTAATAAAACAGTAGTTCCAAAACTATTCCCATCACTGACCCTTGTCAGCCTCCCCTCGCACACAGCTTTCCATATCATCCTCCCATCCCACATTTTTGATTGGGCTCCGTTCACGTTGCCATAATCCGTTTTGAACAAGTCACTGGTGCAGCACTTGTCCCAGACAAACTGGACATGGCAACCAGCCCGGCCTGCAGTCTAGTACTTTCATCCAAGACACTAAAGGACATTAACACAGAGCATGTATCTGTGTACATCCTGACACTGTAAGATTCATCGGTGTCGCAATTAACAAATAGCAAAGGCTACGAGGCTCTTTCAGTATCATAATTTCCTCCACAACCAACAAAATATTGTCTTGTATCTTCTGAAATGTGATGCTTTTTTACTATCAGTTCATATTTTATATTTCAAACAAAGCAAAAGCCTTGTAATAGAGTCAGATCATATCAACTTCTCTCTAAAAGGCTCTACAGTGGTCTTTTAATACCAATTATTCTATATATTTTTTGCTGTAAAACCCCTCACCACACACTTTATACACTTTTCTCACACAGGCATTAACATTTTCTCACATTTCTCTCTTGTTTAAACTCTCTCAAAGTTCAAACCTTCGTAGGCGCCTTTCTTGGTGCAGAACACAGTGTTTCATCGACATTGTGGGTTTTGTCGGGGAGAAAACAAATTGCAAACATACAGCACTTCAGAGTTACACTGCATTTATGTAAATTTCTCTGAACACATTCTGTACTGTACAGGAGACACGGCACGGAGGAGACTGATGGACAATGGTCTACAGTCCAACAGCCAATCATGACGCAGAACACATTGCACGTGTATACGATGTAAAAAATCATGTAAAATTCAACTAAAAATATGCGAAACAGCGAGATCGCGAAAGGTGAACCGCGATATAGTGAGAGACAACTGTATACCTGATTTTTTTTTCCATATAGTTGAACAAAATGCGTCTTGCCCCAGTACAGATACAACATATAAGCAGCTCTTGAGGTCAAAATTGTGTTTATTTTACTGTCCGATAATGAGAAAGTGCGTGTTAGCGTGCTAGTTGTTGTCAGCTTTACTGTGCCCGCAGAACTCCACTCTGGTCTCTGAAACGTTTGAAAAGCGCAATGAATATATCGGATGTTCCAAATGCTCAAAGTAACTGAGGAATAATTTTGGACCACTGCAAACTGATCAAATTCAACAGTTTTTCATGTTTTTTTCATGTTACTCTTTAGTTGTGGAGTGGAGATAACTAACGCCTCGTGTGTTTGTTTATTTGAATAAACCTATTTATTTACTTCACTGCTGTGGAAATACTGCATTGCATCAAAAGGTGTCAAGGTTGTTTTAAATGAGACAGTAATGAATAGGTGTTAGCTTCTCCCCAGCGCAGGAGCATGTTTAACGAGTATAATTACACTGCACAGACATGCTAACACCCTGATGACATTAATTACTGCATATCGTATTGCTCTGGTGTACTCTGGTATGCTTTTTCATGGATGGTCAAACTAATTCTATGGAGCAATTGAGCCGACAGATTGGAGGCTTGACTGTATAAAATGTATTAGATTACTGAAAGAGGGCGTATTGTGTAAAATCGAGTTGTTGTTTTTTTTAGCTTTCTATCATGTTTTAATGTTCCCTTGTCAAAAAAAAAAACACGCCTGAAGATGTTTTAGATAAACATACAAAAGCAAACAATACGCTACAACTTCACAAAACTGATTTGATGTGCAGTAGTTTCATTAGCGGGATGCACTATGAGTTT
Source organism: Periophthalmus magnuspinnatus (assembly GCF_009829125.3). Classification (NCBI taxonomy): domain Eukaryota; kingdom Metazoa; phylum Chordata; class Actinopteri; order Gobiiformes; family Gobiidae; genus Periophthalmus; species Periophthalmus magnuspinnatus. Next base: position 21,067,349 of record NC_047144.1, read on the forward strand.
GTTTGCGATTTGTTTGTGATTGCGCTCTGAAGGGGGAGTGACTTAGCACAGATGGGAGACTCAGAGTGTCAGAAACGAAAGTAGTTTTGATTATTTTGGAGGTATTCACTTGGTTGTGATTAATTGACTTGTTTTGTCATCTGAAGTCACTGCACAAAACAAAATAAAAATCCTCAATCTAGCAAGTCAGGGGTGTCCAAACTTTTCTCATTAATTATTACAAGTTAGACTGAACCACTAGACCTTTATTCACGCTCACATCCTCAATAGGACACATTAAATACTTGATATGAGCTTGTTAAAGTAGATTTTCAGAAATGTACAGTAAAAGTGCTGTTTTTACTGTGCTATGGTAATATGGGCCAATTCACCTGGAAGCTCGAGGGCCAAGAAAAATCGGTCTGAGGGCCGCATTCAGCCCGCGGGCCACAGTTTGGGCATACCTGCTCTAGATTAAAACGTCACATAAATGAATGAGTGTCACCAGCTTGGTGTTCCCGAGGAAGAGTTCTGATTGTTTGCTCGAGCCAGACGGACTTTGGATCCTCTCTGTGTCGTTAGGACCCTGAGTTCAGATGGGATGGCCGTGATTGACAGGTGAATTAGCCAATCAGGGACACACGTGGTCCATCCGTATCAAAACAAATATGGCTGCTTATGGGGGGGGGGGGGGGGGGATGGGAAAATTTATCATAGTGGACTGAAAAACATTGTGGATTTCTGCAGAATCAATGAGCGAAGCAATGCAGTCTGTTAATCTGAACTGAGAGAAATCTGATTTTATTTGTAAATGACAGATGACGCTTCACATGCGTCGATGGCTGTGGTTACAAGCAAAACAAAATCTGATTCATATCTAAACCTTTAAAATTCTGCAAATGTCATTTTAAACTGCACAATTTGGATCGAATAATCAGAGGGACCAAGATCTGAAAGAAATCCAATCATTTTGCTTTTTAAAGGTTTTTATTCCGCACTTTTCTCCTTTAATGTTAATCTTATGATGATTATTTGTGATTATTTATGTTTCGATTTGTTGTATTGTAATTTTAATGTTGTTTTTTTATTCCGTAAAGCACTTTGAATGACCTTGTGTACGAAATGTGCTATACAAATAAACTTGCCTTGCCTACATGATATTTTTAGTCATATTTTTTCTCCAAAAATCTGATAATAATGAGATTTTGAGTGTGCACGTAACCACAGCCACTGAAAAAAACCCAAATCTGATTGGATGGTCATGGTTGGTTCTGACTCAAAGCGCGTCAGAGGGAGTGGGGACTAGAATTATATCCCCGCGTATAAAAAATACAGCGGGGATATCATTCAGGACCTGCCAGGCAAATCAGGCCAGGTCGGGTTTGAGATTTCACAGCTGCCTCGCACATGTGTCCCACGCTTCTGCTCGCTCAAAGGCTGACTGACTTTCTTGGCTCTCGATCTCTTCTACTTTCCGTTTGAATGCAGAAGCGTCTGGAAACCAAACCGCAGAGAGCATCAGACACCCGGACGATTGTGGGACGCAACAGACACAGTCGCTAATTTGTTGCACGTGTCTCACATTTTCAAACGTCCTTCAGAACTAAATATCTGAATTTTCTTGTGCAAATAAATGCCCACAACTAGACTTAATAATAATAATAATAAACTCAGATTTATCCACAAAGGAAATGACTTAAATGCAGTAGCTCACATTGCAATGTACTACAAACGACAAAGGGGTCAATGGAAGTAAAAGTGTCGTGATCCCTGTCGGTCTTGTCCCTTTTTTTTGCACTTTCTCCCCTCCCTTCTGTGTCAGGGGAGAATAAGAGGAGCCAGGACCTGTCACTCAGCACCAGATCGTTCATGTATCTTTGTGGTACACCCTGCTTTTCTCATGTTTTTTGTGTTTTTTGACTAAACTGGATACTTTTGCTCTTCACCAGATCCCGCTCCCTGGACCAGCTCAGCTCTCCCGTCTCCGACCCTGCTCTTCTCTACCTGTACGGCCGTCTCAGACTCTGCTACTCCCGCTCTACCCCTGGACCACGGCAAACGCCCCGCTCTCGACTCACCGATTGATCTGTCGTCATTTTGCACTTTGCACTTCTGTAAATAAACACTGTTAAACCTTTCCCCGAGTTCTGTCTTTTTGGTCCCTCCTGTCAGACATTACGATGAAAAGTCAGAATAATTAAGGCTAGATTTGTGTCAAATAAGGTACAGTTACATACAAATTTATATATATACACCAGATCTAGGCTTAGTACAAATGATGGTGTAAGGAAAGACAGTTCGCAGATGATTTGAGACATAAATTGTTTGGTTTGTGGTATGTTCAGTGGGAGTAGCGATGATGACTGGTGATTACTGATTAAGGGAAGCATACTGTATGTAAGATTTTGATTTTATAATAAACATAAACATGACCAAACTGTGTCCCCAGATACGAGGTAAACATGTTCAAATCAAATCTTCACTACAAAAGCATTGGACGTTATGGCAAAGTCGTCGTACCTAAACCCCGGCGACTGCAGCCAAATCATTAATCAGTGCCTCTGCTTGTGCGTTTCCTCTATCTGTAGGTTAAGACACTAAAAACCCAGATTCTGTTCTGATTGTAACACCCTTTTTTACTCTTAAAAGTGCAGGCTCTTATACGTGACACTCCAAACCAATCTGCCAACATTTTCAGTGAGTGAATAGCCATCCATTCAAAGGCCGTGGTTTGCAGCAGGTTGTTTATGACATACTCAAAACTTGTGGGACTAAACACCTAAACTCCAAAAACCTCTGCCAATGTTTAGGACAGATATTTTGGGCAATTTTTTATAATTTTTGTGCAGAAACTCATCCACAAACTTTTATTACAAACTGTTATATGAGAGCAGTGTTGTCACATTTTGTGCAGAGCCTTCTTCACACATAAGTGTTCGAATAAAGTTTTATACTTATTTCTTCCGGCCGATTCGCTAAAAAGTCCAAATATTGTCACGATATCCTGTAACGGCAAATGATATATTGGTCTATCTCTAGTTGCACTGACTAAAACTACATAAAACTGTGTAAATGCATTGTTCCTGTTTCCTGACACATCACAGACTGACATCACATCACCAGAGCAAAGAACATAAAGCCGTAATAAAGTTATATGTTTTGACTTTAATCTGTGGTGAAAACGACAGACAGCTCATCATTTCTGTATTGTACAACACCAAAAACTGAACTGAACAGCGTCACGTTTGTCAATCAGCCGTCAGCTCGCATGTTTGCACTGCATTTCCCATCATGCTCTAGGTTTTGTAGTCCTTGAAAGTGCGTGAAGGCAGCTGCGGTTGCTTTTTCTCATCTTTGCAGTATTACTTTGGCCTATGTAACGATATCGTAGGGCCGTCTGCGAGCGCCGCCTTCACTGACTTGCTCATCCAATCAGAAACACCTACTTTTTAATCAGGGTAGTCTTTTGTGATGTCACCAACTACTTGAAATTGCAAAGGCCAGTGAATGCAGCAAATACTTAGATTTAGATCGGACCAGAAAGCTGCAAATTGACTAAGTTTGCACTATACTTGCCAAAAATGACTATCAACAGTAGACAATGCTATTAAAAGAACATTTACACAGTTTAGTAGTGAAAAACAGGTGGATTTAGTGTGTCCTGGTCATGTTTCGATCTCGTAAACCTGTGAACAAGCATATTTATATACACTGAGCAGAGATAAAAGAGTGTTAAGACGAGGGACGTGGCACAGGATTACCCCGCTCCTGTCTGCTGTGATGGATGAGGCCGGACAGGAGATGAACGACCCCATTTTCAGACGTGTGCTTCAGTTTCAAGGTGCACAAAAAAATCCAGAGAGCGTTAATCATTATTAGGGTCAAAACGTTTGGTCAGCTGTGGTTTTCTCTACGTCTCTACGTCTATGTCTCGTCTCTACGGAATGTTTCACAGTGTGGCATTAAACTTGTGTTTCTTGTGGTTATTCAGCTGATCTGATTCAACATATCTGACTTGTGAATTGGACTGGTTGCACTACGTTTGTCTCCAACAGAAAAAATTGAAAAAAGCAAAGCAATACTGCAAAAAAGTATTAGTATAAATGCAAAATTACTAGACATACCTGAATGTTTCTTAGCTCTTTGTTTGCACATTTAGGTTCTTTGACCTGCATGGAGCCTGGGATAAGAGTGGTCGGACACGTTTTGGGGCAAAAATTCACTGTTTTGGCTATACCAGCTTGTCAAAGGCTGTTCTTGTCAGATCTCAGAAGCAAAAATGTGTCTCAGAAAAAAATATCCCTGACATGTGGGGTGCCCCAGGGGTCAATCCTGGGACCCCTGCTGTTCAATCTCCTACCACGACTCTGCAGATGACACTCAGATCTATGTCTCACTGCAGCAGGTGATAATGGACCAGTGGATTCACTCACTGCATCAACAGAGCAGTGTGTGGAGGAAAAACAACTTTATGCAGGTAAACTCAGATAAGACTGAAGTCATAGTCTTTTGTCCACAGAAACATAGAGAAAGTGTCAGCAGTCACCTCCTGTCTGTCTCTCTAAAACCTTCAAATCAGGCTAGAAATAGTGTAATAATGGACTCAGACTTGAACTTTAACAGCCACATCAAATCAGTAACATCTGCAGCTTTTTACCACCTGAAACCTTAGTACTTGGATGGGAGACAGCTGGGTGCCATAATGGGGAGCCAGTGGCAAAAAACCTGTTGTTGTGTCCTTAAGCAAGACACTACACGCAAATCCAAAATGTAATCAATTAATTAATACATTTTTAGCGCCCTGTGAGTTCTCTGTGCATATAAACATTGTGATTTGACATTTTAGCAATGTATTCCTCAAAGTAAATGAGTTGGCACAGTTGTGATTAAATGAATGTTCGCTGCTTTAATTTGCATCTACTGCTACAAAATTATAACGTCATCTTACTATGCGTCCCTGAACGTCTCATATCCTGACTTTTCAGCTCTTTGCATGAAGGATGGGAGTGGTCAGACTGGATCTTGTGAGAAATCAGATTATAATTGGACAACAAGCATAGTGGGACTATTTTGTGAATGAAAACATATGCGATTATTACAAAAAATGAAAGACGGAAACTAATAAACTGATTGATTACCTTTCATACATGTCCATTTATGTTTAAGATATTGACGCACAAAATCAAAAGCAAACAATAAGCAGACCGATGTTTACTTAGATTAATTTCGTCCTGGGATCAATATGTGGGTTGTTTTTATTTCCCTTGAGTGTCAGGGTTTAATAATGTCCAGGAAAACGGTGTGTACATTGAGCCATGTCTGAATCCCTTTACACAGGATCATGCTAACCCTAAAAGCTTGTTCTATCTATTGTGTGTTACTATGGCAACTCAGTAGGATCCCTGAGTGTTTTGTTCAAGCGTTTGGAAATTTAACTCAAGTAAAATCATCAAAATCATCCCTCGTTGCAATGTATAGAAAATTTGATTGGTAATGGGTAACGCAACATAATACGGTTCAATAAATAATAAAGAAAAAAAATTACTTGAACAATTTAAATCACCATGTTACCTTTTTCTCTGTCTTAAAAATGCTATATTTGCCAAAAACAACGTATTTTAATTTGTTTTGTTTGTTTCTCGTCACTCTCACTTCAGCGTTCGTCCCACTAATGAAACTACTCCACATCGCGTCAGGTTTGTGAAGTTGTAGTGTGTCGTTTTGTGTCCTGCTTTTGTATATTTATGACAAATCGCCGTGTGGAAGCATCAGTGACTTGTACAAGAGGCAACCGCTCATGCTGCTAACCATAAACAGGGTCCAAAAAGGGTGCAGGAGAGATCGCTAGATGACTCAAACATGCGTAGATGACATCTAAAACCACGTCAGGCGTGGTTTTGATGAGGGAACAACGTTTTAACACGGTAGAAAGCTCCTAAAAGTCGATTTTGCATAATACACCCTCTTTAAACTTCATGAAGACGAAGCAGGGAGCACCTCTAGGCTAAGTTACAGATCAGATCTATGGAGACTGTGGAGAGCAGAACAACACAATGATAAATGCAAGATAGACTGTTGAATGCCATACTGTGGAACATTATAGGCAAAGCAAATACATCTCCATGGAGACAAGAAGGTGGTGGACTCCTTATCAAAAATGTCCCACCTCAAATGTTTCACCCACACACATCCCTAGCCTAATTACTAAAGGATTTTAAATTGCTTAGAGCCACTAATGTACTTTCTAATGATAAAACAATCAAAAATATACTTGGGATTTTTGCAGAGTAACACTTTACTTCAACTATAACCCAGATTCAAAGTACTTCTGGGGATTAGCTGTGGGATTAGCGGGAGATAGCTTTAATACTGATGAAACACTATCACAGAAATCATCCAAAATCTTCAGGTGGAGTGTTTGTCTATTGATCTGAAGGTTGAATCCCGCTCTCGACATAGACATCAAACACAGGTTCATGGTGCGGTTCCAGCTCCCACAAGTGAATGCTGTCGTTGCGTCCTTGGGCAAGACACTTAACCCACCTCACCCCCAGTGTCTGTGTACACTGGTGTATGAACATGTGTGTGAATGGACGAGTGGTTCCTTGATGAATCCCTCATCTTGTTCTGTGGACCCAGACCCTCCGTTCCCTCGCCTGGCTGGACGACCCGGTGCGTGGCTGGGTTCGCTAACGTCCTGCCGTGGGTGGGCCCTTCTCTGTTCCTTAGTTGAGTGGCTCTATCCCTGCAGACTTGAACTCTATCGCGCATTATTCCTGGACACATCTGAAGCGTGTCCGTCCATGAAGTTTTTCTTTTTCTCACTGGGTTTTGTTGAGTTTTTCCTTGTCGAGAAAGAGGCTCTAGGGACATGGGATGTTCTGGGACAGTTCCCCATTTGCTTGTTTTCCGTTGATTAATTTGTGTGTCTGTTTATCTTTCATTGTTTAAATCATTTCTCATGTTCAGCCCTAAGTGGCGACTGCTGCTGTTGTGATTTTGGACTTTACAAAGATAAACTGAAATAGAAATTGAATGTAAAGCTTTAACGTTTAAGTGTCTTGATATAAAAATGTGACCATTATATGAACGTTGATATTACAAGCTTGTAGTACGGGGACTGATTGCTAGAGTAAACATCTACTTCCAACAATATAATGAACATAATGACAGAGAACTAGTCTCTCAGAACAAATAAAAACAAGCCTGCTCTCTGATTAAGTCTGGCATATGAAATACTACGGGACACTTTAAAATTCAAAGCAGCACCCGGGGATAAGCCGTTGTCTCACTTCACTTGCGTCTGAAATGTTTTGATGAAGTAGTAATAAGACTTTTTTAACTGTTGCAATAAAAACAAAACACTTACAATATAAGCTGAGATGAAATGATAAAAGCTTTGATTGAACTTTTAATAAGCCAGAGAGAAAGAAGTCGCTCGTTGTTGAAGTTAGTGCTAAATCTACTTTGAGTTTTAAACCGTGACACAATGTTGAGCCTTTATAAAAACGAACGAGCGTAAATCTATGGAAAACAAGTTATTCTTTTGAGATTTAATGTTTTTTTTTTTTTTTAAATATCACATAAAGACACATTTTTAAGTACACTTTTTTTCATCAAGATTGTTTTGCCAGGGATTACTGAGCGGGGTCACCTCTCCATAGATCTGACCTGTACTAGGCTGGATCCATTTGGTACTAGATGTTAAATCCTTTTTTTCAGAATACTCTAGACAAACCGATAACATCTTTATGGTGGCACGCAGGTGTTGGACCCTCCTCCAGAAAAGCTTCATAAGATTGGTTCCATTGGCTCTCTTTGGAGTGGATTGGTTTGGTCCCAAAGTGTCTCCACTGTCTTAATTAAACCTTCGCCTGTTTATGGGATGAAACAAACTACGGTGGGACAGTGGCTTTGCAGCAAGAAAGTTCCAAATTTGATTCCTGTGTTGCATGTGCGGTGTTTGCACGTTCTCCCCGTGTCTGGGTGGGTTTCCTTCAAGCACACTAGGGTTTCCTATCAACCCAAAATATGCACATTAAGTCAATTCCTCCAGCTAAGGTAATTCTGACCAAGACTAGCAACAAGATCAGTTCACTGTGACACCCACTGCTTCCGAGGAGGTGCCCCAGCAGTACTGAACGATGGGTCAAATGCAGAGAAATTTACCTATGAAGTACCTTATCCTTATAGTAAATTTGATCGTCACATACTTCAGCATCTGTAAGGAATTTTCTAGCAGTGCAGCACTACCCCAAACTGGTATCTCGATTTACTCATGCTAAGGTAAATAACACGTGCCCAGCTGTGGATATGGATCACCAGGACGCTATAGAGACCAGACATTACAAGAACGTGTGGACAGTAAAATAACAGCTATGTTCTGGTTATTTTGGTTAAAACACTCACCTTGTTCGACGTCGTCTAAAGTTTCTTCATGTGTAACACCGTGCGGACCAGAAGAACACCGGCCTCACAAACACACACACACAGGAGAGTCCATTGCTTCATCGTTCACTTTACCTGTGTGGAGCTCATTAAACATTCTGACTTTATGTTTCAGTCTCTTTGTCCTTTTTGACGCTCACACCAGAAACGAACAATTCTTACACTCCGGTGAACATAACATACCATCACACACTGTACAAGCATTGCATTTCCCTTGTCACCTCTCCTACACACTCAAAGATACAAATATGAATGAATCTGGCATTCTGTGTACTGTATATTATTATCACAGTAACAGCAATGACCCCACTCACATCCTGTAGGAAATGATTCACTCGCCAATCAGCCAATCAGAGTGGCAGAGCTTGCATAATGTGACGTTACAGCAGGGGAAAAGGTCAGAACAAACTATTCTAAGATGAGACTTTCATGCAACACCACATTTTCTATATCGACGTATGGTAATGCCATCCAAAGACACGCATGGAATTGATCATATGTAGTCCTACAGGAGACTTATGCTATGTTTACTGTATTACCTTAGCTTATATTTGTATATCGTCAGGCTTTAAATGCTCAATTTCCATTTCATGAATAGTTACGGGCTCTTGTGTGTTCATCCGTGAGTCAGAGTCATGTAAACAATACACTTGCACCGAATATAAGCATTGTGGACACTGAATTGTTCTTATTGTTTACTGAATATAACTGCATTGTATGATTTATTTATGTAAATCAGCGACTGCAGATGGAAACTAGCTGCTTAGACAAGATAATGTGTGCGGAACATCTGTTTTATGAACTTAATATCTCTGTACATTGTCCATTCAAATAAAGACTAAAGCTAAACTGAGCATTCAAAAGGACAGTTTAACTCGCAAGTACAATGTGTTGTTTATTCTCAGCGAGGTTTTGTGTGTCCTTACATTGGTATTTCATGGTTTTGACTTGAATCTATTGAGTACGTTTGGGAAATACATGTTATGAAGCTGTGTGAGCGCGCATAGACTGTATAAAGGGACATTGCCAGCCTGTTAGCCAATGCGTTACATATAAGAAGTGAGCATGGGTTCGATACGGCTCCATTGATTCACTTTCTAATGAAAAAACGTTGCCGGTCTCTGTAACTGCTGCTGTCAGGCTCCTCATTATGGTCTTAAAATGTTCGTATTATGCTCTACATCACATGTGTCAAACTCAAGGCTTGGGGGCCAAATACGGGTCGCCACGTCATTTTATGTGGCCTGCAAGAAGGTAAATTAAGGCTTGACTCATTTTAAAATAAGTCTGTGCTGCCTTAATGTGTGCATTGACAATAAACTAATGAGATTTTCCCAACAAATGACACTGAGAAATATTTGCAAATAATCATCCCAAATTGTTGAGGAGGAGGAAAATTGTCGGCGTGGAAGGCAGTTTCAAGAAAGGTGCTAAAGGTGAATACAAGTTTGTGCTTTAAGGAGAAAATCTGTATGTTTTTTGTGTTATGAGGCGGGATCGGTACAATCTACGTAGACATTCTGACACCAAACACGGAGCTAAGTATGCACAAGTTAGCCTTCAAGAAAAACAAGAAATAGTCCAATAATTAAAAGTCTGTTTTTGAAGCAGTGCTGAAGGTGTGCGCTGACCAGGCACACACTTTTAAAAATGTCACTTTATCAGGAAATACACAGTTACACGGAGTTACACAGACACGTAATATTTGCAACTTGAATAACTAATAAATGCAGAAACAGTTATTTAACAAGTTTAAAAGTAGTTACATTTATTTTACATGACATTCATCCTGCCGCACAGTTACATCTGGCCCTTGATGGTGGCCATTTTGCTGATGTGGCCCTCGGTGAAAATGAATTTGACGCCTCTGTTCTACATGATCATGGTGTTTTTATTCCACTATTTCATCCCTAAATCAAGATATAAACATTAATAACAGACCATCCAGTCATCTTCTTTCCCCGAGGTCGCTCCTACTATCTTAGAAACGGATGTGATTGACAATATCGCCAAGTGCCTTCCCCCTGTCAAACCAACAACCAACCCAAACTCCTGATTGCTTTTTTAGTTGCTACGATGCACACGCTTAAATGTCCTGGATCCAAATTAGCCGCTATCAGTGCTAGCCTCAGTTGACAGTGTTTCTATGCATTTATAGTGGTTGCCATCTGGGTGGAGAAATGCTAGGCCAGTCCAATTTAAGATCCTTTTGTAAAGTTTTCTTGTCCTTTAAAGCCGACAGTCTGGCAAATCTTTAACAGATTGACTCCGAAAGAATTTGTTCAAAGTTGCACAAAAAGTATCTCAAAGTACCACCTTACAGAGACACAACTTACAGAGTTTTCCTCCATTGTACACAATAACAGCTCAATACTCGACGTGGGCGTGGATGCATTGGGTATTTTCCACTGGGAATGCTCCACTGTATAGTTTGTGTAGTGATATGTGAGTGAAAGTTGGATAAGTTGAAACATTAATTGATCTAGTTTAGTCTTTATTGGAGGCTTGACTTGGTTTGGGGTTGTATTCAAGCAAAATTCTTCTTTTCGCAGTATAAACATATTGTATACGCAGCTCTTGAGGTCAAAATGAGATCACTGTTCTTTCTACATCTAATTATAAAGAGTCTTATTGTCTGCTAGCACGCTAATTGTTACTTTAATTGTAACTTTACTGTCACAATAAGCTAGATAGATAAATACTTTATTAATCCCCAGACCAGGGAAATTCATTTGTCCAGCAGCAAAAACAGAGACATAACATAAATTGCACACAGGTATAAAATCACAAACAGTACAAAGATAATAAAGTGTACCCGATTAACAAGAGCTGTTATACAGTCTTATAGCAGCAGGAATGGCTGATCTACAGAACCTCTCAGTTCTACAGTGCAGCGAGAGAAGCCTGGTACTGTGGCTGCTTCTCTGAGCTGACACAGTCTCGTGCAGCAGGTGTCTGCTGTTGTTGAGGATGGTCTGCATCAGACTCCTCATCCTCTTCTCCACCAGCTCCCCTACAGAGTCCACCCTCCCACCCATCACGACAAACACTTTCTGATTAGCTTATCAAGCCTGTTACGGTCCCGCACAGTACATGCTGTTTCTCCAGCACACCACTCCAAAAAACACAGTACTGGCTACAACAGAATGATAAAAAATATGCAGAAACTCATTACAGACATCAAAAGATTTAAGCTTCCTAACAAAGAAGAGTCTCTGCTCTTGACTCTGAAAGTTGTGAGAAGTACTTATAAAATGCATTGCGGTGAATAATACAACACAGTCTATGGGGGATGCACGTCTAGGTTACTCCAACATGTCCACACCGTGTTTTAAGCGTTCACATAATTATGCAAACCTGAGTTGAGCTCCATAAATGAAGCTAGTATCTGTTGCTAGCATGGTGATTAGCTATGTTGACTGCATTTTGGACATACGCAGCGTTAGCAGCAGGTTTGATTAACCGTGTTGCTAAGCGCCTGCCCTTGCCAAACCAGAGCTGCGGACGGGAGTGGGCGTGTTCGTTCAACAAGCTCACTCTGGATTGGCTCTTTGGTTGCTATGATACTCACGTCTGGATTTACAAATATGGAACTCGGTGCTGGGTTAGCTGACACGACCACCTGCCTCGATTGGGTTTATTTAGCTCACATGTGTCAAACTCAAGGCCCAGGGGCCAAATGTGGCTCGCCATGTCATTTTATGTGGCCCATGAGATGGTAAATTAAGGCTTGACTGTCATTTTAAAATAAGTCTATACTGCTTTAATGTGTGCATTGACAATAAACTAATGAGATTATTTGCAAATAATCATCCCAAATTGTTCAGGACGAGGAAAATTGTCAGCGTGGAAGGCAGTTTCAAGAAAGGTGCTAAAGGTGAATACAAGTTTGTGCTTTAAGGAGAAAATCTGTATGTTTTTTGTGTTATGAGACGAGGTCAGTACAATCTACGTAAACGTTTTGACACCAAACACGGAGCTAAGTCTGCTAAAGTTAGCCTTCAAGAAAAACAAGAAATAGTCCAATAATTAAAAGGCTGTTTTTGAAGCAGTGCTGAAGGTGTGCGCTGACCAGACACACACTTTTAAAAATGTCAGTTTATCAGGAAATACACAGTTACACGGAGTTACACAGAAACGTAATATTTGCAACTTGAATAACTAATAAATACAGAAACAGTCATTTAACAAGTTTAAAAGTAGTTACGTTTATTTTACATGACATTCATCCTGCCGCACAGTTACATCTGGCCCTTGATGGCCCATTTTGCTGATGTGACCCTCGGTGAAAATGAGTTCGACACCTCTGATCTAACTGAACTAGACTCTCCGCTAAAGTGCTTCACCATTTTCTTCAAACACTGTAATGGCTGCGTCGCTACATATTGGAGGCTTATATGGATTGTGTCTTTTCCGTTGCCTGTTGTGAATAAAGCCTGTTCTTGTGTGAATCCTTCAGTGTTTAACAGAACAATAGACCAGCGACAGATGAGAGTGACGACAATGGAGTCGCAGACAGGAAGTGAGAGGAGTCCCGAAGGAAAGCACTTCACAGGGTCAGGCATTGTTATAGCACGAGTCATTCTCATTAAAGCAGAACACAACAGCAGATATTATAATGCACTTCAGCCCAGGAGAACAGAATATTGTTATAATCAGATTGTGATAGAAATGCCTGACCTTTGGAGAAGTAGGCAGACAGAAATAGAAATAATAAAACATAAGACTGCTCCTTTTGCTAGTATTATTAAATCTGACTGACAAAAAAATATTAAAAGACAATGAAAAATATGGGCTTGTTAAAGGTGCCCTAACTTTTCAAGCGGAGGGAACATTTCCACAAAGAATTACTTGTCTTCTTGGAAACTACTACCAATGCTACTCCCGTGGCATTAAATCTATTTGCCATGGAAACAAGGTGAGTTTTAATGAAGAAGAAGTTTATTTACTAACACTACAGGACCTGAAGACATTGTGATAGTATTGTTCATTCCAATCTAGTCCGGTCCGGCTATGCTTCCATTGTAGGGAGTATTATACCTCTGATGTGATAGGCCAAGATAACAAGGACAGAGCATAGACTGTATAAAGAAGTGGACTAAGGAAGTTTGATGTCACCCACAGCGTTCAGCTTAAGTCAAATGAAGCTCATCGAGGCGAGCAGTTATACCAGCGAATTTGAAGTTACATATTTGGAATTCCGACTGCGACAGCAACCAAAAGAGCCAATCTGTAACTAAGCTGTTGAAGGTAACGTCCCCTGATTTTCTCTATCAACATCCATTCTAATTAGATGATTGAAAACAGCAAAAGCCAAATAAATTGTACATCATAGCGGAGCAAATAGCATTTTAGATCAAGATTAGTTTGATAATACACTCATGAATACAGTAGCAAATCCGACACCATGATCATAATAAAAAATACTTTGGTACTTTTGACAACTCTAGTCAAAATTGCTAACATATCTCAAGTTTTGTCTCAATAGCATCATCCTGACCTGCTCCCCCTTTTAACGCTCTTCTGTGAGTCACATAATCATCATAAGGAGTTAGACATTGTTTTATTTATTATTCTTCATTGATACAAAACTTTGGGCACACTTTCTACTTTATTTCCATGATTATTTACATTCTAGATTGTCACTGAAGGGATCAAAACTGTAAATGAACACATATGGAATAAAGAAATGAAGAGTTGTAAAAAATCATCTTTTTGTAGGTTTTAATTATTTTTATTTTTATTTTTAAAACACAATGTCATGATTCACGTGTTTCTGCTCCTTGGTTTGCCTCCTGTGTGCTCCTTGTTCTTATTGGAAATTTCTTTTCAATCTGATTGTTGTATTAATGTGAAATTTGTCATAATAAAGTGTTTGTGTTTTCACAGTTTTGTCTTGTGTATTTTCTATGAACTTATAATGAAATCAAAGCTTCATCTGCCTCATAACAACACATTCTTTAATATCATTCACTTACTGCAATAAGTACCAGTACTAGTACCAGTACTTATTAGTGCAAGTATCACTTCTTGTACACTATAACTACCACTGTAAGTACCACCGTAATTACCAGTCAAGTATCTACTAACTACCACAGTAAGTCCTGGTAAGTCCCGAACCGTATTTTAAAGTGCCACCTAGATTTTTTAAAGTAACCACTTTTTGTTTTTATCACTGTTTCCACTCTTGGCATTTCTTGACCCTGACAAGGCACAGCTGAAGAGAAAACCATTTCAGAGACTTCATCAAGAAGCTCATCGAGAGAAAGACAAGGGTTTACAGCGCTGTCGACCAAGCAAAGGGTGGCCATTTTGAGCATTTGAATATGAAACACAGAAAAATATTTAGCTCAGTTATTCTGTATATCGTTCATCATATATTTCATGTCATCTGTATGTTTATAAAATGTAGAAAGTTGTAATCAGAAAGAAAAAAACACTGAATAAGACGGCGTGTCCAAACATTTGATTGGTAGTGTATATGTCTACCAAATGCACACAAGCAAAAAACTTTAAATGTGTGAAATTAACATCAATATGAGCGACATGGGCCTCTTATAAAACAAGCAAAGTAAAGTTTACTGCAGTCAGGCTGTGAGTCCACGGGGCTGTATCTGCTTCTTGTTCCAGAGGCGCACACTGTTTAAACTTTAATCACTTCCACACAAACTGCTGCTAATAGAGGCACTCAATATGCACTTTAATGAGACCCTCTGGCCCTCACTATTATGTCCCACTCGCTGCTTCTGCATTCTCCAAAATGTCCAAATGGAGACAACGTTCGGAGCTGTCAGCCACGCGTTCGCAGGTCTTTCCTTCCTGCTGCTGTCAGACTGTACAATGAACACTGTTAACACTGAACATGTGTCATTCAACCACACCTATGTGCACTAAGTCACTTTACGAAGATGTTACATTAGAGTCTATTTTTAGTTTAATTTTAAGTCTATTTTAAGTCTATTTTAATCTATTTATCTATTATCTTGTTTTATTGCATGTACCATTTTCCTTCTGTTCTTTAACTGTGCGGTGCAATACTGGAATTTCCCCACTGTGGGACTAATAAAGGCATATCTTATCTTATCTTATCATGGAAACTTTTCGTGTTATTATATCGTTTCATTTTGAGTGTCTTTGTGGAGTGACAGGGATGTGATGGAGGCGGGGTGAGATGTTAAAGTCTTCCTTTGTTAAAGTGAGACTAAACATCTAAAGTCCTCCCTCAATCACATTTCAAATAGAGCTGCTAAACTGGGAAATACTTGGAGGACGAAAGAAAAGAGTCTTGGGGTGTAAGAACAGTGTGATTGGTCTAACAGGTATCCACAAATCAAACTCCGCCCCTGCAGCCAGGTGTTTAACTAAGAAAAATACACTGTCTGGCCAAAAAAAAGAGTCACCACCTGGATTTAACTAAGCAAATAGGTACAAATTTCCTACAGTTGGTCCGGTCTAGGTTCAGCAGAATGAGGTCAGCTGACACCTGAATATACTGAATGACCAGGTTATTCCATCAATGGATTTTTTCTTCCCTGATGACACGGGCGTATTCCAAGATGACAATGCCAGGATTCATCGGGCTCAAATTGTGACAGAGTGATTCAGGGAGCATCATTTTCACACATGGATTGTCCACCACAGAGTCCAGACCTTAAACCCATTGAGAATCTTTGGGATGTGCTGGAGAAGCTTTGTGCAGCGTCAGACTCGACCAGCATCAATGCAACATCTTGGTGAAAAATTAATGCAACACTGGATGGAAATAAATCTTGTGACATTGCAGAAGCGAAATCGAAACAATGCCACAGCGAATGTGTGACGTAATCAAAGCTAAAGACAAAGCAACGAAATATCAGTGTGTAACCTTTTTTTTTTTTTGGTGGTGGTGGTGGTGACTTTTTTTTTGTGGCCAGGCAGTGTATTAACTTGCTTTGACAAAATGGCTTTCAGACATTCTTTCACAGTCTAAAAATATAAACAATTTCTTGCTAAATGTTAAATATTTGTCAGCTAGACTAGAGTGGGTTCATATTAGGCCAAAAGGTCGTGGAACATGGAAAATTAATGCGACGCTGGATGGAAATAAATCTTGTGACATTGCCGAAACTTCTTGAATGCGTGCCGTAATCAAAGCTAAAGGCGGAACAACGAAATATTAGAGCGTGTGACCTTTTTTTTTTTGGCAGTGTAACTAGGAACAGTAAATGGTCACTTTTTTTATTTACCCGCTTCAGGTCACTCAAAGCACTTTACATCGAGGAAACACTCACCCATTCACGCACACATTCATCCACCGGGTTAACCCTATAGCGTCGTATTCTATCGTCGCCGATAGACTCGCGGTTGCGGATTTTCCATTACCGTAACTCCGCAACCAATTGTGCGATGGTGTAAATTCAAACGGCATCTCAAAGCAGAGGCACGGCGCTCTTTAAATATGTTGCTGTCATTACGGTAATGTGCTTACGTTGCCCTTCAAAGATGACGAATCAAAGCGCAGATGCCGTTGGGATTTTACCAGTCAATTATTCGATGCGTCAAAGAAAAAATACGGATGGACGTGAAAAAACCGAGGTAGTTGTGTGAAAAAATGCTAAATGGCTAAATAACAATAAAAGTCTAGGCGAGCTACACTGGTCTATTGTGTGCTCAGGCTTTAAAGGGTTAAGTGTCTTGCCCAAGGACACAACAAGAGCATTCACCTGTGGGAGCTGGATTCGCGCCAACCTTTGGATCAGCGGACAAACCGTCGACCAACTGAGCTACTAAAATGATGCTCTAAAAACAAAATATATACAGATTTGGCGTTTTTGTTCCACTTTGTCTCGCCCTCCAAAGACCCACTTACCCAAGAGTTTAATGATTCGAGGAGTTTTTAAACGTGTTAGAAACTTGACACAGTTAGCCTCTGATCCAAAAAGAACATAGATATGGAGCGTGTGCTGTTGGTTTTGGTTTACTCTCCTGCTTTTACTTAGTATTTATAAAACAGACGGCCCCAGCTGCAGCTTAAGCGCCAAGGAATTATTCTCAGGGTTTAATTCATCGTGCGGAGACATTATGGATTCAGTAGCCTCGCTCAGAGTTAAATGAGCCGAACTAAAGCCTTGGTTCGATGAATATTCTCGTGCTCTGAGGCGTGCCTGCAGTCAGACGGAGAGGCAATGGGAAAAGGATCATCTGCAAGACTCGTCAGACATGTCTGCAGAGATATCGGAGAGAACTTAAACTGACAAATCAAAGTTCTGTCCAGTGTTGTCTGAACTAACAACTTGCAGCAGAAATTGTTGAAACGTCCCAACTCCCACCTCGTTTTGTGTTTTTAAAGAGGTCTGCGCACTCGAGTCCTGGCTAGTCGATCTGTTTAATGCATCTTTAATACCAGAGTGCGTCCCAAATGCTCTCGAGTGGTGCGTGGAACAATAATCTTGAGCTCACATTATTGTCAAAGATACTGTCAAGACATTTCGAACTGGTCTTTTATTTCTAAGGCGTTGGTGAAAGATGTTTTGGACCAGTTTCAGCCACATGTGGACGAGCATAAAATCGTTGTAAAGTGTCCGAACTGTCTGTTTTTAGAGGTAAACACAGCGTGAGACTGCACTTTTAAAGCAGACTTATTGTGCTTGTGTCTCCTAGTTACATCCCTGGATCATTGTGTTATAGTTTGCATGTTTTAAATCGCAATATTCATCTAAAACAAGCTCATAAAAGAAAGGTCAGCTGACTTCTGTGTTAGAAAACTGAGGTGTCCAATGAGAGCTGACGTCACCGTAAACGTCATCACAATAAAGAACCGTGTAGCTGTCGACACCGCTGATGGATAGGTGTCGATAAAGCGAACAAGCAGCAGATTTTCGTTCATTCGTAACTCTGCCAAATCCTCTGCGTATCACCGATTAAGATAAAATTGGAGAACAAAGTGAGTAGAGAGTGAAAACGGGTTGATCGGCAAAAGGTCGTCTTGAAAATAAGCGATTAAAACTGCTCACATATGCACGAATCACGCCAAATATGACTTTGACAGTGTAAATGGTGAAGGGAAACAACTACAACATGATGAAAAGCTCTGAAAAGTCAAAAAGATACAGTTTAAAAGTTTGAACCTCAAATTCTGACCCACCTGTACTAGTTTTACACATCAGTTTTTGATGTCGTGGACCATTTTATTCTTTTAGAGCAGCATTTGAGCATCATGGACACAACACTAAAATGGTTTCAGTCCTATTTGACCGATAGAACCTTTTCTATCTGGATAGGGTCACACTTAGTAACTATTTAATTAATATGTTAAATAGTACAAATGTCAACTAAGGTTTTAATTACGTAGTTACTAATCCTGTGGTGTCATTTATTTTTATTGGTCTAATCATAGTTATTGTGTAATTTAGACAAGCTTTGGCCCTTGTTGTCATTTTGCTACGTAACACTCATGGAAATACCTCAGATTATGTCACATCTGCTGCACATGTCCAACCAGGAAGTACAATTATAAAAAAAGAAGAAAAAAAAGAAAATTGAAATCTGAAATATAAATGCATAAAGTTGAATTAAATAAACTACTTTTTAGTAAAATGAGTCTAACCTGTCATATGCACTTTAAAGAGGGGTTATTTTACTTCTATGGGGTGTTAAGTCACACCTCTTTCAGGGCACCATCACAAAACAATCAGTGTGCATCCTGCTAATTAAACTACTGCACATCGCATCAGGTTTGTGAAGTTGTATACAGAGATTTGTCAAGTGGGAGCGTGGATGACGAGGGTGTGTGGGCTTAACATTGGACAGAGTCTTACATCTAACTGTAAGCAGGGTTTGAAAAGAGCCACTAAAATACTCAAACATGCATGGATCTAAAACCTCTTCAGGAAGATTTTTCACAAGGGAACAACGTAACAGTTTTGCATAATACTCCCTCTTTAAGTTGTTCCTCGTGCTTCTTAGGCTTAAAAGGCAACACTCGATGAGCTTCAGGTTATCCGAGAAACCTCCGCCTCTGCAGAGCTAAAACAGAGCTAATAAAAACACCTGCAATGAAATATATGATAGATAGACATTTAATGCCATTGTGTGGAATATTCCAGCCAAAGCAATAGCCGTAAAACTCCATAAAGACAAGCAGGTAGCAGACCCCCCAACAGAAAACTTTATATCAGAAAAAAAATTGTATTTAATAAAAAAAATAAAAAAATTAAATTAAATAAAAAATTTAATTAAATTACATTAAATAAAAAAAAACAAATAAAATAAATAAAAAATAAAATAAAAAATTTAATTTAATTTAAAAAATTAAATTAAATTAAAAAATTAAATTAAAAAATCGATTTAAATAAAAAAAATAATAAAATAAAAAATAATAAAATAAAAAATAAATTTAATTAAATACAAAAAATAAATAAATAAATAAATAAATTAAAAATAAAATAAAATTGAATATTTTTTTTAATTAAAAATACAATAAAATACAATACAATACAATACAATACATTTGATTGAGAGGAGACAAGACGTGATGTAGGGAGTCGGGACCAAACTGATACCCTTAAAATAAAGAGATATATAATTCTGGATTTGTCAGTCAGAGTTCTGTAAAGCCAATCCCTTACAGATCATGTTGGGGTTTTTTGTGTGTTTTTTTTTAATTTGTCGAGTCCGGTTTTGCTGTCTTTTTGAGCAGTACTTTTGAGAACAAACTAAATATGTCAGGAGCAACGCCTCACCAGCCGATTTACCGAACATAATCTCCACAATACAATAATGCAGACGATGCCGCATACATAGTCCCCGGGAAAGATTATTGGCAGAATAAAATTTAAGACCCACATCAATGTCTAGATCATACGAACCAAAGGTCACATGCCGAGCCAGCACTTCTTTAAGAGAGAGTATTATGCAAAAATCGATTTTTTTTAGATTTCTACCATGTTATAATGTTGTTCCCTCATCAAAAACAAGCCAGGCCACAATACAATTTTATTTTTTTTTCTCTCCAAGTTCCTGGTGTCCCCATATGACGTCATTAAACTGCCACTTAATGGTGACAGAAGAGTTTAACACATTATAGATTAGATCCAAGATGGACTTTGTTAAAGGCTTGTGTCTTCCTGCTCCTGTCTGCAGCTCTTCACATGAGACACATTGTTCCAAGAGGCACAATTGCTGTTTCTCATTTTGTTTTTACTCAGGAAAAATGTTGCTGTGTTCAGGCACTTAATAAATACTTTTTGCAAATCATTATTCACATGTAATTTTATTTTGTTTTATCAAAATCACTAAAACTTTATATTTGGACATCATTTTTCTCATAATGTAAAAAGATAATTATTTATTTTACACTCATCGGGTCTCAATAAGCCCAAATAACAAAGAGAAATGAATAAAGCAGTCACGGGTCTTGTCACAGTCCTGCGGGTTTCCTTGTTTATACCCAGTCTAGCTTCATTTCCCAGCCTGTCCCAGTCCTTTGTTCGCTGCCTCCCTGTTTTCCCTGCACCTGAAGTTCATTGCTAATCAGAAGTGTAGCCTTTATGTTCTCCCTGTGTTCAGTTTGTGTTGCTGGATTGTCTTTTGCTCTTTTCATTTGTTCATCTAGAAGACACGCAGGCTCTGTACTGCAAATAAACCTGATGTATTCACTGGGACAAGGAGTTTGGCTGTGTTCTGAGTTAAAATGTCGCTCTTGTCGTTTCAGTATTTTAGCGAACTCTCTTGGGCTCTATTCAAACCCGCCTTACAGTTAACTCCAAGATTGTATGTAATGCTCAGCCCACAACGTCACACACGCTTCCAGACATTTCCATAAATCTACAAAAACAAGATACAAAACTGTGCACAGCAATTTGACACAGCAAAACTGATGTGATGTACAGTAGTCAAAGCGCCAAACGTGAAAGTGAAGCTTATAAAACATGTTAATACGTTGTTTTCAGTGAATATAGCATTTTCAAACCAATAAAAGGTAACACAGAGATCTAAATTTGTTACGTCTTAGCAGTTAATACCCCATAGAAGTAAAATACTCCCTCTTTCATAGACTTCCTGTTGGATGTGTTCCCGTTCCCAACACAACTTCAGTGCAAAGTTTTAAGTCACGACAAAGACTTCAAACAGTTATAGAACTTTTTATTCAAGCCAACAAACTTAAATGTATTCAGTGACATTTGGAAGCCAAGGAGATGTATGATAATTGTAATTTCTGACGTCACGGGCTAAAAGATAGTTTGGTTAGTTTAGTTCTACGTTTACGGCTCCGTCTCACTCGTCACGGAGCAACACTTCAACAATTTAATACTATGACTACGATATTATACACCTCCCTCCTCCTGATGTTACGCTCTGTGCTGACAGCATCCTTCTCTCTCCTTCTGGTATTTACTTATTATTCAAAAATGTGAATACATAAATGTTTGAAAAGTTTGGATTTAAGCTGCTCGTGTCTACTGAAAAAGTTCTTAGGGGCCCTTAGGTTGACAAAATTGGAAGATATCTCATTGTTTTGGTCATTCACATCCACGTGACAAGTTATTTCATAAGTATCTACAGCAGATGACAGTAATAAAGCCAAAATATTACAGTATTTGGCTTTATTACTAGTTATATTACCCAAAGTATTACTCTACTTTGGGTAATATAAATGGTTTACACTGTGGTGGAAGAAGTACTCAGTTTTGTTACTGTAAATAAAATACTAAAGTAAAAGTAAATGTATCACATGAAAAAATGTACGCAAGTAAAAGTATGAAAGTATCTGTTTAATGCGTACAGTACTTTTTGGAAATATTAAAGAGTTAGAAGTATTTTGTGCAGATTTTCAGATCTAATCAAGCTTCAAATTAACAGATTTTGATAAAGATTTGTGCTGAATTTTGTTAAACAGAAACAAAGGAATGGATTTAACTGTTTTTATTTGTATATTTTTGTTTGCTCAAAACACGAACATGTTAAAAAATAAACCCTCAGCCTTTTCAGCGAGTCTCAGACAATAATGAAAAATACGTCTTTTGATAATTTTAATAATTTTTACTCTTATTCAAACTGTAGTGGAGTAAACAGTCCGGATACCTGCTCTCAAATGTAGTTAAGTAAAGTATCGACTCCAGTAAGTATCCACTTTAAAAATTAAGTACAGATACGTAAATTTTATATGTGAGTACAGATCTTTACTACTTTTGCTTAGTTATATTCTGCCATTGAATTTACAATACATACATCCATTTTCTTCCACTAATCCGGGTCCAGGTCTGGGCAGCAGTCGAAGCAGCAACTCCCAGACTTCCCTCACCCCAGACACATCCTCCAACTCCTCTGGTGGGACCCCAAGGAGTTCCCAGGCCAACTGAGAGACACAGTCCCGCCAGCGTGTCCTAGGTCTTAGTACATGCCCGGAAGATGAAAAAAAAAACATAAAAATGACATGATTTAAAGCTAACAAAAAGTCTAGCATGCAATTGTTAGGACATTGTAAATAATAACATGTTTTTATAGTTTTCTGGCAGGCGAACGTCAAAAATCACACTCTAAGATCCTAGTTTTAGTGACATTAGTCCTTGGCGTTTAATCCCATCTTTCAATGTCCCAAGTCAATGAGGTGCCGGGAACAGAAGCCAGTGCCATGTTTCATCTTTAGTGCATAATTATTCTTTATATTAACCACAGATATGTCACATTAACCAAAAGGTGTGCGGGTCAAGCAGGTCCCTAATAGAGGGTGAACTATAGGGGGCGATGGACAGGTGAAATGAATGAGAGAAATTAGCTTTAACACGAGCCACGAGTTTACTCATTTATCTTGTCAGCGGAATAAGAATGTGAGTGTCTCTCGTGATCAGCGTGATTTAAAGGGTCGGTACTTAAAAACAGGTAAAACAGAACTCATTTTAAACGGTTTGCAGTGGTTTAAAGTTATTCCTCAGTTACCTTTTAAATTCAGACCATCCTAAGTATTCACCACGATGTGTTTAAGAGCGTTTTGCACAATTCTCAGACACCAGCGCAGAGTTTTGTAGTGAAAATCATGCTAACAACAACCAGGATGTGCACTCTTCTTGTTATCGGACAATTAAATGTGTTAGAATTACACACAGACAGTACACAGCAGACTTATTTCGACCCCAAGAGCTGCTTGTACGATATGGAACTGGAACAAGACAAATTTTGCTCAAATACATGGAAAAAAAATGGGTACAGGACCTTTAAATATTAAAATTAAGGTGACCAGATGTCCCGATTCACCTGTCCCACTTCTGAGCCATTTGTCCCATGTCCCAGTGGATTTATCCAAAACCAGTGATTTGTCCCAGTTTTGTACAAGAAATATGCCAGGTGTCCCTATTTTTGACTCATTTGATCCCGCCAACAGTAAAAAGGGTAATGTATTGTCAAATGTTTTTGTTCAAATACAGAAAACTGTGCTGGAAAATCACCAGGAGGCAAAAACATGCACAGAGTTACAATGACAGAAGTCTCTCATGTTGAGAATGGACTGAGTGCTTAATAATGTTCATAATTACATGCTCTGTTCACAAGTTTATTATTTCCAGCCACCCCGATCAAGTGTGTCCTAATTTTTAATGTTGAAAATCTGGTCACCCTGATTAAAACACAACTTTACTTGAAGTTTATGAATAATTCTGTAAACAATTTTTGTCCAAAGTGTGACTTGGTTTAGCCAAATTGTAGTTTGGTTTAACTTAAGTCCTCTCTAGTTTACATAAGATACAAAATACTATCAAAATCATGTATAATATAATGTCGAAAATAATAAATGCTGCGCAAGGAGTGTGTGCGTAAAAACATCTTAATACGTTATTTATTTATTTGTTTGTTTGTTTGTTTGTTTGTGTTTTAATTATTTATTTGTTGACACTTTTATAATAAGAAAACCTTTCAACTCAAATCCAAAGACGCTTTTCATCATTAGAAACGTAAAACAATGACAAAAGCATGTGCGCCATTATTACGCACACGTATGGCTCTTCTCCATCCGTCAAAACACATACTTATTAAACCCTAAATAATTTATAATTGAACATATTTTCATTCAAACCCCAGAATAATTCAAAATCAATAACAACTGCGCCATTCCGCTTCATTTCTGAGGCTTTTACGCACACGCAGCACCGTTACGCACGTTCACATCTATTGTTCCCGTGCACACTCGCCCTCCCCGGCCATCACTCATATCATTCACATCCCAGACGCGACCCTTGCGCGTGGATTCGAGGCGGTGACGTCACGAGGAGGCAGCAGCAGATGCAGCCGTGCCCTGGACCCGTGCGCGCGCGCTCCGGACAAGCATCCCAACACAACACAAACCACGGCACGAGCTCCTGCGTCTCACCGTCAAACTTGTCCGGGGGATTTTACGCGCGGACAAAACACCGCACAATGAGCAATAGAACCCTCAACCCGCCTCGCCCGGGCTCCGCTGTGGATCAAGAACTTGTGGTGACGTCCACTTTCGGGACTTTGCTCTCCGTGGTTTACGTTATCGGGGTTTCTGGGAATATTTACACATTAGTTGTCATGTGTCACTCGATCCGTTTCGCCACTTCGATGTACATTTCCATAATAAACCTCGCTCTGGCTGATCTCCTTTACCTATCCACCATCCCCTTCATCGTTTCCACGTACTTTCTGAAAGATTGGTACTTTGGGGACGTTGGTTGCCGCATCCTCCTGAGCTTGGACTTGCTCACCATGCACGCCAGCATCTTTACGCTCACGGTGATGTGCACGGAGCGCTACCTGGCCGTGACCAAGCCGCTGGACACGGTGAGGCGCTCCAAAAGTTACCGTAAAGCTTTGGCGTGGGGGGTTTGGATCCTGTCCGTGCTCCTGACCGTGCCGATGATGGTGATGGTGACGCAGACCACGCAGAAGGCGCCCAACGGAGGCATGAAGCGAATGTGCGCACCGACATGGGCGCCTCTCGCTTACAAAGTCTACCTAACTGTACTTTTTGGCACGAGTATCATGGCACCGGGATTTATCATCGGGTATCTGTACATAAGGCTCGCCAGGACGTATTTGGAGTCGCAGCGAAATGTCGTTATAAGCAAAGGGAGCAAGCGTTCGCCCAAACAGAAAGTTCTGATTATGATTTTCACCATAGTTTTGGTTTTCTGGGCGTGTTTTTTGCCTTTTTGGATTTGGCAGCTGCTCCCTCTGTACCACAGCAAGCCCCTGAGCCTGCCCTCTCAGACGCATACGTGCATTAACTACCTGGTGGCGAGTCTGACCTACTCCAACTCCTGCATCAATCCGTTCCTTTACACGCTGCTGACGAAAAACTACCGGGAGTATCTCAAGAACCGGCACAGGAGCTTCTACCGGTAATGACACAGTGTAGACCTGGTTTAGTGCTGGTTTAGTGCTGGTTTAGTCCTGGTTTAGTCCTGGTTTAGTCCTGGGATAGTCCTGGGATAGTGCTTGGTTTAGTCCTTGGTTTAGTCCTTGGTTCAGTCCTGAGATAGTCATTGGTTCAGTCCTGATTCAGTCCTGGTTCAGTCCTGGTTCAGTCCTGGTTCAGTCTTGGTTCACTCCTGATTCAGTCCTGGTTTAGTCCTTGGTTAGTCCTGGGATAGTTCTGGGATAGTCCTTGGTTTAGTCCTGAGATAGTCCTGGGTTAGTCCTGGTTCACTCCTGGTTCCCTCCTGGTTCACTCCTGGTTCAGTCCTGGTTCAGTCCTGGTTCCCTCCTGGTTCACTCCTGGTTCAGTCCTGGTTCAGTCCTGGTTTACTCCTGGTTTACTCCTGGGTTACTCCTGGGTTAGTTCTGGGTTTAGTCCTGCGATAGTCCTTGGTTAGTCCTGGTTCAGTCCTGGCTCAGTCCTGGTTCAGTCCTGGTTTACTCCTGGTTTACTCCTGGTTTACTCCTGGGTTACTCCTGGGTTAGTTCTGGGTTTAGTCCTGCGATAGTCCTTGGTTAGTCCTGGTTCAGTCCTGGCTCAGTCCTGGTTCAGTCCTGGTTCAGTCCTGGTTTACTCCTGGTTTACTCCTGGTTTACTCCTGGGTTAGTTCTGGGTTTAGTCCTACGATAGTCCTTGGTTAGTCCTGGTTCAGTTCTGGTTCAAACATAACTTTACTCTACCTCTGACCTGACTAATCCTCTATTAGTTTTGTTGTGATGATAAGTTAATTTCCTCTTATTTAAACCTGGCGTAACTCGGTTTAAAGATGCACTATGTAACTTTCATGAAAGCGGTCCTCCACCTGCTCGTCCCCACGGGGATATTACTGCTTTTCCTGGAATAAAACATACAGTACGGCATTAAACTCATCCATCTAGCATTTACTTAATTGTGTTTCTATTGCCAAAATACCTTGAAAACATGCATTAGTAACATCCTCTCCGCAGATCTTACCTGTCATTTCTCTAAATCATCAATCATTAGACTCAAACCTGCCCATTGCATTATTCATTACACTCCGTGGTGGTAAATTACAATTGTAGCCACAGCTGCCCTGAGGCAGACTCATGAGAGGCCACCAATCTGCACCATCTGTCCCTGTGAGCCCTACCAACACACACACACATATTACGCAATGTGGGTTGAGTGTCTTGCTTAAGGACACAATGACAGTTTGCTCTCGAGTCGATGCTGTTCCACTGTAGCGCCTCATATTTCCCAGCGGTCTCCCATCCAAGCACTAACCAGGCCCGGACATGCTTAGCTTCCAAGATCTGATGAGACGACACTGACAAGGAAGTAGGCTCACATGAATCTAATCGAATATATATTTCTACACGTCTCTTCAAGGTTTAGCTGTGGTTTGGATCTGTTTTCGTCCATGTTTAGACTAGTCTTGTCAAGAAACTCCAAACTCGATTTTGATCCAAACAAATAGACTCAATACCGATTCCAATACCACGATGAAAGATAAAAACATGCTCTCTTTAGTCAATAGAATGTCATTTTTAAGATTAAACTGAAGTGCTGTCTTTTATATTCCTTTGTGGCCTGATATCTGTGTAATCCCTCAGCTGTCCAGGTCTGATCCACAGCAAAAACACGAAATTTAAATCCGTCAACTGGACAAATCGTTGTAGAAGTGCTCATTTAAGCCGCTTCATAAGGCAGCGTCCACCAGCAATTTGACCAAAGCTGAAGAAGCGGCTTGGATGAACAGTGAAACGTCTTCATTCCTACAACGATTTGTCCAGTTAACAGATTTAAATTTCGTCTTTTTCTATCCAGGTAGGGCGTATATTAGCCTATGTGTTTTATACTTGCTCTGATCCAGCTCAAAATCATTGCAAACTATTCAGGAAAGCTTCATTTCTGTCCTGTAAATGTGACTTTTTAGCATCGATACCTGCTCAAATCAGCTCAATACTAGTTTTAGCATCAATTCGTATCTGATTTTCCACCTAGTTTAGCTCTGGTGTTGCGTTCTTGTTCAATCTCTTACTGATATATCTGTAAGGACAGAGCCGAGTCATCCGTCTGTCCCCTTGACAGTCCTAATATAGTTCCCCCGGATGGACACGGGCCCAATAGACCATTGTGCCATTGTGGTGCTGATGGGGTTGTTTTCAAAGTCAAAAGCCTCTCTCTTACACGTACATTAGCAGCCCGAGCAATGCCATTCAGAAAAAACTCTTGGCTCAGTCCGCTGTTGGCTCCAGTGGAGAAGTAATGATGCTGGCTGATGTTGGTAAAGGTCAACGCACGGTCATAGTTTTTACAATACATCCAAAAACAATCTTAGGAAGTAAAGCATCAGTTGGACGTTTGTCACCTGCTCATCTCTTAATGCTTTGCTTGGAATGGAAAGTGTGGATTGTACTTATTTACCTGGCATTTGTTCAAATACAGATCGTTTTCTGTACAGCGAGCAGGATCGCCTCTCCATAGATCGGACCTGTAACAAGAATTTGGCCTGGTAGCACCTGCTTGAATTCATTGAAACAGACGAGTTTAATGTCATACAGTGGAACATCGTAGGCGATAACATCACAGAGAACCTCATCAAAGAAGTCATACTCTTTAAAATGCTTTGTTATTAGAATATTCAAAATTACAGAACGGAAATTTGAGTTCATAAAAAGCTCTCAAAGATAAACCGACACAGCTTGCAATAATAGTGGTTTAAAAAATCATAACTAAATAAGGTTCCATTTTGAATTTACAGGGAAATGACATTTGCTTTTCTATTACAAAGGATGGAAAAATACTGTTTTCTAGCCTCAAAATTGTATTGCTTCCAAAAACTATAATTGGTGATGTAATACGCAGGCTATCTGTAGACGAAATGGAAAACTATTGCAGGGTCAACGTTTCTGTATTTGTACAAAATTTGGAGGTATATTTACAGGAATACTTTTAATAATACCTTTAAAAACGCTTTGGGGGAAATAAACTTTGCATAATACCCCATAAAATGTATTAAAGCTGATGTTTTTGAGCGTTCTACCATGTTACAGTGTTGTTTCCTAGATGTAATTCATGCATGTTGGAGTATTTTTAGCATTTTTATGACGTGCAGCAGCTTCATTAGCGGGATGCAGGCTGATTGGGATAGAGCGCCCTGAATGGTGAGTGACTTAGAGTGGAGAGCAAGGGGAGAGGAGAAACCAAGTATCAGAAACAAACGTGAAGCTTAAAAAAACAATATGTTATTTTCGGCGAATATAGCATTTTTAGAACAATAAAAGGTAATATGGAGAAATGTAGTACCGCTCTTTAAAGTAAATGTCTAATACCTGCTTCACTCTATGGTAAAAATACAAACCTATCCCTACATGTTTTTTACCGCACAATCACGTTTCCATACTGCGTTTTATTACAGGTACACGTCGTCTTTCAAGCAGCGGCCGCCCAGTCTGTACTCTTGGGGCAAATCTGCGTCGTCCAGCAACCAGTACGACTTCAACTCTGAGACGCTGGTGATGGGCACGCTCCGGTGAACAGCGCAGAGGACAGAGGGGACAGCAGGAGCCCCGGGGAGGTGAGGAGTCAAAGCCGCATTAGCATTCAGCGCGAGCAGCTTTCACACGCTTTTTTCATAGAGCGAGTGTCCACCTCACCGGGCACAATGCACAAAAGAATGGATGTATTTGAAAAGGCTCTGTGCACAGCGGCGCACCGGGGAGCACACTGTGTCGCAAAGATGAAAGTGTAATAAGATCTGGAAGATGCGTCATATGCAATGGTCTCTGCTCATTTATACAAAATGCACCAAAACATTTTTCCACATTACTTTCTGAATACTGACCTAGCGCCGAACGTGTGACATCAGAAACATGCACCATTATTTTACTTTACTTTTTACTTTAATTATGTTTTTTATTTCTTTTATTATTTTTTAATTATATTTTGATTTATTTTATTATATTTTGATTTATTTTATTATTTATTTTATTATATTTTGTTTTATTTTATTATTTATTTATTATATTTTGATTTAATTTTTTATTATTATATTGTTTTATTTATTTGATTATGTTTTTATTATATTTTTTATTTATTTTATTTTTTTAATTATATTTTTTATTTATTTTATTATTATTATTAGCAGTAGTACTAGTAGTATTACTACAACATTGGGGGGGTTGAAAAGGGGGGAAAAAAATGTAATTGGATTGTAACCTTTATAGCTGCAGTTGAGAACAATACCTGAATAAAAATTTTATCACAAAAAAGAAACATGCACCGCCTGACCAGATCTGATCAGTCATAGCGAGAGCTGCTAGAGCAGAACCGGCGCGGGCTCAGAGCGGCGCTCGGCTAAATCTTACAAAGTTAACTTTTAGGCACTTTGAGGATTTAAAAAATGTTAAAACTTCATGTTACAGAAGAATCCCTGCAAAACCCAACCACTGAACCATTCCCAAAAAATGCATTGTGTCTATGGGAGGGGTCTGTCTGGGTCACAGTTGCCACGGGCTGCAGTACCTGGAGCGACCACTAGTGGATCTCACACGGGAACTGAGTATGAAGCATTTTTATTAGTGTAGTTTTAACATGTTGTCATCTTTAAATATTGATTCATTTTATTGTGAACTTCAAAAACCTCATAGAGACATGATTGGACAGGAAGTAGTGACGAGAACAGTGTCGTGCACTGAGCCAATTCTGGAGAAGTACGGTCTAAAAAAAGAACTCAAACATGTGAATGAAACAAAACACAATGCCATATGTCTTGGAAACAACAGCATGGATGAAAGCTCAAAAACTGACAAAAAAGAGACAAATTTACATACCAAACTTGATGATAAAGTGAAGTTTCTGCCCTGTAAGTTATACTCCATGACACCTGTGGATCATTATGTTGTATTGGACCATTTTAATTTGCAAACTATTGATCTAAAACTACGAAATGAAAGAAACAAATACGCTAACGTGACGATAAACAACCGTGAACGTCACAACAAAGAGCCATCTATGGATTGCTGCAGATCATAGTGAGCGTTGTTACTACATAAACTACTATTTGTGCATGAAAACATCAAATTATGAAAATCTAGAAATACATTTTTCTTTTATAATCATGCACTAACTAGTTTAATGCAGAATTACTTCAATAAAACAAGGCGATGTTGAAAATCACTCACTTAAACCAAATCAATGATCCAAAACACAAGTGAGGTAAAGTGTCAGCTGAGACTTTACTCTGCAGCTAATCGTGCTAATGGTCAACAGCACTGTCCGTAGCCTAAAGCGTTAGCGTGCACTGATTATTGCGATTGCACGTGTGAAATGGTGTTATTGTGTGCGAGGGGTTGGGAGCGCAGGTATTTCGATCAATAGTCTTGTTCTGGTGGCTACGTCTCCACGGGGCTCAAGAGTGGGAAAGTTTGGCGGAGAATAAGCAGCTCTGAGGCAACCGTAGAAATCACAGAAGTCGCACGAAGGCATATCGTCCCAAGATGGCCGCCTGAAAATGTAACACTTAAAACAAGACTATAAAATAAACGTTTATATTGGTAATAAAGTATTTAAAAGAAAACTATTACCATTGATTTCAGTATTCGTCATCTATAAATGATTTGATTAAGTCTTTTTCGATGGGCGACTGTTAAGTTATCTGCTACTCGTTGGTGCGTTACAGCTGATGTACTATATATGGTGAAACTTATTGATATAAAAATCGTATCTATTAACATGAAAAATCCAAAGCAACTCTAGTTTTGACAGTTCCCATGTCAAAGCTGAAGCATATCTAATGAAAAAATTGATTTAAGGACTGGTAATTAAAAACAAAATTCCTATAAAAGGCTTGTTAAATGTTGGGAATTTTAAGCTTATGTTTTATTTGTGAGTTTAAAGTGCAAATTCATCCTGATTCATCCAAAACAGAGCAGCACCGTGGTTGGACATAGTGCCCAAACAAACCAAGACAAACATGGCAGTGCCGGAAGATATAATTCAACGTGTTTTTACTGAAAATACTATTTTGTTTGTGAAAAATGTGCAGAAGTTAAGCGTTACATGTGTGGTCTGGAGCTTGTTCTGCTGTTGTGACGTTTCGACCAATCACATTCAAATATGTTTCATGATGTTTCGTGTTTTCCCAATCACTTTGAGCGAGAGCCATTCCAGATAAACGTGTAAACTCAATTCACATCACCACACATATCAATCTGCCCTGAGCCAAACACCAGAGTGGTTGATTTAACTGAATATAAGTGAGCTGCAGTTTTCTCTTTATGTTTTACGAGGCCCAGAGGTTGATCGTTCTTTTCTCAGATGGTTGACCAAAAGGAATAAATATAGAATAAAAGGCCGAGTTTAATATTTTATCATCGTGTAGGATCACTCGTGGTTTACTACTAGAATACACGGCTCAGTCTGATGGTACATGCAGTGTCCTGTAGCATGCGTTTAATAAAGGTTCGGTTGTGGGTAGAGAAATGCTAGGAATAGCTGTTAGCGTTCACATGGGAGCGAGCTACAGGAGAACAAAGAGAGTGGCTTTGTGCGTCGGGATCAAATGCCGGATAACAGACGAGGAGAGACGTAATAAGAGTGTAAAGTATAAGTATAATAAACAACATGTCTAGATTGCAGTCATTTGGAGGAATGGTCACGTAAAGGTCCAATTTGGGTTTTTCTCAGCCGATACTCATCCAACAGTTGTGTTTTTGTTTTTTTTCTTATTTGACATTTACTGTGTGAATATATGTACAAATGGTTGAATTTTTTATAATGAGAGGCTTTTTATGTCTATTGTAACTCATGGCCTGATTCCGGTGTTAAATATAGGGAATTTTAAAGGTGCATTGTGTAACTTTTCCATGGAAATGCTATTGCTTTGCCTAGGCTGTTCAACGGTTATCTCTCTTTCATTTATTCAATTACAGATGTTTTTTATGGCTGCTTGCCTCTCCACAGATCAGACCTTTAACTTGATACAATGCCAAACTGTGAGGTATTATAGGCCAAGCAAAAACAACTGGAGAATATCAGGTTGTGGACCCAGCACCAGATAAGTTAGGTTGTGTACATCTTTAATAAAACTTTTTTTACTTTTGGCGCAGTGTTAGTCGGCTGATTCCAATCAGAGGGACAATTGGCCTGACTGTTTCCAGCATAATGTAACGTTTATGAGTTTTTTGCAGAGGTTTATCCTAACTTATATTAAAGCAGGAGTGTCAAGCTCAATTTCACCGAGGGCCACATCAGCAAAATGGTTCGTCTCAAATTTGCAAAGATATAAAAAATATGTCTGTGTAACTGCGTAACTCCTGATAAACTGACATTTTAAGACAGTCATACATTTAAATTTACCTTGTCGCGGGCCACATAAAATTACATGGCGGGCCGCATTTGGCCTTGAGTTTGACACGTGTGTATTAAAGCATTAAATGTAACATAACAAAATGAATGAATTAATAAAATTTGTTGTGAGGACGACCCAATTATTACAGTCAGTGGTGTTATTCAAGTATTTATCAGGCTACTAAATTAGCATTAGTTCATAAACAGGGAAGTGTCCTCTGGTGAAGTTTTCCTCACATTTGTAAAGTGTTTAACATGTCGTCAGTGTCATCGTCTCACAGCTCCACGTCCACTGCCTCATCTGTCAACATTTATTGATTTCAGTTCAACTCGCCAACAGATTCATGAACATCACATTACGGTAGAAATGGTCTGTTCCTGATAGAAACTGACCCGCTGCTGTTGTGCACAAAGACGATCATAAACTTCAAGAGAATATGAGGTTTTCATGTTTTTGAATTCTGACTTGGTTTGGTGGATCATACCTGTGGAAAATATTTATTATAGTTTTACATTAGTCAAGTGGCAGTTTGTGGAAAAACAGCTGAGATCCAACCAGGAAGTAAAACTATAAACCTCAACATGAAAACATTTGCAAAAAAACAACTTTTTGTAGTAAAATCTTTAACAAATATAGCCACGACCTAAACCTCGATCTAACCCCTAACCCTACACTAACCCCTAAAATAACCCTAACCTATCCCCTGACCTAACCCCTGACCCCTAACCCTGAACTTAACCCTGCCAACGTGCCATTTTATTTATCTTCACAAACTGGAAATAGTCAGAATGTAGAGAAGTGTGACGGAGTTTTAATAGTTGGCAAAGTTTTGTGAGTTTTCATCATTGATCACAGGGGTGGAAAATAATAAGAAAGAACAAGAACATTCTGATACGAGACCGATGCTTTAATTTTTTGGCTAATAAACTTTAGATTTTCAGGACGCACTTGCACATCCCTGGATCATCCTGAGGGTCAGTACAGATCACAGACACTTCACTTCGCTGTTACTATAAGCATCACTTGACGATTCCAACAGGCTCTTCTCCAGCTTCTGGCGCTCTGGCCTGATTATATTAACTGTGTTTTAGTGAAATGAGCAGTCCAACCTGTCAGATGCACTTTAAGAGGCGTAAGGCTTAAGATTCAATGTGCTGGTCACTGAAGAGCGTTGGGGATTGTCTTCAGCACATCTGGGTCGTGAGCTGCTTCTTTGGCTCGTGATAAAGAACATTCGAGCTGCAATCATTTTACACGGTCATGCTTCCAATCTGAAATCCATCCTTCTGCTAGACACGCGGTTTGTTTACCAAATCGTGGCCTACATACCTCTAAGGATTTGGACAGAACGAGGACAAGAAGGTCAGATGTGTTCATTCTGACAGTCGTTTCTCTGAGGAAGTCTTCATGTCCATAGAAAATCAATGTTTATCATGTAAAGACTGGATAAAAAAAAATAATAATAATAATCTGATGACGATTAAAGATGTTGTACCTGATTTTTATTGTCTTATAAACAACCTGAAACATAGAAAAAATTGAACAGTTTGCATTAGTCCAAAGTTATTTCTTACTTACCTTATGCATTTGTTGAATCCTAATTATTTAATGTGATAAGTTACACTGGAAATAGAAGATTCACGTAGGACTAGTTAAAGAGCTCTTTATACAACACATAATATTTAAAATGGACTTTTTGGCCTTTCAACCATCTTAGCATACAGTTCACTTTGTCAAAAAAACATACCTTTGAATCGTATTTTACATTATTCATGCTTGTTTTGATTCATCTCTAAATCTATCAACTAGCTTGCCAATAGTGAACTTCCTGAATATTGGACAATAAAACACTTTATACAGTAGATGCTGATGACACACGACTTATTTTGACCTCGAGATCTGTTGATACATGTTTTCTGTACTGGGACAAGACAAATTCTACTCAAGTACGTGGAAAAAATCAGGTCTGTGTTACACATTTGATTGATTCTTGTGGGTTTTAAGCCGTGTCATACTGTTCTTACCTCCTCAAAAACAGACCTGGAGTTGTGTTTTGTTTCATTCACATGTTTGAGTAACTTTATTCTTGTTCTGTCTACATCTCCACAACTCAAAATGCTCTGTTCCACCGTGTGATGTCATACAGTGGTAGTTTTCAAGTTAAAATCGACCATTTATCTTTAGTTCAGTAGCGATGGGCAACTGCAGGGCTGAAACCATCAAAATTATTCTAGTGAAGGTTTAAAAACACAGTGGAGCACTTTAT
This sequence comes from Periophthalmus magnuspinnatus, assembly GCF_009829125.3. Classification (NCBI taxonomy): domain Eukaryota; kingdom Metazoa; phylum Chordata; class Actinopteri; order Gobiiformes; family Gobiidae; genus Periophthalmus; species Periophthalmus magnuspinnatus. Next base: position 21,102,767 of record NC_047144.1, read on the forward strand.
GGAACAGAGTATTTTCAGTTTGAGAGAAATACCCAGTGAAACAAAACAAACTCCAGCTATGTTTGTGACAAGGGAAGAACATTTGAACACAGATGAGAAAATAGTATAAAATTGTCCCTTTAAATAAAATATGTACAATAAGCTACAGGAACTTGTAATGTTTGCATGTAACAGCTGTGAAAAGAGTTAGAAATCAGTTGAAAACAATTCCCATTACATTAAAGTACAATGAAAAAGTAAAAGAAAAGTACAATAAATCAACAGTTAAGATTTATAGATGTATTAAAATAAGTACATTTTAGTAACATTAATAAAATGATTGATCAAATAAATGAAATCACACAAAGTCAAAGTAATTCTATATGCTAAATAAGTCTATATACAGCTCTACTTCAATAATCCTGTATAAATAAAAAGACAAGTTTGCACACAAAAATCTTAAAAACGTTAAAAAAAAAGAACTAATCCATTTTAAACAGTTTGCAGTGGTTCAGTTTCTCTTCCCTTACCTTATGCATTCTGAGCGTATACTAATTATTCACCAAAATTAAATTATAAGCACTTTCCACAACTCTCAGAGACCAGCGTCGAGATTTGCCTTGACGCTAAAGCTAAAGGAGGCACTGCTCTGTCTAAACCTCTGTGACTCAAGTTAAATCAGAGCTTTGTTTTAACACAATTTATCCGTAAAAACTGACTTTATTTCCTTGAGCGTTCAGACCCTTTTAGTCCAGATCTAAAACTTATCAGGCTGTGTCTCCTGAAGTGTGTATTGTGTCACGGTGGTAATTAAAGTATCAAAGTGTCAGTATCATTTGTGACGTTCGCAGACACGCTGTCACAGTTTGTGTTGTATTTCTGGATGGCGTTTGATTTGTACTAGCTCGGTTGGCATTTCTCTCTGCTGTTTTCTAAGAGTTCTGAATCCAAATGTCACTCATGCATACATTCATGAAGGTGTGCAGGGTCATGTTGGAAAAAGAGCTTTTCTATACTGTAACGTTTTGATCATCTTCAGGTCTATACAACATCCAAAAGTAGTGCTTTAGGTGGACGATAATGCAATATTAAAACCAATCAGACACAGCGTTATGACTACACAAAGACAATTCCAGATGATCTCTTTAAGTTGACACAGTGGCATAGGGTTCGCAGTGAAAAGCTTGCAGGTTCAAATCCCATACCGTGTAGGACCTGGTTAGGGTTGTCCACTGAGTCCAATCAACTTCAAACATGTACTGAAGGCAAATCTTTGAGCTGGGTACTCCTGGGTAAGATCAGGTCAAGATGGGTCCTGAGGCTTTACTATGTGATTGTGGGTTTTTAATTCAGGGAAAACTTAGCCCCTCAAGAGAAGATTTTGATGATCTAGATATTAATCCCGCAGTCGTCCAGGTAGGTCTCAAGATCATTCAAGAACTAGTCGGGAAAGGTTCAGTTCTGTCCTGCGAATGTGACTTTTTTAGCATCAATACTTGCTGAAATGAGTATCTTATTCCAATACTAGTTTTAGTATCGATGAGTATCTGATTTTTGATATTTTTGAGAACCCTATGGCCAAACAAGAGGATCAGAGAATGTCCAAAACTGCAGGTTAAGCAAAGTGTTCCTTGTCTGCCGTAACAGTCAGAAAAGATATATACAACATTGGAAGAGCTTGCGATTCACTACAAACGCACTATAAAACCACAAATCCTGCTGTTTCAGGCTCGAATTTTATGTATTTATTCTAAAGACAACAGCGTTAGGCATTCAAGACCATTAAATCAGTTCACAATACAACACATTTTCAGTTTATACCTTTCTACCATTCAATTTGGGTTGCTAGAGCGCTCTAGGTTTAGTGTGTTACACCAGATGTCCTTCCAAAAACAATTAGACCAGCTACTGTAATAATAATAATAATAATAATAATAATAATAATAATAATAATGCATTAGTCTAATATAGCGCTTTTCCAAATGCTCAAAGCAGCTTCACAATTCCATGCATTATTCCTTCACTCTACACTCTGTGGTGGTGAGCTGCTGTTCGAGGTTAGACTGATTCAAACATGGTGGACTGATTGTTTTTCTTAAGGACACAACACCAGTTTGAAATTGATCGCTGCTCTATTGTCACCCGTTATTCCCAGCGGTCTCCCATTTAACTGCTAACCAGGCCCGACTCCGCTGAGCTCCCGAGATCAGGCCTGCGTATACTACGATGTGAGAATTGCGCTTTTTGCCTGTATTCTGCACCAGTCTCAATGTTGTTTAGCTCCTGTAAATGTAGCATCTGTGAGTGTTTAGAATCTTATTTGCACCAGATTTTTGTCTTGTTATCTCAGCACCAGCAAAACTCCGGTGCTCCAGATGGCCCGGTCCAGCCCTGTGTGGCGTGCACATCGTTTGTCATGTCCTGATATCAGTGCGTTTGGTAAATGTGCTGTTTAGCCAGAGTCTGCTGCGTAAAGACGACAGGTGTTTGCTCGGCGTCGTTATGACTACAGCTCTGAGGCCGTTTTGGTGCTTTTGAGCTCTTTGGAGGAGACTATTTTATAACACTGGCTGTGGGGGCATTTGGTGATTTGCAGGACAAATAAGTCTGAATATAGCTTTACTGTAAAAGCAGCTGGGGTGTATTTCTGAGTGTGTGTACATATAGTAGTAATTTACTTTATCTGGTAATTAGTTACTATCAATTGCTAACTTGGGGAAGAAGTAATAGGCAAGATGTCTGTATAATTCCTCAGTCGTCCAGGTCTGATCCATAGTAAAAGTCAAAAGTAAAATCTGTCAACTGGACAAAAAGTAGGATTGAAGACGTTTTGCTCCTCATCCAAGCCGCTTCTTCATTTCTGGTCAGATTACTGGTGGACACTGCCTTATGTCTATCTGAAGGGAGGAGCTAAATACACTTCACTTCAAACAGCTATTGTTTACAGTTCATGTATGTAGGCCAGGTCTGTTGAACTACACTAAGTGTGCACTGTGCCTGTGCACTGTGAGTCATACTCAGCATATTCATTCAACTCTTAAGAGTTGAATGAATATAATAAGAGTTCATCAACTACGGTCTTGTCCAAAGTATTTCAGCCATTGAATTTCGTTCATTACAAAGCCGTACTTACATGAACATGTCTGGGCAACACTATTTTAATCAATCCATTTTTTAATCGATAAGTTTTTTCCACTTTATTCGGGGGCCGGGTCGTGGAGGCCACAGTCTGAGCAGGAGGCCCAAACTTCCCTTTCCACACACACTTCCTCCAGCTCTTATGGGAGGGAAACAAGGCGTTCCACCCGAGAGACATTGTCCTTCCAGCATGTCCTGGGTCTTCCCCAGGGCCTCCTCCCAGTGGGACCCCATTTCTAAGGGAGCACCTAGCCACCCTGCGGAAAAACTCATTTAACCGCTTGTATCTGCGATCTTGTCCTTTCGGGCATTACCCAAAGCTCATGACGTTTTTATTTCCTAGTTTCCTTGGGTGTTTTGAAGGGCAGTTATAAATAAAATGTTTTATAATTATTAATATTATTTCCCTCCCATGGTAATTCTCTCTGCTCCCAGTATATGGAGCCCTGTATCAGATGGGAGAAATAATGTTCAGTACGTCCTTGTTAAATTGAGATGAGATGCCAAAAACAGGCACTCCTCAGCATGTTTAAAGGTCAATAACATAATGCGTAATACGTCTCCTTGAAATATCTTCTTCAGGGAGTTAATTCACTGTGATTGGTCAAACCTACTTACAAATCAGAGCATGACAAAGGCTGATTAATTGGAGGAAAAGTAGATCCATTTTATGAAGTTAAACGTTCAGTGTCTGTGTGGGTGACATAAAACACACTTTGCATTTAGTGTGGCTATTTTTTTAAAGATGACTTATATTTAAAATCTCAGAACCATAAAAGAAAAACTTAGACACATGAGCTCACGGTCTGTTAGCTTAGCATATACACAATACATAAAGCAGACAGAATCTATAAAGGTGAAATGAGAAAGGAGCACTTGATTTGTTGGGAGCAGCTGTGCGGAAAATTATGGAGGCGGACGGACGTCTCAAAGTGATGATAGTGAGGGATCAATGAGGCGGAGCACGGGTCTCTGCTGTAATAATATAGCAGTCAATACACACATTTATATTAGTGATAATGGATACTCATGTAAACAATAAAACTGATTCACAGCTGATCATAAATATATTTGTATGGGATTATTGGTTAAAGAAGACGTAGTGTGCTTATGTCTGCTACAGAGTTATAATCCATGACACACACCTGGATCATTATGTTATAATTTACACATTTTAAAACTCAATATTCATCTAAAACGACTTGAGAGCTGACGTCTGTGTCAAAGTCATCACAACAGAGACATGCAGCTGTCGGCACAGCGTGATGCACATCACAGCAGCAGATTTTTTATATTTTGTATTTGTCCTAAAAAATATAATGCCAATAATGATAATAATGATAATAATAATAATAATTTGAGAACAAAGTAAGTACAAAACAGTGGGCAGTTGAGTTGTTTGATGATGTAGTCTCTTGAAAATAAGCGATTAAAGATTACACAAACCTGCACGCATCACTCCAAATACAAGTTCAAGAGGATAAAAGAGAAGGAAACTAACATGGTTAAAAGCTTTGAAAAGTCGATTCTGCAGAATAGATCTGCTTTAGTGCAACATTCCTATTGGAAGAAACTAAATTGCTGGTATCACTAAGGATCTAAACTTCCATCAACAAGTCATTCATTTTATTTTTAACATTTAAAATAAGAAAATTATGATTTAAAAACAAAAAATTGTGATACAGTTTAAGCAGTTAATGTTTGTTTGATTTTTTTTTTTTTTTTTTTTTTTGCTGAACTTAGGTACTATATTCCACAAAATGGATTCTTAAAAGTTTTAATCATGTTATAATGCGGTTACCTCCTCAAAACATACTCAGAGTTGTGTTTTGTTTCATTCACATACGTTTGCGTAATCCTTTATTCATCTGTCTACATCTCCAAAGCTGTAAACTCTCTGTTCCACCTTGTTGTTTTCAAGTTAACAGCTACTTTTTTACCTTTATTTCAGTAGAGATTGGCAATTGCAGAACTGAAATTATCCATGAAATGATTCTAGTGAAGCTTCATGGAGTTTAAAAACACAGTGGAGCACTTCCTGTATTACCTCATGACATCACAAGGTGGAACAGAGTGTTTTCTGTTTGAAGAACTCAGCCTAAATATGCAGGGTTTATGTGTTATAAACATGTGTAAATAAAACAAAACACAACTCCAGGGCTGAAACATTATAACAGATCAGAAAGTAACGCAATATGAGCCATAAATAACATAGTAAATATTGTTATTCTAATCAATTTTTTCTCACATCACACAGCCCTAAATAACGAGGAGGTAAACAATTATTAGGGATCTATTTTAAATGTAGAAACTGCAAGGCATCAAGCATCAAGAAGTACACAAGAAGGTAACAATGCATCAGAAATGTGCTAATATATGGAAATGTATTGGTTTTCGAGTTGGGAGATTACACGACGTGTTTTTGCTCATTTTAAATTAGTCAGTACTGTTTATTGTCAATTTAATAGTTTGTTATAGTCAAAATACTCAACATTCAAATTGTGTATAGCTCCAGAAGCACAATATAAGCTATAGGACTGGGTATTATCATTAAGAAGAACGATACAGACCTTAAAACATAGGCCACTCTCGATACACTGCACTTCAATACGATATATATATACTTCAGATCACTTTGATATGTTTTAGTAAAAAATTAAGACTTTTGGCCCAACTTAATCACTCCCTTTTGGACAAAAAAACACAAAAACACACCAAAAAAAACCCAAAAAACAAACATGAATGGCATATTTACCTTACGTTCATTGAAGATTAATGTTTAGTGCAGTTACTCACTAGAATAAAACATAAAACTGGTCATTGTTTATCCATCCAGATCTCACACAGCTGAACATTTACTTGTACAAAAGGTAAATCTGTCATTTAACTGTGCTAAAGTTTCCCTACAGAAACACTAAATCATGGCTGACACTAAAAGTCTTTGTTAAACCACTATTTGTGTAAAGTTAATATGAAATACACCCATTTTAATAATCAAAAAAGTGAATATGTCAAATCTATTGCATAAATGAGTTTTCTTCAGCTCAGTCCTGACTAGAACCAGGAAGTACGAGCTCATAAGTCCTCTGCTCAGGTCTCTGCAAAGGCTCCTGCGGCTCAGAGAATAGACTTTAAATCAGCTCTCTCCATGGCTTAACACCATAATACATCTGTGACATGTTAGCGCCATATGGACCTCGCACTTTCGCACTCAGGGACCGGCCTCCTGCTGGTGCCAGAGTCAGGACTAAACATGAGGAATCAGCGTTTCAGTTTTATGCAGCTGAAACCTGAAGATGTGAGACAAGAAACAACAACCGCCACACAGTTCAACGTCATAAATCAACACAATATGAATGATTTTTTCCAACACAGAACACACGACGACAGTGTGCAAAACTGAGAGCAGAGATTAAACCGATAACCCATAGATCATATTTTCTTTGACAATGTTTAAATCCAGGCTCAAACTGTCCTGTTTAGCTATACATATGACTGAAAGGGTTTTATTCTGCACTTTAATGTTAATTTGATGATGATTATTTATGTTTTGATTTGTTTTTATTGTGATTTTAAAGTCTGTCTTATTCGGTAAAACACTTCGAATTACTTTATTTACGAATTGTGCTATACAAATAAACTTGCTTTCATCAAAACGAGCAACAAAATTTGGTAAAATGCACACAAAAAAAAAAAAAGACTCTTGGCGATATATCGATGCAGCAGCCCATGATATTGACACAGTATGATCAAATTAAACAACACGATACATCGATATTTTTTCACATCCGAGTGGGCAACATGCAAAAACATTAATTAATCACTTTTTTTTTTTGGAACCAGATCACAATTTCAGCTTTACCATGATGCAAAAGTACATTTATATCGCCTTGAAACGAGATAACTTACCTCATCTGCTTCTTCTGAAAGTTGAATCCATCTGTCGGTCGCTCAGGCCATTGCTGAAGCTGACGAAAAGGAGGAGTGTGTGGGAAAAAAACGGTCTTTGTTTGAGCGTAGAGCTGAAATAAAGAGAAAATTTGACAATCACGATATGTCAGTTTGACCAAAATCGTACATCGTCACCAGAATGAGCTCACGATTTGATTTTTATCGCCATATCGCCCTGTTCTATCTGGTTGAGGAGCTTCTCGTTTCCCTTGTCAACATACACACACACATAATAAAATAAAAGCCCAGGACGTGGAGAAGATTCCCCGGGTGCCGTCTTCAAATCGCCCACTGTTCCAGACAAATATAATTGCAGTGTTGTTGAAAGATGAGGGTAATTTTCCCTGTTGGGACAATTAAGTCTACCTACATCAATTATGAAAGAAAATAAGCAATAACCCATAATGCATTGCTCCGTTTCAGTGCAGCCAATGTGACCTTTTTGCAGCAGTAAACACTAATCGAGTTCTTATTTTGAATATCACCGTCGTTATTGCGCCAAAAGTCATGTATTGTTCATGTTAAGTGTAGGTTTGACGACTTATTTTACGAAAACAGTTAACATCATTAGATTTAAGGTTTTGCTAAAAATCTGGCCTAGTTTTTTTAATTTTCGTGAAGTTTGTGATTTTACTTCCTGGTTGGACATGGGCAGGAGTTGTGACATGCGACAAATATGAACTATGGCGCGTGTGGGGGCTGTTACGGCGCGTGTGGGGGCTGTTACGGCGCGTGTGGGGGCTGTTACGGCGCTGATTTTTAAATTCTTCCTGGTCTTCTTCAAGTATTTTTGATGTCAGAAAATAAATGCACTGGTCAAATTGTCTCAGCTCTGCTCTGTTCCTCGTCAAACCACTAAAGTTGCTATCCGGGCGATTACAGTATCGTTTCCTCAGGGCCCAGTGCGAGGAGGGGCCCCTAACAAAGGCTGTAATTTGTGTTTTTCATTAGACAACATGTAGTGCTGGCCCACCAGGAACATTTGTACACAGGGCCCAGAATTTTGTACTACATATCTGGCAACCATAATGTTAAAAAAGTCCAAAAATGTATATAAAAAAATAAATATAGATGACAACAACTTAATAGTTATGGTTACATTTGTATATAGTTTTTTTTGCATCTTTGAGGACCTTTCACACATATTCATACACCAGTGTACGCAGACACTGGGGGCAAGGTGGGTTAAGTGTCTTGCCCAAGGATACAACAATAGTATTCAACTATGGGAGACGGAATTGTACCGCCAACCTTCAGATCAGTGGACAAACGTTCTATCAACTGAGCTACTGACGCACACTAATTTTGAAAGGAAGGTTTCATCTGTCAGAAAAATACCTTCCTTCTGTGTAAATTGCTTCTGCATTTTAGATGGAAATTTCATTCTGATTCATTTTTAGAACTCAGCGCTACTTCCTGGATTTTTGCTTTTTCTTCTTAACTTTTTCCCCACAAATTACCACTTAACTGATGTAAAACCATGACAAATATTTACCACAGGTCCTATCCCAACAAACCAAGCCGACCGCGAGAACAGTATAAAATTATATACTGCTTTGCCACTTTGTATTATTTTATTAAACGGATTTTGAAGTTCTGTTGCTGTGAAAATACCATCTCACGTTTTCAATATTACAGTTTGATTACAATTTTGGAGTGATTTCTTGAGATTTTTAAAGCGTAAAAGAGTAAATTGCAAGGAAATGATCAAAGTACTGTACACAAAACGCACAAACAGATTCTCTAATGATGGAAGTAGAAAGTTGGTCGCTCATTTTTCCTTTATCAATTATTTACAGATTTAAAAACAATAACAACAGCCATTTCTATTAATTCCTCATGGTTTTTTTATTTTATTTATTTTGTAGCATCAAACTCAAACTTCAATTTAAAATAATACAAATTTGGCAAACATTTTTATAACTTAATTACTATGTTAATGAAGTTGGCAAATACCCTGATCCCTTGTTTGTTTTGTTTTTTTATTTGCCTGGAATGTAAAATTTTGTATTACACTTGCATGTCCACCGTTAATTTCAGAAAGTCTGTTTTTATTGCTGAAAAAATAAAAACAGCCATGAGCAGGGTCGCCGCTCCACAGATTAGACCTGCAACATGTCCTGGTGGCATCATCTTGATTAATTCCATGAAGACAGGAATGTTAAATGCCATACTGTGGAACATTCCAGGCAAATTAATAACATCTCCATGTAGCGAACCTTTGAAATGGAGTTTTGACACATTTGACAATACAAAACAAAGCTGCATAGTGTTTTTCTAAGTTGCAAAAAAATGGTTTCAGGTTCTTGGCGTAAACAGGAGAGGAGGAAAAAGTTACGATAGTTTAGTTTGTGTTTGATTTTACCAGTAGTATTGATATTTGATTGAAAATTTAGCGGATCAGGTATCGATTTCCTTATCTTACAGTACTTATACAAACTCGAATTAGCCATTTTGAGAACACAAATCCATTTTTTATCAACTTGAAACTTAAAATTATTGACCTGTCATACTTTATGTTAGCTCTGAACCGTGGGAATTTAGTCACTGGATTTATTTTACACTGTCTTGTTGAAGTACAGCTGCTGTATTGGGTGCACAAATAAACTTAGTAGCTTTATTATGGTGATAAAGCTGTAATTAGACTAGCCGACCCAGTTGTATTCTCACATATCACCACTAGAGGCTGTCTAGATCGTGTGCCAGCTTTGGTCTGAGAGAAGAAGACCAGAGAGCACCGGTCTGAACAAACAAAGGCCGTGTCTCAATTCGCCAAATGCACCTTTTGAAGGGTCCCTTCGAAGTACTCTTCAAAGTGTAGTTTGAAGGTTCCGGACGAGAATGTGCCCTCCTCAGTGTAGCCGCCATCTTGCTGAAGTGGGACAGGCCTAAACCACGGCCCGCACATCCACCGTTGTCTTTGAGCGTACGTTATTTTTAATTATTTATTATTTAATAGAAGAAAAGTCAAGTTGTCACAGCTGTTTCTTTTTTTTTTTTTTATTGAATATCAAAGAGGCAAATATAACGTTTAAGGTGATTTTTTACTCATTTGTAGCTACTTCCTAACTTAAACAAAATATACCTTGTGAAAACGTAATAACAGAGAGGTAACAATATAATTTTTACATTCATAGTCTATAAACCAGAGAACACTGATTAGTTGTACATAATGTGGGATATTGCAGTTTAATAGTTCAGTATTTTGGCCAGTGGCTACACCACTTTAATAACAGTAGAGGGCACTGTTTCCCTTCTATGCCGTACGAGTTCTTTTCATCTGATTATTATAAGGTATTTTCTAGCAGTGCAGCGCTACATCAAGCTAGTATCTTGATTTACTAACTCCAAGGTAAATGACACGTGCCCACGAGGGAGTGCAGACCTATGGAATGTACCGGAACTCATGAAGATTTTGTGCACGTCTCAGGACTCTCTTCTGTCCTTTCCTCAGAGTCCGTTGCTTCATTGTTCACATTACCTGTGTGGATCATTAAACCCTTCTGACTTTACGTTTCAGTCTCTTTGTCTTTGACGCTTACAATAGAAACGAACATTCGTACATTATTCTTATTGCAGTAATAATTTCTAATGATAATAATGTCTCTTATTGTCTAGCAATAACTGCACATTCCTTTATTCCATGTAACTCTCCTCCTTTTTAATCATCAAACACACGGCCTGTACTTATCTTTATTCAGATTTAACAGTTTCATGTCGCACTGTTGTAAATGAGGTAAACCAGTACGAACATTTGAATGTGTATTGCGCAGCGGACTCCATTTTCTTCTCTTTTTTTGTGTAGTTGCGGTGCATGATGGGATATAGAAGTGCGTGAAGTGTGCACGGATGCACGCTCCGGTTACGTTCGATCTCCATGGAAACGGTGGAAAGGGAGGGGCAGGGTTGTCGGGCGCATTCAGTAGGGTGCATTGAATTGGGACAGCCCTTGTCGCGCCGGAAATTTCGTAACTGCCCTTCGACGCACACTTCCAATGGTGATTCTAAGGCCATTTTGGCAAATTGAGACACGGCCAAAGGCCAGGTGAGGGGAAAGAGGGGAACAAGTTTCACATCTGCCATCTACTGGTGAAAAAAACAGAAAACAAATAAACTTACAGGCAGTAGCTGTAACACATTTTAATATGTTAGGATGTTTTGATGAACATATTGTCACAAATTTTTAAGGAAAGTAACTTCAGTAGGTTGATTTTTTGGTTATGGCAGAAAAGAAAGTCCAAGTGTCAATATTTGGCATCGGAATTGCGAAAGATGGGTTGGTGCATCTCTAGTTGATTTAGTATACAGTGGTCCCTCGCTATATCACGGTTCACCTTTTTACATAAATGTTGGATCAGTGTGACTCTGAAGTGCTGTATGTTTGCGAGTTTTCTCCTTGACAAAACCCACAATGTCGATGAAACGTTCTGCACCGACAAATTTCAGAAACGCTTTGGACATAAAAGTGTTTCTCTGCACGAAAATCTGCAGATATTGCTGGAGCAGAGACACGTGGACAACAAATTTAAACTGATCATCGAGGAAGAGGGATATAAAATACGAAGGTTTGAACTTTGAGAGTGTTTAAACGAGAAAGAAATGTGAGAAAATGTTAATGCATGTGTGAGAAAAGTATAAAGTGTGTGATGAGGGGTTTTACAACTGCAAAACATGTAATAATTGTAAAAAATAAAGCTGATACTTAGCTGATTTAGCCTATAACGAGTTATTTTTGGCCCGCGATAAATGAGGGACCACTGTATCGGAAAAAACGGTTTTGTCACCAATATAAATTATTCTAACCAACATACAGCTGAAACACTCTGAACATAAACACAGTGCCACATAATACAGTTTATGAATCAGAATTGTAAAAATCATCAATAAATGGAAAAAAGGGAATAAAAAAATCCCTCTGCAAAAAAGAGGGTCCATTCTTCTTAATCACATCCTCATCGATTTATCTGTGTCTGTTCCAGGGTCGGTGTACGGTAGCTGGAGGACGGCGCGTCGCCCTCGGGTGCCTCACGGGGCGGGCAGCGAGGGGTCGATGATGGAGTGGGCGGGGTCACAGGTGAAGGAGACCGTGATGGCGTAGCGGGTGCCCCAGGTGACCCTCTCCACGCGGTGCAGGTTTTCTGAGCCGGATGAGAAGAAGGATAACCGACCTGAGGAACGAAAGAAAGAAAGAAAGAGCGAGCACGATGAGACCAAATGGACTTGATGCACTTTTTGTGTCGTATGTATTTTGTGAATGAAGTAAAAAGGTTGAGTATAAAAATAGAACGTAGCTGTGTAAAATGGTGAAAGAGGTTTTATTCGAGCTGAAAAGGTCAAATATACATGGAAGAAACTCGACGTGAGATTCAGTTTTGCCTGCGTTACGAACATTTCCACTTTGATTGTTTTAAAAAATATAGATGCTTAAATTCACCAAATGATTCAGGATTACTCACTCGTGCGTAGAGCTGGAGACTTTTCAAACGTCTGTGGTTCCTCTACTTTAACACAGAGGTGATTTACTTGAGTAACTGCAGTTTTTGGACACTTTCACTTGAGGAATATTTTGTTAACGCCAGTCTTACTTTAGCACAATTATGGATCTCGATGGAGAAGCTTCGAAAGTTTGGTTTTAACTAAAAATCTAAAATGCAGCTTTTTTTTCCTTCTGATTATTTTTCCATTTTCGTCTTTGCCTGAACTTCTGTGTAGCATCTGCAACCGTCACATTTGCATGAAGATTTTCATTCCCAGAGTTATTCGACCTGTTTTTAATGATTTTTTGCTAGTAAAAGGTGCAGGTCTCCATGGAGATTTTATTGCTTTGTTTGAAAGGTTCCACGTATCTATCTACATTCTACAATGTCATTCCTACTGCTCGCCTTTCTAAAGATCTCCAACTTGGCCACCCGTTTATCTCCATGGAGAAATAGAGGTTTAAATCTATACCGTGGGACATTTTAGGCAAAGTAGTAACATATCTCCATGGGGACAAGCAGGTAGTTTACCCAGCAATCGAAAGGTTATGCAGTGGACCTTTAAAATATAAAGAACAGACAAAAATAATTGATTTTTTAAATTTATTTTTTTAATCCTAATATAATAATGTCATACTTTTACACACCAACGTTGTTTGTGTTTGTATTTACGTTTGGTGAGTTACCATAAGTGTCTTTCTGAACTGAAAAAAAAAACAAAAACAAAAAAACAGAGTAACCGATGGCAACAGTATAAATAATCAGGTTCAATATTGGTGGATTTTTCTTCTGTACATGAAAATCTGCGTATTTATTATCTGAAACTACGAGTCGTGTCCACTGTATGTTTACTTGTTCACTGGCCACTTTATTAGGTACAGGGAGGCGGGGGGGTATTTAAAAGTTGGATGTACAAAGGAAAGGAGGAAATGATTTTTTTATTCATGTTTGTACTTCCTGTAAAAATCCCATTTTCTATCTGTCCAGGAACTTTCCAGGATTACCTCATTTTGTGCATATCAATAAAAAAAATTGAATTATTGCGCTGTATTTTGTGTTTGTGTGGATTACTAAAAGAGATCAGACTGATATGAAAGTAAACTACAAGAGAATGAATACAGAGAAGTGCAGTAAAGTACATTTGCAGAGTATGAGTAATGTTAGTTCAAAATAATATTACTCAAGTATTAAGTACAAAGTAGTGGTTCAAGAAATTACTACTACTACTACTACTACTATTTAAGTAAGAGTCATTTAAAGAATAACTGCCAGGATGCAACAACTGATTTAAAATTTTAAGTTTAAGTAAAATAAATAAATGATAAATAAATAATGGCCAAAATCTGGTATTTTCAAAAAACGACACAAAAATTACAAAAACTAATGTCAACGTAAAGTTTTTGTCACTTGTAGATGTACTCGGAGTGGGAACGACAACTAAAACTTTAGATTTACTTAGAAGCGTTAAGAATACTGTTTCTTCCATAAAAAATATTACGTATTATTAAGTAGGAGTAAAAGTATGCTGCTAGAAAAGTACTCTGAAACGTACAATTTCTTTAAAAAAAAAGTTGCTCAAGTAAATGTAACTGAGTGCTACCCCCCTCCGTCAATTTATCATAATATATTGACTTTAAAGCTGCACCATGTAACTTTTCTGGTACGTCACCTGCTCATCTCCATGGGGATGTTATTGCTTTGCCTGGAATGTTTCACAGAATAGCCGTATCTAAACAAGTACGTACGTTTATTTACCGGCATAAGAAAACACCTGTGATTGAAATGAAGGCTAAATCAGTTTAAAGCCACACTGAGGAACATTTGTCTATGCATGAGGCCAACCAATAACTCACAGATCAGGTTAATGTTGTGTAAAATAGGACACTTCTCCCACATCAGCTTTAACTTGGCACATGCAGACGTATCATTTGTCAAAAAAAATGAATAGAACGTCCTTTATAAAAATCACTTTGCGGGAACAAGATGGGCCTCGAGTGAAAAAAGGGAACAACAACATCAACAGTAAAGTTTGTATTTTTTGGAGTTGAAAATTTATACCAACTTTAATGTCTTAAAAACATGAAAAACAGAAAAGTTTAATTGAAATAGTTCAGTTATTACTCACTTATCTTATGCATTTAGAACATCCCAATTATTCACGCGCTTTTCACAACTTTCAGAGACCAGAGCGGACAACTACAAACAACAATTAGCATGATAATGAGCACTTCCTGATTATCGGACAAAAAGCAGCCTGCAGTGGAGCATATTTTGACCTGAACAGCTGCTTATAAGATATATCTGTACTGAGACAAGACGAATTTTGCTCAAATACATGGGAAAAAAATCAAGTACAGGACCTGCTTCTGTCCATAGAGATGTTAAAGTTTTGCCTGGAATGTTCCGCAGTATGGTATTAAACGCCAGGCCAGGAGAGGCGAGCCCCCACTCAGAGTAAGAATGAAAAAACGTCTGTAATTGAACTAGAGCTGGACAATACGACAATACTTATCTCTTATCCTATTATTTATTTTGCCGATTATTAAATGTAGTTTTTATTCAATTTTATTTATACAGCACATTTAAAATACAACTTAAGCTGTTTAAAATGCTTCACTCGAAAGTCAACAAAAACAGACGCACAGGCACAATAAAACAACCACGATAAAACAATAAAATGCCAAGATGTACTGCCAAGCTAGAACCAAATGCCAAAGAGAAGAGGTGGGTTTTTAGAGGCTGAGAGGACAGAGGACAGTTTCTAAAAACATCACCCAGAGGAAACGTCATTGTCAGTACGATTTTGTAGCTTCTCTCTTTACAGGCCGAACTGTTCTGCATCTCAATCAACAATTTCACAATTTTTCATATGGGTAATTATTAAAAACATGAATTAATCAAACTATCTGTTGCATTGCCCAGCTCTAAATTGAATAATGTTGTACAGTGTAACATTAAAATCACTATGGAAACAAGCAGATGGCATATGACCCACCAGAAACGTAAAAAAAAAAGTTTTTCTTAAGCAAACTGTTGGTTAAGTCTATGACAAAAACATATTTTAGATTATTATTATTTTTTTTACTTTTGTACTTAGCCTCTTGGGTCAAATTAATTAGCGTTACGCATAATAAATCATAAAACGTTACAGTCAATTCCACATATTTTTACACATATTGGCACAGATAGTTACTTTCAGCGAATCTAAAAAAACAGTATGAGGCGTTCTGCAGCTAGCCGTCGGAGATAAAACTTGTTTGAAAAGTGTAGTCTCCAAAAGTGTAGTCTCCAAACTTGCCGAAAGCACAATTTTTTCCAACTATTTGAGCAAACTTTTGTTGCCCGGTACAGAAATATTGTATAATCAGCTCTCGAGGTCAAAATAAGTCCACTGTGTACTGTCTGCATCGAATTATAAAGTGTTTTTTTGTACGTTGTTAGCATGCTAGTTGTTGTTAGCTTTACCGTCATGACAAAAATCCTCACCAGTCTCTGAAAGTTGTGAAAACAGCTTATAAATTCATCATGGTGAATAACTACGATGCTCAGGATGCATAAGGTAAATGAGGAATAACTTTTTTACCACTAGTTCTGCAAATTTGTTCAGTTTTTCCTGTTTTTAAGACTCTAAAAAAAAAATCACGAAATCACGTACAGCGTCTTTCACTCTACACTATGCATGAAGACGCATTTGAGAAGCAGCTGCGTTTTGTGAAAGTTTGTGTTTACAGTCAAAGAGGCGTGGAAAGTACAGAGCTGACAGACGAAAAAAAACATGTTTACATCTCGGAAAACGTAATCGTAACGTAATTTTGGTACATTTTTTTTGAGGTTGTGTCACAGCAAAAAACGGCACAAAGAACATCCATTTTAGAAATAACTGGTACTTTTGTGTTGCCTGAACGTAAAATGTTGTGTCAATAGTCCTGTTACTATATCGATACCGTTTTTGGGAGTCAATATTTATCGTGTGTACTTTTTCTTTGTAGAAAATGGACATTTTTGGTTATTTTTCTGTATTATGACGCAATTTGAACAGTAAAAGGTTGGATTATGATCTTGTGTGACTCATTGTTGCTATAAACTAACTCAGGGGTGTCCAAACTTTTCTCATTAAGGGCCATATATAAAAACACAAACAAAGCTGAGGGCCGATTGAGGGCCATAGACAGATCGTGAACACAGTGAATACTTCAAATCTGCATTTTTATTACAAGTTAGACTGACCCACTAGACCTTTATTCACGCTCACATCCTCAGTGGGATGCATTAAATATTTGATATGGGCTTGTTGAAGTAGATTTTCAGAAATGTACAGTAAAAAGTACCGTTCAAAGTAATATGGGCCGATTCACCTGGAAGCTTGAGGGCCAAGAAAAATTGGTCTAAGGGCCGCATTTCGCCACCGGGCCACAGTTTGGGCATGTGTGAACTAACTGGTTAACTGCTGCATTCTGGCATTTATTTATTTAGATTACTTTTCGGGGATAATTCTGCTTTACTGTTTGGTTTTCAATTGTAATAACCGTTTCCTAGGGAGAAAGGAAGCAACACGAAATAATAATAAGTAGCTTTTTTTAATTAGTGTGGTGATAAATGAAGGTACAATGATAATGACCGTAAATTTTAAAGTTACACGAAACGAAAGGAGGCTCCTGCGAGTACAAAATTAAGGTATAAGTTAAACACAAAGTTTGTCAGTCTCACTCGCAAAGTTTCAGGGTTCAGTCCAGAAACGAGATCCGGCGGCAGGGAGTGGCAGGGGGCGGGACTTTTTAAAGGGGAGGAGCACACCTAAGAGGTCCGTGGAGAGAGAGCAGGCGTGTAGGAGGAGGCCGTAATATCAATATTATCGTTTATCGTCTATAATTACTTCAGCAATACGTCGCAGTGTAAAATTGGTTATCGTCCAGTTTAAAAAGAACACAACTTTTAATTAAAAAAAAGTGTTCTGTCTATTGGCTGAAATATGACTAAATCCTTTGTGAAAATAGGAATAAAAGGTAATAGGACTTCAATAATATTTAATGATCTAAGCTAATAGAGGAAATGTAACCCTATTTTATCAATGAAATAAAAGATTCACAGTGATAATCTAGTAAAATAAATCTCCATTTCAACAATACCAGCCAACACCCAAGTCCAAACAACCGCACTGATTTTCAATTTCTTTTTCTCTTTTTGTCTAGCACAAAATAGCACTGTTTTGTGTACTTTTAAATAACTTTCTTTTGGTAATAAAAACAGCGAAGTCTGACATTTCAAAGAGCTGTGGAGGTGATGAAAAAACTGAGTACAAAATAAATTCTCCTTATTCCTGGAAATGAGCACATTTTACAAGGAAAAAAAAAAAGAATATGCTATCGAAATATTAGTTTTGTAGCTGTAGATATGTGTGAATGAAGCTCACAAGAGTCAATATATGACTTTTAACACACAGATCCTATATTCACAATGCAAAATCAGTATCAGTAAATATCGGTCATCGACCACAACAGCAAGACACATATTTGTTGTCAGTATCGGCTCAAAACAATCTATATATGACACTATTCTTGCCCCATAGTTTCTTAAATGAAGCCGCTTGTCTCTTTTCCTTAGTCTCAGTCACATCTATAATGAGTTTAACTTCACAGAGGCAGGCAGGATGATTACGTGAGCGCTTTAGCATGCATGAGTCACCTCCTTTGTTCGATATATACGTTTGCATGCACTGGGCTGTGTTTTCAAACCACGGGGAGGTTGCTGACGTGACTCGATCGATCGCTCCCACACTCAGGAGGCATTAGCGCAGGTGAATCACTGGTCTCTCGGGGGGCCCGGTTCATCACAGATAGAACTATACGCAGAGGTCTGAAAACGGGAGAAGTTATTGAAATTGTGTGGGTGTAGTGAATAGCAAACAAGGGTAAAATGACTTGGGCAACACTGGAATTTCGCCACTGTGGGACAAATGATGGTTCTTTTGTCTTAAATGACGTTTAATCACCGATAAACCTGACCTGCATTTGCCTTTGTGAATCGTTCAATCATAAAGTGAACCCTGAATTGAATGGATTTCATTTAGAACTGAATTTACGCTTGGAAAAACAAATGATCAGTGTTTTAATTCATCCTTTTTTTTTTTTTTTACACCTTTGGCATCTGCAAACGACAATGACAAAGATGGAGCAGGTGAGCTCAGCAGCCTCTTAATTTCACCTTCTTTGGGTCATATCAGCAGAAAGTCAGCGAAACACAGGAGCTGATGATGGACTTTAGCAGGAAGGAGCGGAGGGACAACCATCCACTATCCATCAACGGTGCTGAGATGACACAAATGGACACTTTTAATACGTGATCACCTCTCAGGAGCTGTTGTAAAACTGCACACGTCAGCAGAAGTCCTGACAATGTCTGAGACTCAAGGTCTATGTGGTCACTCATTCTGTCCCCATGCTCAGACTGCTCACGATGCAGCCACTAGTATTCAGAATAATTCAAAGTAGAAAGAAGAGCTCAAACTGCACAGTCCAGTCCAGTGGTGTTGGCAGAGACGCAGCAGTGCTCTGGATTCTTTCCGTTGGGAGTTTTTTTGCCGGACACCACAGCCCTCTACAGTAAAGACATCTGCTCTCATATGAGCTCTAAACTGGACGCTGTCACAGTATTTCTGATATGTATTACTGCTATAAACTTTACCGCTGTTACTGTTTGCGTGAGGCTCTTCTCACAGCTGCTCAGTCGAGGTTAACCAGCTCCCTCGTGGGTCAAACGTCAGTGTGGGGGCGAAAACATCATCCGCTTAAATGTCAATCTGCAGTATCTCCTCTTCCAACGCACGTGGTCATCTCTGCCAATCCCAAACAGTTGTCATATCTGACCGTCGCTTATCAGATGGTCAGTCTCCATTTGACCGTCTCACCTCATCAGCTCATCAGTACCTGGAGGATTTCTCACCAGGCCACAGGCGGTTCTCCATCTCCCGTTTTAATCCATCCCTCCGTATCTGCTTCAGACAAGCCTCCTGCTTTCGACTCCGAGCACTCCCAGCTCTCCTGATTGTCACGTCGGAGTTATAATGAGACCCAAATCATCAACAAGCACTCATCTGAGACCTGAGCATAATATTAGCCAGTCAAAATATGTCACTGATAGAGCGGAGGCGCTTAATGTTTAATGCATGGCCTCAGTCATGCTCAGGCGGGCGAGACCAGTGCAATCCTTCACTGCTGTAGACGCCAGTGTCCCTTCTCTGACCTATAAGTCTAATTGAGCAGATTGTCCTTGGCGACAGGTATCATAATTATATGCTTATTTGAACAAGTTAAGCTCAAAAATAGGACAAATTTGGACGTGAATAGTTAATAGTCTTGGCATATTTCAGAACTAGCATAAGACCACATGGTAATATTAAGTTCAATACTAATCTAATCTTGATTTACGTGTTTTTTATAGTTGGAAAATGGCTACGTGACATTTTTTAACCCTACATGAATGAGCCAGAGTTAGATTTTTTTGGAATAATTACAATGCAAGCACAGAGAAAAGGGTGGAAACTAAAATTTTCAGAGTACTCAGTAGAGCACATATGTCAAACTCAAGGCCCGCGGGCCAAATGTAGCCCTCCACATCATTTTATGTGGCCCTCAACAGGCTAAATTAAAAAGTATGATGGTCTTAAAATGTCATTTTAGCAAGTGACACACAGTTACACAGCCATATTTTTACATCTAGGCAAATGCATCTGCAATATTTGTATCTTGAATGAGTAATAAATAAGTTAAAAACAAGTTAAAAAAGTAGTTAGATTTATTTTACATCTGGCCTTTTGAGGGATGCCATTTTGCTGATGTGGCCCTCGGTGAAAATGTGTTTGACACCCCTGCAGTAGAGGATTACACAAACATGCTTGAATTGGGCTTATGGTGAGGGAACACAGTAATACTATGGTTAAAAGCTCAATTCTACGTAAAATGTCTCGTTTAAAGAAACTTTTAATGCAATTATCAAACAGAATGTCCTCTGCAAAGAACAAAATATCAGTTTTTATATAGAAAAACGTCGTACCTGTAGCATGGGCCTTCACAAACTGTTCGTGTGTTCCTTCAGATTTCAGTCTTCTCTCAAATGTGAACGCTCCTGCAGTTTTTTTTCAAACATGAATCGCACATCTAATCAATAAATAAATAACTAATAAATCAACCAATGACACTAATCTGCTTCACTTTAAGAATGGGCTGATATGATTTTTTGAGCGAATACCAATTTCCGATATTTGGCTGATAACAAAGAGGTGCATTTCAGTCTTTCAATATTATTTCCAAATAAATGTTCTTTAATTGGAAATAATAACACTGGTCGGTTAAAAATAAGCTTTTGTAAATTTGAAATATTAGTATCGTACCAACTCCAGATGGTAGACTGAAAAAATATAAATAAATATATCCTCAAAAAGTAGAATTGTCCTAAAAAAACATCCAATAGCCCAAAAAATAATAGATACAGGTTAAAGTTTTAAACATGAACTAAGTGCTGCAAGATGGTTCCCTTTTTCCAAACCAGAATCTCTTTTATATTCATTCTTCTGTGTCATCTGCAGCTATTAAAAACATGCTATTCATAAAGAAGTCCGGCTAAGAGCGTTTCACTTTAACAATACAAAATCTCCACTGTGCACGGAAACAGCAAGGCAACAACGATTTGAACTCTGAAGATCTTCGCTCGCCAAAAATGTTAATAAATCTTAAAAAAGAAATAGCAAAAAATTGATTAACTGAGACAAGTCGGAGCGAAAAGTACCACATCTGATTCAAATTAAGCACGATTCAACATGATCACAATGAAGATTTTGGTTGCATCTTGTTATTGGAACTTGGATTTTCCACACGGTCAATTTGTGGGGGATTAGGCAATTACACAATGTCAAGAAGAAAAACACCATTCAACTGTCAGGAAATCGTAGGAGAGAGAAGGATGACATGATTGACAATACAAAATGGTTGTTCCAAAAGGCGAATAATTCAAAATGGTTCCACTAAAGTTTTATAAAAAGAGCAAATAAGCAGATAATTTTGAAAAAGAGAATTAGCAGCATGGTTATTTGGATTATTACTAACAGATAGATGATTAGATAAGTCTGATAAAGGTGAAGAGACTTTGCAGGGGATCTAGAGTACACACTTCTCCAATACTTTCCAAAGATAAATTCAGATGGCCGTGATTGACAGGTGGATTAGCCAATCGGGGACACACGTGGTTCAGTCATATCAAAACAGATGTTGCTGCTCACGAGGAAAAACTATAGGAACTGAATCAATAAGCGAAGAACTAAAGTGTTAATCTGAAGTGAGAGAAATGTCATTTTGTTCAAAGTAATGGGTGACCAATGTGAAATAAAACAAATCTAATTGGACGGTCGTGTTTGAGACTGGCTTGAGGTGGGACGGAGAGATTGGGGATGAGACTGATATCCCTTTGTATAAAAAAATGCAACGAAATGTCACTCTGACCTTGCTAATATTAAACTCTATTTAACTTCTAGCAAATCATAGGAGAGAAAATGTTGACATGTGATTGACAGCTCATAATTACAATAAAAAATGAATGTAAGAGAATTAGCAAAATGGCTGTTATGAGAATATTCCCGTCAGAGAGATCATTTAATGAACGTGAATGGACACTTGTGGGAGATTTTACTTCTTTACTTTTACTTTTACATTGCACTGTAATGCTGTGGTCAACCTCTACACCGTATAACACTAGAAAATAAGTCTAATTTAATGAAAACTCTAAGTGGCTGCCTAATTGAATCAAGTCATTTATATATATTTTTAAATTGTGTCCGGAAAAAACAATTACTGCAGTTCTACTAAACGTCAAGCATATACTGGGAAATGAAAGGTTATTCCAAGAAGAAAATTAGACCTTCTGAATTAGTGCATTACAGTTTATAAAGAGCTAAAGGAGCCACGTCCAGATTATGGCTCAGGGGGCAAATGGTTCTCAGTCCAATTTCTGTTTTTTCAAGTAATTTTGCCCATTTTATCATAAGCAGGACTTTTTTTTTAAAATCTACCTTGATAAATAATAATAATAATACATTTAGCGTGTGATTTTGAGGATTTGTGCATGAATAAATGTCTGGTGGATCAGTCTAAACTGTTACAAATGCAGTATTCCCTGTATTGACCAGCAGTCTATAGCCCATTGTCTGCGTTTCATGTGACCCTCAGTGAAAAATTTTGAACACTAGAGGACAGTCAAACCACCTAATGTAAAAAAAATACATGATTTATTTGTAAAATTTCATCAAAACTCCTTCAACAAAACAAGTAGCAAGCAATTTTCTTCAATCTCACCCAACCTTTTCTGCTCTGAAGGACAAGATTCACATTAAAAACCAAACGCAGAAGATTAATTAAAAAAAAACATGTCTACCTTTTAAAATTCACTACATTTTTCCTAGCCTAAGTGCAAATCCCTGCAGTCACTTTCCCTGTGAGCGCACCAAGTGAAACAGCTGGAGGAGCTCTACAGAAAATACATTTAGCCCCTGGAGCACTGAAAACGGATAATAAAACTATTAAAGTACCAGACTTGGAAATGTCCCTGCTGCTACATTTGGTAAACGGGCTGTATGCAACTATGCTGGAGGAATATTTGCCTTACCGCAGCTCAAATACATTGCTCTGGCCTCTGAAAATGATAAAAAAGTGCGTATAAACTCATCACTGTGAATAATTAGGATGCTCAGAATGGATAAGGTAAGTGAGGAATAACTGGACCACTGCAAAAAATGTAAAATGAAATAGTTACGCAAAAGGAAATGTTGGTCCTTTGGTTATAATCTTCAACAATATGGCATAAAATGTAAGTATTTCCATTTTCGTGAATCATGCAGGTGACATTCCACCTCTAGAAAGTTACATACTATCACTTTAACAGTTCTGTGTGTCTGTTATATAAGATAATAGCTCTCTGAACGGCTAACTCAAGTGTATTCCTTCCTTACGCACTTACGGGAATTAACTTTACCACGGCGCAGCTGCTCACCTCCTGCAAAGCGTTTATATCTCACATCTTTAAGTGTTTTTAATAGGCTTATCCAGACTACGCGCAGATTTAGCGGGGGTTTAGCTGGGATTATGTGTGTGTTTGTTATGAGGCGTAAGTACCTGCCCGCGGCTCCACTGTGCGGTTGCCGTCTTGATCCATGAAAATGAACCTGCCTCCGGTGAAATCGCTGCCGTAGTCGGTCAGGTAGAGCAAAGACGTGTAGTCGAAAGAGCCGTACGTCACCTGGAGGGAGATTTTAAAAGTCAAATAGGAGAGACACCGGTATACGAGTGAAGAATAATGAAAAGTTTTTTTGTTTTTTAATGGCTAGACTTTGACATTTAGAAGAGGGATTGCAGCTGTTTAATGACAACAAGTTATAAGTGGGTCAGAAAATGTATGAGGGAGGTTGATGTAAGAAGCTAGGCTAGGCTAAACTAGAGTTAGCGGTGACCAACACTTAGTGAGATATATACACTGGTAATTCTTTGTTATGCTAGATTTTGGAAAGCTAACTGTGTCTAGTTTGATTAAAAATAAAGACAGCAAACGACAAAGTTAAATCTGTCAACTGGACAAATCTTGTAGGAGTGAAGACGTTTCGCTGCTTGTCCAAGCCGCTTCTTCAGTTCTGGTCAGAATGCTGGTGGACACTGCCTTAAATCTATCTGAGGGGAGGGGCTAACCACACTGAAACTGTAAACAGCTTTTGTTTCCAGTTTCAGATGAGACTCCCCTATTCAGCCCTTAACGACCTTGCTATTGTTCTCATTGTTCTGGGTCTGAGGATGGAGTTGTAGATGGGGAGAGATTATGTCTCAGGCTCCATTCCTGTTTAAGGAAGGATTCTCTTTCCTAACAAAAATAGCTTCTTTAACTCCTCTCTCAAACCATTTATTTTCTCTGGCTAAGATCTGAACTTCACTATCTTCAAAGGAGTGGTTAGTGTCTTTAAGATGGACGCCGGTGTTGGTACATCCTCTTATGGAGTAGCCGTTTAGTTTCTCCAATGTAACACTCACTGCACTGTTCACTACACTGAATGGAGTAGACTACATTACTTTGTTTATGGATCGGGGTTTTGTCCTTACCAATTTTTGCCTTAAAGTGTTTGTGGGTTTGTGGGTAACCCACAAACACAATATACAGTATAATAAAAGATGAACTTGCAACCTGCCCGGTGAAAACATTTCAGGACTTTCATCACCAAGCATCTTTCAATGAAAACTCAGCTTTCATCATTCTAATGTATTGTATCTGCCTCTCAGTGTAAATGCCAGGAACACAATTGTGCTGAACTTTTCACAATGGTCCAATAAGAGAAGCAGTGAACCATGTGAGCACTGAGACACAGAAGAATTATGATATCATTACAAAGAGGCGCTGGCGGGAGTCTAGTGCTCAGACAGTCCCACAGTAACACAGCTCCAACTGATCCGGTTTCAAAAGAAAGACAAATTCAAGTCTGATATGGAACATTGGCAAAATTGTAGTTTAATGATGCCTTCAAAGCCTGTTGCTCCATCTGCAATTTTTATAACCCTGCACTCAGTATTTCACAAGCCCGACTCGCTGCTTCCAACAAAATATAATTGACAACACACAGTTTGTCAAACTTCAACCGATAATAATTTTTCCAATTATGTAAGCGTTTTAAAACAAATAAGTGGATTTTGAAATGACAACATTTAGTCTGACATGGCCTTTTCTCTAACAATCTGTTATTTAAAAAAAGACAATTTTAGATACAATGATTATGCAACTTCTGAGGAAATTATGGGTCACAAAAGGTTCCAAGGGTAAAAAAATAATTGAAAAAGTCAGTACGGCCTAGTTGACATTTAAAAAAAAAAACAATGTCTAAAAAAAAGCTGAGTGTTATAGAAGGAAGTAATGGTTATTCTGTGGTGGATTTACTTGAAATTTGGAGTCTTGGATATTTTAAGAAGACGTATTGTGCTTGTGTTTGCTATGTAGTTATATTTAGTTATATTTAGCACACAAATCACAATATTCATCCAAAACGACTTAATAAAAGAAACCGCTGACTTCTGTGTTGGAAAATTGTGGAGCCCAGTGGGAGCTGTCACTGAAAATGTCATTATAACAAAGAGCAGATGATGGATAGCTGTAGGTCAAGATAGTAAGTAGTGGATTTATTTCAGTCGTACCAAAAAAAATCCTTATTATGCCACTGAAAGTAGGTACAGAGCAGTGGGCGTATACCGGTGGTGCTGAAAACAGGGGTTAATCGGCAATATAGTGTCCTAAAAATAAGCGATTAAACATTGCTCAAACATCCACAAACCATTTAAGAGAGTAAATGAGAAGGGCAAACAACTATAGCATGGTTGAAAGCTCTGAAAAGTCAATTTTGCATAATACGTCTGCTTTAAATTAATAAATAATAGAAACTGTATTAAATATTTACAAATAAAAAGCATACGAGCTGCATATTCTTGTGCCTTTTTACCATTTGCTGATCAAACAAATGCAGTTATACAGTATTTTATCTTGATGGGATATTGAATTTTGCTTTTAATTTGTAAACTCAAGTCTCAAGTTGTGATGTATTTGTTGGATTGTGCCGTTTAAAGTTATCTTTGTTAAGATTTAATCAATAACTATTTTATTTTATTGTATTTTATTTTATTTTTGTATTTATTTATTATTTATTTTGTACTTTTATTTTATTATTTATTTATGTATTTCAAGCACATGTATCAGTTAAAGTTATGTTAGTTATCTTTGTTAAGATTTAATCAATAACTATTTTATTTTATTTTTGTATTTATTTATTTTTTACTTTTATTTTATTATTTATTTATGTATTTCAAGCACGTGTCAGTTAAAGTTATGTTAGAGTTATCTTTGTTAAGATTTAATCAATAACTATTTTATTTTATTTTTGTATTTATTTTTTTTAACTTTTATTTTATTATTTATTTATTTCAAGCACATGTGTCAGTTACACTTAAAGCACATATCACAAATTAATCCTTATGTAAGCTCAAAAAGGAGTGGGAAGAAGAAAACTAAGAAAAACTAAGAACATTTTAATTAACTTGCATTGCTAACTAAACTTGCTAACTATCTTGAAAAACACTTTTACAGTGAGCGGGCCCGGCTCTCCACAAACACGACGTGTAACTTGCTTATAATGGCGTCACCTGTTTCGATGGAGACATGGAGGAAAATAATACTGATCAAATTAATTAGTGGTAAACAATGTCAGTGATACCAGATTATAAAATTACTATCTAGTATTTGTAGTATTTAAAGACACAGTACCTGACTTTTACTTAAACTTTAAACCGTTTGCAGTGGAAGTTATTCCTCAGTTACCGCACGCATCCTGAGCATCCTAATTATTTACCATGATGAGTTTTGATGCACAAAATACACAGCGGACACAAGAGCTACTTATCAAATATATCTGTACTGGGGTAAGACAAATACTGCGCAAATACATCGAAACAGGGTCTATAACACACACAAACATTGCATTCCTTCCATGTCTCATCATATTTTCATTACAATTTCAATTTGTATGTCTAATAAAGTTAAATCTGATCATATCATTGCGTCACTATTGCATTTATTTATTTATTTATATGACCGGACCAAAACGCCCAGCAGCCATGTAATGACGAGGGACATGTCTGCAGCACACGGGACAAACATACTGACTATTATATTCATTTGCCCAGATAACATTTGACACTATACAGACGGCATGATCGATGGGACTGATGTCAGTTTCAATTTACATTTAAATTAGATTCCAAGGCCAATTAGCAGCAAAAAATGTGCCGCAAGAAGGAGGGAAAGCAATGGACTATCCCACATGTCAGGGTCGGCAGGAGAAATGAGCTCTGGAATTTGAATAGACTTTGAAACCGGGTGGAAAACTGCCTGTAAAATGGTCAACTGAGTGAATTATTTATTAACAAACATTATGCATTCTAGTGGACTTTTTAATTTGCACGCGTTTGGTCATAATAAAATAAAATAACACTTACATTTGCAAAACCACACTTTCGAATTGAGGTGTTGAAGCGCCCTCTGCTGTCCGTATAGAAAAAGGCCATTTCGGTGCTGCCAGCTCAGTCTTTGTTATCGTAGCCTACCTAATCAGAGGTATAATACTCCCTACAATGGAAGCACAGCCAGACTGGACTGTACTAGACTGGAATGGACAACACTTTCACAATGTCTCCAGGCGCTGGGTTCTGTACTTTTGGTAAATAAACTTGGGACTTTGAGGTCTACGAGGCTTTTGGACAGCTAGGTTTTCCGACGCACAAAGCGAAGCACGGATACATAAAGAAAATACACTGTAGATGATTAGGGACATTAAAACCCGGGATAAGATAGGCTGCAGTAGGAGATAACTAGCTGGGGGAAGTATGGCAACCTGAGCACTATCCTCTACTTTGTCCTATTTTCTCATCAGCAATGCTATTCACATGTTGTCCCCTGTCCCACTCCCCCTGTGGAGTGTAACACTTTCAGATGCCCCGATGACAGCTGGACCCTCTCCTAGTCCTCGCCTGGTCTTCCTCTTCCTCGCCTGGCCGACTTTTCTTGTTTTGTCTGATTTTTCCTGTTGTTTTGTTTTTGTGTGTAGGCAGCACGGTGGCTGAGTGGCAACACTCATGCCTCACAGCAAGGTGGTTTGGTTCGATCCCTGGGTCGCCCAGGCCTTTCTGTGTGGAGTTTTTCATGTTTCTCCCCGTGCCTGGATGGGTTTCCTCCGGGTACTCCGGTTTCCCCCATCAACCAAAATATGAACGCCCTTCGAGACAACTGTTGTTGTGATTTTGGGCGTTACAAAAATAAATGAATTGAATTGTCAGTGCACACATTAAAGCAGTATAGACTTATTTTAAAATGACCACATTAAATGACGTGGCGGGCCGCATTTGGCCCCTGGGCCTTGAGTTTGACACATGTGCCTTATTGCATTTATTCAGTGTGTTTTTACGTTGCACTTTATCACCGAAGTAAGTTTCTAGTTTGTGAGCTGTGTTCACTGACGATGCCAATAAAAGTCTTCTGATTCTGATTCAATAGTTTAATGTCTGAAAATAATTATGAAGTCACAGTCAAGCATCTGGTGACGTAGAATATAATTTTAAATACAACATTAACATCATTAGCCAACATTCTAGTGACGGTAACATCAAAATGGTCTCACAAAAACAAAAAATAAACATTGCAGGATTCCGTGAGGGACACAATTTACAACAGGATAGACAGTGTGAGGAAGAGGCTTGAAGTTATGAATTAAATAGATTATAATGGTAATATAAAAGAGTAAAAGGAATATTTTGAAGAATATTTTGGGAAAACAAAGTCTGACTTTGTCTCGTCTTACGTCTGCTGCACAGATGTAGTTTTGTTTTTTGTCTTATCTGTTAATCTGTTTGTGAAAGAGTTTATAAAACATGCGTCACTTAAATATATTTGCTCACTTTATTATTACTATTTCAGTATTTACATTTTCTTTATCTAATCATTTAGCAGGCATGTGTATACGTCAAAACGTCTGTAATCTGATTCGTTTTGGACACTTTATTTAATTGCTCTTGGGACTGGAGTGATTGGGTTAAGATGAACTGAAATGTAATTTTATTTGGGGAAATAATAGGAAGTCGTTCTGTTATAAAAAGGTTTCATTTTGATGTGAGGTAAATTAGAATATTACATTATGAGTCACTGTGTTTGAAGCTTATTGTGAAGAATTAAAGGAGACAAAATGGAAACTGTTAGAAAGCTTGTGGTGTGCAGGCAGAATAATCCCAAAAACACCTCCAGCTCAGGGCATCGCAGTTTTCCATGGCCCTTGAAGATGTTCATGATGACACATGGTTTTCAACCGTTTATCAGAGATCATTCAAATCCATCGCTTTTACCTACCTACTGTTAGTCGTCATGTTTGAATTGAGTTCCTGCCAACTTATGCTATATGTTAAATGTCTCTCTTTTCTTCCGTAATAAACAGTGCTTTTCTTTTGCAGTAAAAAGGCGTCTTGTCACTGCAACCTTTTTATCTGTGCTAGATTATGGTGACATTCTGTATATGAATGCTTCTTCTTCATGTCTTCTAATGTTGGACATAATGTATCATGCTTCCCTGAGGTTTATTACCAACTGTAGATCTATGACCCATCACTGTGACTTGTACTTAAGAGTAGAATGGCCTTCTCTGGCCACTAGAAGGCAGGGGCATTGGTACATTTTTATTTACAAAGCTATACTTGGATTGCTGCCTCCTTATATTTGTACTTTGATCACAAAGAAAAATAGTGGCTCTTACTCTTTGCGATCAAATGATCCGTTGTTGCTGTCTGTTCCTTTTGCCCGCACAGAGCTGGCGAAGAAAGCCTTTGTTCACTCTGCACCTTTTACTTGGAACTTGTTGCAGAAAGACTAGAAATTGACTGAACTTGTCCTTAAATGTTTTTAAAACTAAACTCAAAGCCTTACAGACTGCCTCAATAATGTGCAACTGTTTTTCATGATCTATGCAATTTTAACATTGTTTGTTTGTATGTACTTGTTTTGAAATGTGCTGCCTCTTGGCCAGGACTCCCTTGAAAAAGAGGTTTTTAATCTCAATGGGACCTTCCTGGTTAAATAAAGGTTAAATAAATAAAAAAATAAAAATAAATGTAAAGGTCTGAGTATGCTTCAGTTGTTTTTAATTTCCAGTTTAGTTTTCCTTCATTGTTAAGAGCTTTTTAGTGAAAGTATAAAGTTTTCAGAGGAGGGAACTGTGAGAGAAATTCGACTTAGGTGCTGTATCTAGGGCACTTACTGCTAGCTCAGTCCTTGTCATCTCGTCTTACGTAATCAGAGGCGTAATACCTATGATTATGTAAGAGGCTGGACTGTACTAGACTAAAATGGACAACGCCATTACAGCGTCTTGAGGGTTCATGTCTCCAGGTGCTGGGTCCCGTATTGATGGTAAATAAACTCCATGGCTCCTTTCTTAAAATCTCGGGCTGCTAATTTATTCTACAACAGCAACGGGAATGAACAGGGAAAAAAAAACAAATCAAATCTCCTTAACGCAGTGAATGCTATGCTATGCTAATACAGCCATGCGTTTTTGTTATGAGTTTAAAAACAGTGTAAGAAAAGCCTGGAGTTTTATCTATGACACAACTAAACGGGCAAAATGTGAACTGAGCATTTTGAGACCTCAGAGCACATGTGTCAAACTCAAGGCCCGGGGGCCAAATGCGGCCCACGACAAGGTAAATTTAAACGTATGACTGTCTTAAAATGTCAGTTTATCAGGAGTTACGCAGTTACACAGACATATTTTTTATATCTTTGCAAATTTGAGACGAACCATTTTGCTGATGTGGCCCTCTGTGAAATTGAGTTTGACACCCCTGCCTCAGAGAATATGACTTTAATAGATGAATGAAACAAGCGTGAAAGAAGAAAAAATACAACTCCAGGTATGTTTTTGATGAGGGTACAACAGTATAACATGGTTACAAGCTTAAAAAAAGTCATTTTACCATAATATATGTTCTTTAAATGTCCAAAGTTATGCTGTTTTTTTTACACTTTATGTTTCACCTTTTATAGTGGTTTCGAATCCATTAAATACATGGAGTTGTGTTTGAGAAATCCTGCGCATTTAGGGATGCACTGATACCGTTTTCTCACAGTTCGATACGTATCTTAAAACGTGGCTAAGAATATTAATATGTAAATGTTTCCTCTTCTGTCTTTTGTTCTATCAATAAATTTCAAAAATAAAAGAAAGCAAGCATTACGTTTGGGCATTTTTTTCTTTCTTTGGACCGCAGTACCTTTCTGTGCTTTTTTATTTGATTTGAACTAAACAACATTTAATTACATCATCTCTTTTATTTGCTCAAATATCGCAGGGTTAGACTTTCATAGAGCAGTTTTTGACCATATCTGTGAAAATATGGAACAATCAACTCACTGGAGAAGTGACATTGTGAGGGTCATATTGACCCGTCCAGGAATGATGTGTTTACAATTTGAGCACACAAAGTCTGGTACTGATATTAACATTCTATCCCCTTCATTTTAATGAGGCAGCAAAATAAAAACATTCATTTGGACGTCAGCAGACAAATGGTTATTACATTTGGCAACAAGTAATACTGGCCAATATCGAACTTCCAGCTCCAGTTTCTCTAATGCAGGATTTGTGGTGATAAAATAAAACTAATATTTTACCGTCAAACTATTGAGGGCCACTATATTTTCAGTGCTTTAAGGTGCAGCTTAATGTTACATATTTTCTCGGGGGCTCTGGTGTTACTCACGTGTGGTCGAGTGGTTGTCAGTCGCCAAAACAGCCCTAGTTTTACATAGTTTGTGGCGTCTGGAGGCTAATGCTAACTCTTTTATGGAAAATGCTTTGGAGGTAACGTATGGAAAGGTACCAGGTTTATAAACAATAAAAGAGTCTATTGATTCAGTAACATAAAGGCTGTAGTCCGTTGATTAGTCGATTAGTCGATTAATCGGTCTAAGCTGACTCACCATTTTATTTAGATTATAATGAATAGCAGAAAGTAGAAGTTAGTGAGTGGGTGAGTTAGCTGAAGATGTTGTATTTTTCTGCTATTTAATTGTAAAAAGGCAGACTCAACTCATGATTTCCAAGTTTAACTCAGCTTTATTTAAATACATTGTTTCTTATTAATGTTTTTTGCATAAATAGTTGTTTTTGCATGAACTCCTGTGCAGGTGTACTTTTGTGAGTGCAGTTTGAGTCAGATACATAGTTGATATAATAACCATAAACTGTATATATAAATGAATATAGGTAACACACTAGTCACCACGTTCCGAATGGGAAGTAAGCATAGGCACAGTGGTTCCTTTGAGCGCTGGTTTCTAAATAAAAATTGATAAAAACGCAGCCCCTCTCGCTATAACTGCTACTGTGAGTCTCATCGTGTTTGTCTTAAAATGTTCGTATTAACCCCGGGTGTTTTCATGTTGCTATTTTCTCCCTAAATTAAGATATGAACATTAATACCAGACCAATCCGGTGCCTGTTTTCCTGTAGGTTGCTCCTGTTTTGATTGACATCCTTGTTGCTAAGCCAATGGTGCCTTGCTGCTGATTGGCTCTTTGGTTTCATGCGCAAATTTCCAAATATGGTTCCTGATTGTAGTTAGCCGCTATAACTGCTAGCTGCTTAATTTGGTTGCAATCGAACACTATAGATTTTTTTATTCTTATTTTATTCTTATTCTTATTTAAATGACTTTTTATTCTTATTCTTAAATTCTATCCTGTGGTTGTGGCATCGGTTAACTAAGTGAATTTCCCTTCGGGGATCAATAAAAGTGATTCTGATTCTGATTCTGATTCTGATAGATGACGTCACACTCCTTAAGTCCATTTTCATTATCCGGTCTGTGGTAATAAGGCTGTTTACTGGTCATAGTGAGCCCAGAAACTCACATAATGTTTTAATTTTTATTTACACAAACCTGTTCTATAGTTACTTGAGGGATAAATAACAGCTGCATGACACGTGTGGATTTATCTTAGCTTTTTTTTTGTTTTTAAAGTCTCTGCACTGGTATCGGTTAATATCAGGCATGAGCAGATACTTGAAATCGATATCGGAGCTAAAAATGCTAAATCGGTGCATCGTTTTTCATTATAATCCTGGATATGTCATGATTGGAACCTGGATGACACTTTGGATATCTCTTATTTATTACTTAAGCAGAAAAATATTGCTCCAAAACATTTTTCCAAGTTTCAAAAGTAAACCTAATACTTCATTCTAAAAGTTGCACAGGCGGTATAAAATTTCTGACACCATGCCAACTGCACAGTGGCAAAAAATAGCTGTCTTTTTTTATACTTCACACTGTTCATGTCATATCCAAGTGAACAGAGACACAGGCAGAGGCTATTTAAGGACTTCTTGTGTGTATTTGTGCAGGATTCCTAACTCCATGTGAGGATTCAGCATCTGCTCTGCGCTGGGGGGGAACTAAAGGGTTGTTGCAGTAAGTACGTTGTCCCCTGAGAGCTAATCAGCTGAATGTGGACTAGAAGTCGCAGACTCAGTAGAGAGATTTGAATATGCATGTGGGGAATACCGTAAAGGGCAGGAACTTTTGAATACAGAGGAGGAAAAAAAGCTGTACTACGGCTCGGCGTGTCAAGATATCAAATTCTGAAGTTTGATAAAATAAAGACGTAAATATAGACGATAAACGATTGACAGAGAACATTCAGGTTTTTAAAAGCAGGCTCAAGACCCATCTTTTTAGCATAGCTTTTGATTAGTATTTATCATTTTAGTTTACTTCTCTATTTATTTAGTCTTATTTAGGCTGGCTAGTGTGTTTATGTTTTACTTATGTTTTATTTACTTGTTTAGTTTTGACTTATTTTATTATTTATTGATTATTTTATTATTTATTGATTATTTATTGACTTATTTATTAGGTTTGACTTATTTTATTATTTTTAATCATTTTAGATTTGCCAGTGTTTCCTCTGAGGAGCCCTCTGCACCGGGAGCTGTGGTTGGCTGTGGCTGCTGGGCCCTGGCTCGTGGGCCCTGGAGGTTTGGTCTTGACCTCATCTCTTCTCGGGGCCCTGGGCTGGTGTGTCCTGTGGCTGTGGGTGACCCTGTTCCTGGTGCAGATGGTTCCTCTGGTGGCGCTCTCTCATCTGGTTCATCTTTATCCAGCCTGTTCCACTTAAACATATTTTAAATGAAACTGAGGTATTTTAACATGTGTTGAGGTGGGGGGTGGGAGTGTGTGTTGGGGTGGGGGGTTGTTTGGTTATGATTATTGATGTGTTGGGGTTGGGTTGTTGGGCTGTCGGGTGGCTGGGTGGGTTTGGTGGGTGGGACTGATTTTAATGGTTTGTAAAGCACTTTGTGTTACTTTTTTTTTTGTATGAAAAGTGCTATATAAATAAAGTTTGATTTGATTTGATTTGATGACAATATTGCTAAAAAAAAATCATGAGCGGCAATAAATAAATAGCAGAATGAAACAGTTTTGTACTTAATTTGCATCTGTAATTGGTCATAAAAGTTAATTCAACGGCTTAAATCTTATCACACAGCCAAAAAATAACCAAATTTCCCAATAGCGCAAAGAAAAAATACCCTGACCTCTAAAAATACTGCTCTAGCTTTCATATATTGCACAATAACAAGTGAATGTGGTGATTATTTGTCACACACTACGCCTTTATCTGTAGAGTTACCTACATCTGCAACGATTAATTGACGTAATAAATACAAAAAAAAAAAGAATTAGTATTAGTAGTATTAGTAGTACTATTTTAATATCTTAATCATCCCTAAAACACATACGGAATGACCTTTTTAGAACACAGCCAGTGGCATTATTAAATCTAAATGTCAAAAAAGATGAATGAATTCCACTTTTCTTCGATAATAAAATAAGAAATGGTTGTATTTTTATATAGCGCTTTTTGACCTTCTGGGCACTCAAACGTCAAGGAAATACTCAACCATTCGCGCACACATTTATACACCAATGTACGCAGACACTGAAGGAAGGGATAATAAACAATAATATCTTTTATCGTGATAAAAAGGGTAGACAATAATCGTTAATAATCAGGACATTTTATGTATGTAATCATGATAATCGTCATTGTATCACCAGAATGTGCAGAAAAAAGCTACTTCTCCCTGATGATCTTGTCTAGATCACTCTTGGTTTCACTTAAAACGAAGGAAAATACTACATCAGTTGTTTAAATATGGAACTTATTCATTATATTAAAATTGTAATCATACATATCCACAACATTTTTAACTGTCAGAATCTTATTATCGTGATATAATCGTTAATCGCAATTATTTTGGCCATGATAATCGTGACACCAAACTTCAATATCGTCCCATCGACTTGTTGGATCAGAAGACGATCACTCTCCCAAATGAGCTACTGCAGTGCCTTCAGTCACGTATTTCAAGTTTTAAATGGTTGAAAATGTATTAAAAAGTCTCAATGTACATTAGAAAAACAAGTTTGACGAGTTGACTGATCTAAAAAGTAAATGCAGGCTCAAAACTGATTTTTTTTTAGCTGATTTTATTCTACACTCTTTTCTTTTAATGCTCATTTTATTGTGCTTATTTAGGATTTTGTTTGTATTGTGATTTTGAATGACTTTTTTCTTCTGTAAAACACTTTAAATTACACTGCCTGGCCAAAAAAAAGGTATACACTCTAATATTTCATTGGACTGCCTTTAGCTTTAGCTTTAACCAGAGCTATTGTAATGCTCGTTGGTGACATATAAGGTGAATGCCGGGTTACCTTATCGATGTGCGGGTGCCAGTATTCGTCATGCTGCGTCTTGGCCTCGGTGCTGTTGATCCTGGAGAAGAAGGTGGGCTTGGTGAGGAAGAGCACGTTTACGTCCAAAGCAAACGTGTGCGCGATGGTCTCCTGAATCCTCCGGCGCACATCCCTGCACACAAACACACACACACAGAGCTCATCACGATCACGCTGGGGGTTTGGGAGCGCAAGATTTATACAGCTGTCAGTTTAAAACAATATTCCCAAAGTTCAAGATCCAATGCGGTTGAGGTTTCCAAAGACAAGAAGGATGACAAGCTCGGAAAGTATCACAGTTGATTTGCATAAAACAGATTATAATGCGTGTGGAGATTTTTCCCATGTATTGAACCGGGGTTTCAAGATTAATCCGAATCAAACTGAGATTACAATTTGAGTAAAGAGTAAAGTCTGCGTTATACAAGGAATATATAATGTCATATCGTTGGCGTATGAAGGAGTCTTCTGTTGTTACGATACCAAGTCCGTTCTTTGTTTTTGCCAAGAAATTAGTTTAGAATAAGGCTACGCAATTTGGGAAAAATATCAAATCACAGCTCAAAGTTCATATTTTAAACTCATCCAAGATAATTTTACTAGTTTTTAAGCAGAATAAGACAGTATATTTTGTTGTTTGTGGAGGAAATTGTGGCACTTGAACAAAAATGCACCCTTTGCGAATTGCTAATTGTGCTCATTGAAATTTTGATTTGATTGTGATTAATCTTGCAGTCTTATAACTATTTCATTATTATTGGATAATCCGGCATGCTTAGACCTAGTTTGGGCCTGGGTAAATCCACATTTAGTCTTGCTTTAGATATGGATGACCTGAATATTTCTCTTTGGATCTGCTTTCATTCCATTTTAAACAACAGTAACGTTTGGCTCAGGTGGTATAGTGGTCGCTCTTTTGCCTGATGGTTGGTGTTTTCCTTTACTTTATTCTACAAATATGCAAAACGTATCCAAAATGACTAAATCTCATACATTAATATGCTCATAAATACATCCACATAATCATGAAATTAAAGTACTTAATTAAAACAAAATCCTTTACATGTTGCATATCTCTCTTTGAATGCATTCATAGAGTTTCTGTTAAACTTGGGGAAGCAGGATTTATTCAGCCGTCAGTTTAAAACAATATTCATGGAGTCTGAGCTGAAATGTAGTCAAGTTGTCCAGAGAAGATGGGGGAAAAAAATAGAAATGAATCACGCTTAATTTGCATAAAAAGGA
Organism: Periophthalmus magnuspinnatus; assembly: GCF_009829125.3. NCBI lineage: Eukaryota > Metazoa > Chordata > Actinopteri > Gobiiformes > Gobiidae > Periophthalmus > Periophthalmus magnuspinnatus. Next base: position 21,139,965 of record NC_047144.1, read on the forward strand.
TTATAATGTATATGGAGATTTGTCAGATTTACTGTTCTCAAAGCAGGATTGCAAGATTAATCAGAAACCAACTGAAATTACAATTACAATATTTTTAATTAATTAGTAAACTGTAAAAGCTGCGTTATACAAGGAATATATAATGTCATATCATGTGTGGTATAGAGGAGTGTTTTGTTGGTGCTATAAACACGTCTATAGTCCGTTTTTCTTCTAATAGGGCTGCACAATTTCAGAAAATTTGAAGCATTGTTTGCGATTTATATTTTAATATGATTCTTTTCCGCATTTTAAATTTGTCCACAACAATTGACAAAAAAGACCGAAATACGACCTGACAAACTAATACAAGAATCACAGTTCAGTGTTTGTACAGATCTTACAGTTCTTATAAAGTTGTATCCTTTGTGATTTGCTAATTTTGTCCATTAAAATTGTGACTTTGATTTGAAATCCTCATTTAATGCCATTTTACTCAGTGGCCACAATATATGTATTCAGTATTGCTGGGTTTGCGGTGACATGTCAACACACAGTCTATAGTCCAGTAAAAGTTAACACAGATGGGGACAGCTAAAATAAAAAACAAAGGTTAAAATGTTTTGTTTTGTTTGATTTTTGTTGTAATACATCGAGTTCTTTGGTCTAGTCAATAACAGAAATGACCAGCTCCAACATTTGTGCATTTACCTTTTGGATATTTCATGGCAGTGTAAAGGAAATTCAAATATTGTGAGATTATTTTACCTTTTAGAAGTCACTCGGTCTTGTAAGTAAAACTCATTTGGTTTAGTCGTCAAAGACTTTTAGAAAACTTTTCATGTAAACCTTTGTTTGTTAACGTTTGATTGCTAATCTTGTCAAAATATCAGCACATGTATTACTCTTTATAATGTAAGTGCTGATAGATGGAATCAAATCAATCAGTCGGCTTTGAGATCTCTCTCCTTTGAAATGTATCACACCTTGTATTGTTTTGACTCCACATGTTCCATCCTGGGGTGATTCAGGTCATGAAGCCTCCAGGAGCTCGTCTGACCACACCTCAGTACGAGCGTCACATCTTTACTTTGAAATGTACGTCCTCTGGTTCATCTCAATCTATATAAACCTGCTGATTTCCATGATTCGGGGTCTGACATTAGGAGGAGATGCTGTCAGACCAATTTCTTGCAAGAAATAAACTCTTGTCTTTGCTTCAACGTTGATTAGAACCTGCGAAAGGAGTCTTCTTATTTCCACAACAGCATAATACAATATCAATAGGCAAAACGGTCTCCTCATGTGGGACTACGACATCACGGCACTTTCTAGACTCTGAAAAACACAGATGCAAACTCACCCTTCTAATGGCCATTGTCTTTAATTCTGAATTCCAAACTCGTACCTGATTGTTTTTGCATTGAGGAAACCGTGCAGCTGCTTCAGAGTCTTTCTAATTTCACTGCCATTTCACTTCAGAGATTTCGGAATGATTGAAAAAAGCACACAAAGGCACTAAGCGACTTCAGGGTTGTGTTTGTAAAAAGGTTGTAACCGAGCAGACACTTGCAAATGAACGTATCATCTCGGGCTCGTGACGTCAATCTAAACTCTTTCTTCAACGACTTTTTTTTGTAAAACTCCCTCACACGGGATCAAATCTTGTTTTGTTCAGTCCTTGCGGAAAGAACGCGCCGTCGCTTTTATTTTAATTGCGTTTCATTCACCTGTAAAGCTGGAAATCCTCTTGTGTGAACACTTTGTCGATTTGGTCCCCGAAATACCTGCAACCCAGAAAAAAAAAAAAACTAAAATAAATTATCTCCACAAACTCACCAGACCTCAAAAGACGGGGCAGGTGAGACAGCGCGAGATAGAGGTTAGCATAAATTAGCACATACGTGAATGACATGGAAGGGTGCTCTGCGGGAGGGTGGCGGGTGCCATCTTGGGTGGGTTGCTAATTAGGATAAGCTTGATGAGGGCGATTGGGCGCGGTAAGGGTGACACGGGGAAATGAGCGCAGATGGAATGTGGTGGAAGTGATGGATGGGGCTGGGCTCATTTGACTGAAGGAGTTAATCACAAAGATTGGTGATTGGATAATGTTTGGGTGAAGGAACAGCTACAGGGTGAGAATGTTAGCTTGTATGATATTAATATTGAAGTTGCTGTATACTGTAGTTTGAAGTAGGACAAAGTTATTCCACACTTACCTCTCGCAATCTGAGAATATTAGTTATTCAAAGTGAGTTTATAAGCGATTCTCACAACTGTCAGAGTAGTGTTTTGCGGTCAACAACTAGCATACCAATGTGCACTTCCGGATTATTGGACAACAAGATGTATAATAATGTATAATAATTAGATTAGACAGCACGCAGCTCATTTATTTTGATTTTTAAGAGGTGCTTATACAATATATCTGTTCTGGGGCAAGATAAATTTTGCTCAACTACATGGGGAAAAAAATCAGGTACAGGGCCTTTAAAGTGAATTTTGAGACCTTCATTGATTAAATTAAATACACTTCAATGTCCCAAAGGGAAGTTTGTCTTGTGCAAAGCAAGGCTGTCACCACAAGGGGGAGTTGGAGGAGAGCCTGGATTGTATTATTATCTCTAATTATTATGAAGTATTATTTGCATTTTGATTACAGTGGTCCCTCACTATATCGTGGTTCACCATTCGCTGTTTAGCCTTTTTTTTTGTGTGTGAAATTTTCCATGCTTTTTTACATCGTATGAACGTGCATTGTGTTGTGCGTCCTGATTGGCTGTTGGACTGTAGACCATTGTCCATCAGTCTCCTCCGTGCCGTGTCTCCTGTACAGTACAGAATGTGTTCAGACAAATTTACATAAACGTTGGATCGCAGTGTGACTCTGAAGTGCTGTATGTTTGCAATTTGTTTTCTCCCCGACAAAACCCACAATGTCGATGAAACATTCTGCACCGACAAAGACGCCTACGAAGGTTTGAACTTTGAGAGAGTTTAAACAAGAGAGAAATGTGAGGAAAGTGTATAAAGTGTGTGGTGAGGGGTTTTACAGCCAAAAACATATAGAATAATTGCAAATTTCGCCTATTGCGGGTTATTTTTAGAAAGTAACCCCCCCGAGATAAAGAAGGGACCGCTGTACACGTCACCGCATGGGCCATTATAAACCACAATGCACTGCAAGAGTAAACGCAGAGTAACAGGACAATGACAGGTATTTAAACTGTGCGCAACACAGCTGAATGAAGCTGATAAAGGTGCTATGTAAATGCACTGTTTAGCTGTGATTATGAATAAACCACTAGCATTAGCCGCTTAGCTAAAGAGCATCCAAGGAAAAAAGCTCAATATTCCAGTGTGTTTTTTTCTCCAACTTAAATAAACTATGCATAATTAATATTAGCCCATGAATACTGTAGAATCACTCAGTTATGCTACGTGTTTCTGAGATAAACACAGTTGTAGGGGATCACTTTGGTGGCATAATACAAATAAACGCTCTAGTTAACCCGGGCAAAATGTTGTCACTCAGTTAAACAATAAATGACAGTTAAATCGGTTATCCATGAAAACCCCAATTTGTTATATATATATTTTTTCTTTTCTACTTGTGAGCTGCCATGTTTGTTTTGACATGACCTATTTGAAATCCGGGAGACGGGATACAGTTCCAGACCGACACGTCTTTGTAAAGTATTGTAAAAGCTTGTGTGGTCTTCGCTGGCCGGGGGAATCGTGTCGTTAAGAATGCAGGATTACTCTGACAGATGTGGAAGAAACAAAACACCACAAGTTTTTTGGAGAAAGGACATAATGGTATTCCAATAAACTTCAGTAGATTTTGCATCATGTAAAAGATCTAAGAGCGGGATTGTGACTCCGGTGTTTACCTGTAAATGTTGACAAACTGCTTGCCCATTGACAGCGCCCCAGAGTGCAGGTCGAGTATGGAAGCCTGCGGAGGACATGCAAATTACAATATAAGAGCAATACAACAGAAGAGGTGTGAGGGGTTGCATTCAAAACACATGGGTACTCTGTTTATTAGCATCAGTTTTTCTCAACGTGAGGCCCGTGCACCACTGGGAGTAATAAAAAACATTATTAAACATTATTTAAAGGCACTGGACCTGATTTTTACCGTCTGAAAACATGAAAAACAGAACTAGTTAAATGGTTTGCACTGGTCCAAAGTTATTCCTCACTTATACGATGCATTCTGAACAACCTAATTATGAATTTCACAACTTTTGGTCACGGTAAAGCTAACAACGACTAGCATGCTAATTGCACTTTTTGCATTTTCCTGATTTTTGGACTGTAAAACAACAACACCTTTAATTTAGTTTGTGTTTTTAACCTCAATTTGAAGTTTAATGCACATTTTGGATTGTTTTTTGACATTTTTTTGTACTTGTACATGTTAAAAACTGATAATTTTGTTCAGACTAGTGCACATTTTAAACTTGCTGAGGAACAATAACTCAAAGATAGAAGGATAGGAGGTTATATAAGTAAGAAAATGCAATAACAACTGTTCCATCTTAATCCCATTGCAATTAATCTTATGGCGTTATTTTTAATGATCAATTTTTTTCTTGGCTCTGATCCCCTTATGCAGCTACACCGCTGTGCTGCTTTCCAAGCCCCTAAAAACAGTTCATTTTCTCAGACATGCCCCTCACCGCTGCCCCCCTCTCTCACCCCGTGCGGTCCTTAACAGTTCATAAAGATTGATTTCCACAGGTCGGCAGAGGACGCAGAGGAGAGAAGAGAGGACCTTTCACACTTTATAGTAGCTGGCGAAGAGCGAAATATCCATAGTCCTCAAATCTGTAGTAGTGAGTCCTCCGGAGATATAGCACAAAAGTTAGAAGAACTACAAACTTATTATTACAGCTTTTACGTGAGATACTAGATAAGAGCAAATTGTTACAAGCTTCTAGGGCAAAATAATCAATAATACAACTCAAAAGTTAAAAATGTAAATAAAATATAGTCTATAATATATAAAATATGTTAAATAAAGCTGATTTTATTCACAATTTTCTTTACTAAGCCCAAAATTAGGATTGGTTTAGTCCTCGTCTTGTTTTTATTTTTTCTAGTTTCATTAGAAAAACTTAAAACATGTACATTTTTTGTGTTTAATATAATATTCCAGTTCTTAAGAGCCATATCCCGTATCCCTCACAACATTTTTCAACAGCGTGCACCCCTACAAGCCTCCATTTCTAACATGAACAGACGTGGACTGTTTAAAGATGCCAAGTCCCACTCATCCACAACTAGTGACACTGACAATCCTGAAGTGCTTAATTTCAGCTTTCAAATGAATTCACTACCAGACATGTTCATATCCTGATTTACTGACAAAAACAGCTACCGTAAATTTCGGACTACAGAGCGCACCTTGATATAAGCCGCACCAGCTAAATTTGAAGAGAAAATCAATTTTGTACATATATAAGCCGCACCTGAATAAAAGCCGCAGGTTTTCATATTGTAACATGAGACATTTACACAGAAAGACGGTGCACCGACACACTTTTTTTTAAACTGTGCCTGAAAATTGGCACCAACACGACAACAACACGGGATGAACACATCTGCAGGTTTATAAAATAAAGCTGCACCAACACGGAAAATCTGCTTTTATTTCCTCTGAAAACTTTTGTCGTCTTTTTACATTGACCAAGTTGGATTCATTGATGTCGAGCTTACGTGCAGTGGCTCTATTTCAGGGGTCGGCAACCCGCGGCTCCGGAGCCGTATGCGCCTCTTTCAGCCTCATACTGCGGCTCTGCGTGGCTTGGGAACTAACACAGACACAGCTCACAGTCCTGCGTAAAGAGCCCTGATTTTCAGACGCTGTGCGCACAGGGGTCAGGAGCAACTTTCGCCCGTCCCTAATGACACACTAATAAGCTCGTCCGTAGATGTATCATGAAAATCCTGCTGGAAATCGCCACAGAAATCTATTTGATGTAGTAGCAAGTTTATTATCTGCTCTTGTCTCCGCGGTGACGTATCACGTATAACACATCAGACACGACGCACAAAAGTAGAGCCACAAACGAGTGAAAATGAGCCAAAACAAAAGTCTTTGGAGAGCTTTTAACAAAGGGGAAAAGGACAACTGAGGAGCCAGAAGAGGAGACTACGACCTCCAAGAAAAAGAAAGATAAATTTAACAGACAATGCCTACTTAAAATCTGGGTTTGTCGCTGCAGGTGACTCTCACGCACAGTCCGCTCTGCGTAACATACGGGAAAAGCAAATAAGGCAATGAAACCTTCAAAACTGCTTTGGCACATGGAGAATAAGCACCTGGGATAAAATGATACGCTACGAGTTTTTTTGTTGTTGTTTTTTTAAAGAAACTGCGGAGCAGAGTAGACATTATCACATAATCAGCGCGATGCATGATGCAGCGGTTTGGTGAGTTGTATTTTTTTAATGCACTTAAGTTGTTTTTGCCATATTTATCTGCCACGTGTAGAAGGCTTGTCCGTGAAAGTAAAACCTACATTATTCCGTTACATTATTGTTATTATACAGTGTTATCTTCATTTTAGATGTCAAAAAGTATTTGCGGCTCCCAGTGTTTTATTTTACGTGGAAAGTGGATCCAAATGGCTCTTTGCGTGTTAAAGGCCGACCCCTGCTCTGTTTCCTGTCTGTTTCTTTATCTTAAAAACGGCATCATATCCATTTCATGATGCGCAAAATGATCGTTCAAAATCAAAACTAGTGAATTCTTCAGAGCAGAATCTTTCCCCACGTCTGTCTCACTTTTACGTTTACAGCTAGAGAGCGCCCCCCAGGGTCCGTTATCCAGTAAAATTCCATATATAAGCCGCACTGCTGTAAAAGCCGCAGGGCTCAAAGCGTGGAAAAAAAGTAGCGGCTTATAATCCGAAATTTACGGTAAATAAAAGGATCATCCAATCGAGTAGGTCTGGGCAATTAATCAAAAGATCAAGAGATGTTGAATCTGTCGTGTCTAATCATTGCTGATATGTTTGGGTCTTTTTTAGTGGAGAGGTCGTCTGTCAGGAAAAGCATGTGGTTTGGAGCAGAAAAAAACAACACTGGAGGAAGAGATTGGATCATTTTTTGTGTTAAATGGCAGAGATAAAAGTCTGTACTCTTTATGGTCAAGAAATCAGTACCAAGAGACATTTAAATTCACTTTTCTAAAGATGATACACAATAAAAATCTAAAATTGTGATCGATCAATATGTGAAAAAAAACAAAAACAATATCCCACAGCCGTACAGTCCAGCCTGTCCAGTGTTTTTTGGTTACCATTACAACAAAATGTCCCAAGTGAGCCACCGTAGATAATCATATAATATGGTTCTAATATAACATTGAACTGTATCCCGTTATTACGCAACAACCAATTTCTCTCCATTATGTCTAGAACAGGACTCCTTAGCTTTTTTAATAACTATTCCGCTATGGCGCCAGTAGCAAAGTTCCCAGCCAGGCTCAGACGGGGCGCTGCTGCGGACTTTGCTGTACTCTGAAATAATAATTTACAAGCTTTACAATATATTCCTTCTGAAGCCAACTACTAAATCATTTCTGTCCTCCTTATGCGAGATATTGTCATTTTGTTCTCATAAATATTTAATATGATCACACTCGCAAAGATGGGCTATTTCTGTTGAGAAGAAACAAGTTACAGTTTCACTATGTCAGGGTGAAGTGAGGTTAGCAACATCTTCAAAAGCCGTACTTGTATATACTATGAATTTTAAATGAGAAAAGATCAAGATTTGGATAGTAGAGTGTTGCCTTATGGAGATGGAGTGGGTGTAAAATGAACGGACGTATTTTTCAAGAAGAAGAAAAAGCGCAAACTGTCTTTCTTATTTCTTTTGTTATATTGAACAGGTACCGCGTAAAGCTATTCCTGGAGTATAGATAAACCATTTTGAAGTAGACAGTCTCATTAAAAGGCATGAGCTGCAACAAATAAATAGCAGAATGAAGCAATAATTAGCCATAAAAGTTAGTTATTCAGCACTCTACAGCTCAAATCTTATCGTATTACAACAAAAATACCCAAAATCTCCCCACTTTGACAGACAAATTGTAAACATGAGAAATATTCAGTCCCGAAATATCTTGTTCCAGCTTTCATATACTGAATGATAAGTCGATATAGTGTTTATTGTTACAGTCCTAGTGTGAGGTGTCTTGCCCAGTGACACAATGACTATAGACTGTGCAATTCATCATATTTTAATCCTGACATTCCAGATTCCCTAGATCAGCGGTGTCAAACTCAAATTCACATTGCACCAAAATTAAAAACTAAGATAAATTCATGGGCCAAACTCAATATTTATTGAAAAATTGACTGCACCTGACATGTAATGCTTAACCTTTTTATATGGAAACAAACTTTAATTTTGCTTAAACACATAATCTAGAACTCAAGCTTGATATTACAAACATGAGAAATTAAACTTGAAATAAAAGACACATCTGTAGTATTAATTTCTTATATAAATACATAAAAAAAAAAAAAAAAATTGTCTCTGTATGTAGTAATTAAGTTGGCCGAGGTGACCAGTAGCTTGTTTGCAAATGAGCGTCAACAGAAAAAGAGGGGCGCTTGTCAGTCTCAACTGCAGCGTACTAGTAAAGCATTCTGGGATTTGTAGTATTAGTGGTGCATGTGCTATATACCAGCAGGGCAGCTCTAATGCACATTTCTCACAGGCCAAATGTAATTACACCATGGGATTTGCCCCTGAGCCTGAGTTTGACATAGGTGCTCTAGATCTAGCTAAGGAATCCCAGCTAGAGGACAGGTCGGAATTCTATGGTGGAATTTGCTGTCAGATTTCAGACTGAATCCCCCATAGAGTTATAAATGCACTTACTCGCCACTAGAAATTATGACATTATCAGATTTTAGAAAGTGAAGCTGACCTATTTAAGGCGCTGTACCTGATTTTTACCATCTTAAAATGTGAAAACAGAACTACAGTCATCCCTCACTACAACGCGGTTCACCTTTCGTGGCCTCGCTGTTTTGCGGATTTTGCATGCTTTTTTTATTGTGTTCTACGTCTTGATTGGCTGTTGGACTGTAGACCATTGTCCATCAGTCTCCTCCATGCTGTGTCTCCTGTACAGTACAGAATGTGTTCAAACAAATTTACATAAACGTTGGATCGCAGTGTGACTCTGAAGTGCTGTACGTTCGCAATTTGTTTTCTCCCTGACAAAACCCACAACGTCGATGAAACGTTCTGCACCGACAGAGACGCCTACGAAGGTTTGAACTTTGAGAGTGTTTAAACGAGAGAGAAATGTGAGAAAATGTGTATAAAGTGTGTGGTGAGGGGTTTTACAGCTGCAAAACATGTAGAATAATTGTAAAAAATAAACCTGACTACTTTGTGGATTTCGCCTATTGCGGGTTATTTTTAGAACGTAACCACTATACCACTGTACTTCATTTTAAACAGTTTGCAAAGGTTTTTCCTCACTTTCCTTTATGTATTCCAAGCATCCCACTTACTCACCTCAATGAGTGTATAAGGCACTTTTCCCAATTTTCAGAGACCAGAGCATAGTTCCTGACTTGGACTTGTTCATGGCTGGCCCTCTTGTGCCACCTACAGAGCATTAGCCTGGCACTGAAAAGACTTGGCATGCAGTTTGGTAGTGCAGAGTATCAATTTGATTTCTGCTATCGGTAAACATGGAATAACCAATCAGAAAATGAGAAATAGTTGGTGGTTAAAATTGCTGTGGCTTGTTTTTTACAGTTAAGTGAACAACAGCAGTCAAAACGTATTCCACTTTTTTGCATTTTGAGCATCGTAATTACTCACCGCAATGAGTTTATAAGCACTTTTCCCAACTTTCAGAGACCCTATGACCTACTTTTACAAAATATCTGCACTGGGGCAAGACCATTTTTAAAGTAAGGACATCAGGTACAGCCCTTGTTAAACCGTTTTCTCTCAGTGTCTTCCAAAAAAATATCTGAACATCTGAACATAAATATGCTAATTGTGAACTACCGAGCAGATGGACCAAAAAGTAAAACGCACCTATTAGCATATTCTCACTTACTTTTTAAGGGATATTGAATCTTTGTCAGCTCAAAATAATGAGCTTCCAAAAACATGTGAGTGAGTAAGGTGAACCTGCAGAAGCAAGAAGCACAGCCCTCACTCTGCACTTTTAGGACGCACTCAGTTATTTGTGACAGCGCCAATATTGTTTAAATGGGTAAACGCAGTATAACAACCACTTATCTTAATAAAAAAAGAGAAAAAGTTTTGTCAACAGCTGTCTGTGTTTTAAGTATCGTTCGCACAAAATCAACGTATGTAGCCGAAATCGTAGCAGAAATTATGTTTGATGCGTGTTAGGCCCGAGCCCATACAGGGCGTAGGGCCTATTGCTTCCATGCACTCATCGTTGCAGACTGTCTTCACGAAGTTGATTACATCTTGAAAACACATTGCGTCAATGGGAGACGTCCCGACGTCAACTTTGCCGTAGAGCTACGAAATTCGGTACACACATTCTTCAAGTGATGCCAAACAAAAAATATTATTATGGCCACGCCCTCTGACACACCGGAAGTCGGCCATCTTGGATTGAAAATTCCAAAATGCCGAGTCAGCGTTTTCGCTGACCTCGCATTTTAATCAACTCCTCTGAAGGCATTTGGGAAAATTAAATTTTCGGGCACAACTTCGTGAAGACAGTCTGCAGCGATGACAGTCTGCAACATTTGGGAAAATTAAATTGACTTTATCAGACATAGGTCTGATTGACTTTATTGATTGGGATGACCCAATGGAATTTTGTGTCAAATTTGGTAACATTTCGTCATACAGGGCATAGGGCCTATTGCTTCCGCAACGATGAGTGCATGGGCTTCGCCCATGCACTCATCGTTGCAGACTGTCTTCACGAAGTTGCGCCCGAAAATTAAATTTTCCCAAATGTTACCAAATTTGACACAAAATTCCACTGGGTCATCCCAATCAATAAAGTCAATCAGACCTATGTCGTCTTTTGCACCGTGTTGCCATGGCTATGTGCCAAACTGCCAATGTTATCCTAATGGGAATCCTCCCAATTTTTCCCATTCATGGGAATAATATTAGTTTCATGGAATAATGTGAAATTTGGCACCATGACTCTTCATGTCATCCTGATCAAAAAAGTCAATCAGACCCATGTCATATTTTTCACTGTGTTGCCATGGCGATGCGCAAAAGAGCCCATGTAATCCTAATGGGAAAATTTCCAAATTTTCGTACATTTCAAAGTCTTATAACGACTTATTACCGTCAACGACGAACATAAAATTTGGCACAGTGATTCTTCAGGTCGTCCCCAACAAAAAAGTCCGGGGGCCAAGTTTGTATTTTGCACGGTGTTGCCATGGCGATGCCTGGAAAACCCATGTTTTTGCATTTTGTGCATCAGCACTTCCAATGTGTTTTGACTTGTTTGGTGACAAGTGCAGCCCAAAGCCGCAATAAAAAAGGGACAAGTGGCGCATCAGCGCCACCCACAGGGAGTGCCGGGTCGGCCGAGTGCAAAGCACGGCCCGCGAGGGCCATTCGATGCCGCTTGCGGCTTTAATTTATTTATTGTGCTTGGTTTTCACCGTCCAAAAATTACAATTCAACGTATCCTGTAACTTAAATACATTTCTTTTCTTTAACTAAATAATGGTAGACAAACTTTAAATTATATAGACAGCTACTAAAGTTAGTAACAGTTAGCTAGTTTTGCATCGGCGCTCGTTGCCATGATGACGCTTAACCTACACCTAAATCCATTTCTTAACCTTTATGTAGCAGAAATTATGTTTGATGCTTGTTTATTTATTGTGTTTGGTTTGAACCATCCAAAAATTACAATTCAGTGCATCCTGTAACTTAAATACATTTAATTTCTTTAACTAAATAATGACAAAGTTTAAATTATATAGACAGATACTAAAGTTAGCAACAGTTAGCTAGTTTTGCATTGCCGCTGGTTGCCATGGTAGAGGTAAGATCTTAAGCCCAAGCCCGAGTCCGAGCCCGACCCGACCTGAATTTCGGGCCGGGTCGGGCCTAAAATGTCAATCTCTCCGGGCTTCTCTCTAGCTGACTTTTTAAAAATAAATATATGTTTATAAAAATGTATACTAAAACGATGTGTGGATACTAAACTTAGGAATACTTGTTATAAAAAAAATAATTTGGATAAAACAGAGAAGGCGCTGTAAGGTAATTGCTATTTAACTACTAAACAGGAGCCGCAGAGCCAGAGCATACTCTGCGCACGTGAACGCCCCCTCTTAATAATTTTCCCCTCCGCAAGTCTGCATCTATTTTGACCTGGTATCCCTGATATGGAGCAGCAAGAAGTAAAGGATAAACTAAAGACAGGGGAACTGAAAAGGCAAACACGCACCGGCAAGAGTGAGGTGTGGAAATGCTTCAAATTGATTGTTGAAAATGCTACAGAAACTTACGTTGGCTTCGCTGAATGTAGTAAATGTGGCGCTTTGCTTTCATACGAGAGCAAAAAGACTGGCACCTTGACGCTGAGCAGGCATTTAAACAGCTGTACTGGCAAAAGTGATGATCAAACATCTATATTATCATTTGTCCCAAAGACCGCACATCTTCGCGCTAAGCAGACCATCACAGACAAGTGCGTGGACTTTTGCTGTCAGGACCTTAGACCATTTTCAGTTGTTAGTGGAGAAGGTTTTTTATTAGTAGGCTTATTTTTACGCATGTTTAACTTTGTTTGGTTCTTTATTTTTTTTATTTATCCTCACAAATAAAATATGAAATTTCGGGTTTGCTTCGGGCTCGGGCCTGCAAATCAAGTTAATTGGTCGGGCTCAGGCTGGGTCGGGCTTTAATACCCGCGGGCCTGGGTCGGGTTGGGCTGGATTTTTTAGGCCCGATCTTACCTCTATGCCATGGTGATGCTTAATCTACACCTAAATCTATTTCCTAATCTTAACTATTACCGAAACTTCTTCTCCTAAACTAAAATTGTTTCTTAACCAGTTTAACCACAGTGAAAAAGACGCATTTATGGACTTAAACCTCAAAAACCTCAAAACTATGTGCACCATGTTGGGTGTTGCGCTTTATGTAATTAAGTATTAAACTCACAAGTTACAACCCCAATTCCAATGAAGCTGGGACGCTGTGTAAAACTTGAAAAAAAAAATAAAAAATACAAAAATACTTCGGGGATGCTCCTTTTATATCCAATCATGACACTCACCTGTTTCCCATTAACCTGTTCACCTGTGGAATGTTGCAAACACGTGGATTTTAAACATTCCTCAACTTTGCCATTGTTTTGTTGCCCCTGTCCCAGCTTTATTGGAATGTGCTGCAGGCATCAAATTGATAATGAGTGAATATTTGCTTAAAAATGATAGAGTTTACCAATTTGAACATTAAATATCATGTCATTGTAGTTTATTCAGTTCAATATAAGTTGAAAAGGATTTGCAAATCATTGTATTCTGTATTTTTTTAAGTTTTACACAGCGTCAAAACTTCATTGGAATTGATAGACATAGACATTATCTTTCAAACAGCAGGTGGCGCTGTTTCTAAAAGGGAAGCAGCAGTGTGATTCTGCAGCTGAACAAGAGAAACCCAATGTGAGACTGTGGCTAGTGTAAGTAAGTGGGTAAAAACAAAATAAACTGAATTGGATTTATTATTTTTTGATACATTTAAGAGAGGGTTCATTTATGGTGATATAAGCTTTAAAAAAAAATCTTAGTTTGTCCTCTTAATTAGAATGTTCTTCTTGGTTATAATGAAGCGTTTTACATGATTCTTTGCGAGACGTTGTTTTGCTATATTTGAAGAACACATTGACAAAACTGATGAGCATCACTGAACCAAAACAAGTACAATGTTTAAGTTCGCCTGGAGCCAAACGGAGCATTTCAAAACACACAATATTTAAAATACGATACTATTTAAGTATATGTAAGTAAATTATGTAAATGTAAGGCTCCAGGAGAAATGCAAACATTTTCTTATTCGAGGTTTTAAAACAACTTTTGGAAACCTTAACTGTGGTATTCCACAGTAAGAGGTAAGAAATGTCAAATTTATTTAACAAAAATCTATAAATATGACCTAACTGTGTCCCCAGATACAGTTAGAATCTAATCCAAATTGCTCTTAATGTAACAACTGTAATATTGACTTATTCTTAATCACAAAAACACTGTAAATGATGGCCAAGTTGTTTGTTATAATTTGATGTTTTGGTTTTCAAGACAATTATTAATGGAGCCATGACTCCCCTGAAAATGAGATCCCAAATCTAGTGGGACATCCCTGGTTAAAGAATAATAAATCCAATCAGAAACCAAGAGCCTTACTTTTGGGTTGTGAGTTCTAACACTTAAATCTAAAATTAATCCTCACGACTCCAATTTACACCAAAGTAGTAGAGTGTGAGCGCAGCAGTGAAGCACACACGCAGGAATCACTTTGCATTTTAACGGTCAGATAGTCTACACCAGCAATCATACGCACATCCAACGGGCGTAATTACGGGACGCATCGATGAACTAGGTTAATTTATCAGCGCCAATGTAGCGTCTCCGGACTTTTAGCAGAGGAGACATAGGAAAAATAAACTCCCAATGCCCTTTCAAAATAAGATCTCTAGAAACAATACAACATGCGTCACATCCAGGACTTCAGGGAATGAGTCGTGATGGACATCATAAAGTTTATAGCCGTATAGGGGTGAATATAATACAGTTTACAACAAGTCATGAAGATAAAGGCAGATGACGCGGACTCCGAAACTTGCTAAGTGTTCAAATAATGCAAGCACCGCAGCCACGGCTTGTTACTGCTATGAAAACCATTGTCCCTCTTTTCAACTTTTTTTTTTTCTTAAACGTAATTCATCTAACCAGCAATGAATATTTAAATTATTTTTTTTAAGTAATATAAAACAGTTTGGTGTTTAAAGGTGAAAATATAAAGAGGCTAGCATTGCAGGAGCTAACTGTAAATGGACACTTTTAAAAACACGTGTATATTCTGCTTTTCCTACGTTATGTCACTGCAGCTCCAGGTGTAAATTCCGGGTGAACTTGCGGGCGTCCTCCATCTGTAGGTTAAGGCGCTGGTAGCACAGGTTCAGTTGTTGTACCTTTTATTTGAGTCTATATGTTTGTAATAGGGTGTAATAACTCCAGATGCAATAACTCCAGCTGCTATAGGACAGAGCAACAACTCCAGCTGCTAAAGGCAAGGCAAGGCAAGGCAAGTTTATTTGTATAGCACAATTCGTACACAAGGTAATTCAAAGTGCTTTACAGAATAAGAAAGATATTAAAATCACACAAATCAAACATAAATAATCACAAATAATCATCATAAAATCAACATTAAAAGAGAAGAGTGCAGAATAAAAACCTGTCAGTCATATGCACAGCTAAACAGAACTGTTTTGAGTCTGGATTTAAACATTGTCAAAGTAGAGGCCTGTCTCACATCTTCAGGAAGACTGTTCCAAGTTTTAGCTGCATAAAATTTAAACGCTGATTCCCCATGTTTAGTCCTGACTCTGGGCACCAGCAGGAGGCCGATCCCTGAAGTCCTCAAATTGCGAGATGGTTCATATGGCACTAACATGTCGGAGATATACTTTGGACTTAGGCCATGGAGAGACTTATACACAAGCAGAGCTGCTTTAAAGTCTATTCTTTGAGCTACAGGAAGCCAGTGCAGAGACCTGAGCACAGGACTTATGTGCTCATACTTCCTGGTTCTAGTCAGGACCCGAGCAGCAGCATTCTGGATGTACTGCAGCTGTGTTAAGGCTCGTTTGGAGAGGCCAGTGAGCAGGCCGTTACAGTAGTCTAACCTACTGGAGACAAATGCATGGATAAGTCTCTCTAAGTCTGGCTTTGACAGTATACCTTTGATTTTTGCAATGTTTTTTAGGTGGTAAAAAGCTGCAGATGTTATTGATTTGATGTGGCTGTTAAAGTTCAAGTCTGAGTCCATTATTACCCCTAGATTTCTAGCCTGATTTGAAGGTTTTAGAGAGAGAGACTGGAGGTGACTGCTGACACTTTCTCTATGTTTCTGTGGGCCAAAGATGATAACTTCAGTCTTGTCTGAGTTTAGCTGGAGAAAGTTGTTTTGCATCCACACACTGATCTGTTGGATGCAGTGGCAGAGTGAATCCACTGGTCCATATTCACCTGCTAGTGAGACATAGATCTGAGTGTCATCTGCATAGTTGTGGTAAGACACATTATTGCTGCGTATTAACTGGCCTAATGGCAGCATGTAGAGATTGAACAGCAGGGGTCCCAGGATTGAACCCTGGGGCACCCCACAGGTCAGGGACATTTTATCTGATATACATTTTCCAATTTCAACAAAGTACTCCCTGTTTTCTAAATAGGACTTGAACCAGTTTAGTGCCGTACCAGAGATGCCCACCCAGTCCTCCAGTCTCTGTAAGAGGATCCCATGATCAACAGTGTCAAAAGCAGCACTCAGATCTAACAGGATCAAGACTGAGACTTTGCCTGGACAGTGCAATAACAGTGCAATAACTCCAGCTGCTATCGGACAGTGCAATAACTCCAGCTGCTATAGGACAGTGCAATAACTCCAGCTGCTATCGGAAAGGGCAATAACTCCAGCCGCTATAGGACAAAGCAATAAGTCCAGCTGCTATAGGACAGTGCAATAACTCCAGCTGCTCTCGGACAGTGCAATAACTCCAGCTGCTATAGGACAGAGCAACAACTCCAGCTGCTAAAGGACAGTGCAATAACTCCAGCTGCTATCGGACAGTGCAATAACTCCAGCTGCTATAGGACAGTGCAATAACTCCAGCTGCTATCGGAAAGGGCAATAACTCCAGCCGCTATAGGACAAAGCAATAAGTCCAGCTGCTATAGGACAGTGCAATAACTCCAGCTGCTCTCGGACAGTGCAATAACTCCAGCTGCTATCGGACAGTGCAATAACTCCAGCTGCTATCGGACAGTGCAATAACTCCAGCTGCTATAGGACAGTGCAATAACTCCAGCTGCTATCGGAAAGGGCAATAACTCCAGCCGCTATAGGACAAAGCAATAAGTCCAGCTGCTATAGGACAGTGCAATAACTCCAGCTGCTCTCGGACAGTGCAATAACTCCAGCTGCTATCGGACAGTGCAATAACTCCAGCTGCTAGCGGACAGGGCAATAACTCCAGCTGCTATAGGACAGTGCAATAACTCCAGCTGCTATAGGACAGTGCAATAACTCCAGCTGCTATCGGAAAGGGCAATAACTCCAGCCGCTATAGGACAAAGCAATAAGTCTAGCTGCTATAGGAAAGTGCAATAACTCCAGCCGCTATAGGACAGGGCAATAACTCCAGCTGCTATAGGACAAAGCAATAAGTCCAGCTGCTATTGAAGAAGCAATTTGAGAGCTGAAATAATCTAAATTAGTTAAATACAGCGGCATGAACTTTAAAAACGCAGCAGTGCTTTAGCTCTTAAAAGGGCCTTAACCTGATTTTTCCCTATATATTTGAGGAAATGTGTCTTTTCCCAGTACAGATATGTCCACTATGTCCTGTCTTCATCTAATTATAAAGCGTTTTACTGTCCGAGAATCAGGAAGTACACACGTACACACTTGCTAGTTGTTGTTAGCATTACCTTGACGGCAAACTCCAATCTGAAAGTTGTAAAAAATGCTTATAAACTCGTTGCAGTGAAAAATTAGGATAAAGTAACTGAGGAATAACTTGCTTTGTTTTCACGTTTTAAGACGGTAAAAAAATCAGATACAGTGTCTTGAAAAGGGTCACAGGCTAAATATGCTAAAACAAACATATGAATAAAGCATACTCACGCCTCCCTCTGACCCGGCCAATGCCAGCCCTCTCTCTGCGAGCCTAGGAGCAGACAGAAGGTGCGTTTGAGTGTATGTTTTATTCAGCTGCACAGACACATAGGAGATGAGCACTAGAATACACTGTGTTGTTTACCTGCGCAGTACCTGCGCCTCTTCTCTGGTCACCACGCCGTCTGTCACCGCGCGACCGCACTTCTGAGGGGTGCAGCCTGAAAGAAACAACAAAAGCGTGAGAGGGAATTGGATATGAGGCATGTTTAGTGAGGAGATATAAAGAAAGGGAAATATATATAGACAAAAAACAGATAACTACAGTACAATAATTAGGTGTAACTATGAAGCTAGAAACTATAAACCAGATATTCTGTGATTGAACTGTAACCCGATAATTAGATCTGATATTTTGGTGTGTGTCTGCAGCACAAGAAAAATCTGATTATCAAAAACACCTGGTGACATTTGCATAATTCTCTTTGTTAAAACCTGCGTGAACAATCAAAGAAATCAGACTTACGCACGTCAGATGGAACTGTTGACATGACATTTCAATAAGAACGAGATTAAATAATTTTGACTCAGTTTATAATAATTAAATAGGGTCTGTGAATACTAGCCCTGTGCACACTAGCTAGCGCACCGGGTCTCAAAGCTAACAGTATATATAAAATAAACAAGCTATTCAAATTTAAATTCATTAAAATAAAGACGACCCGATTGTTTTTAAATGCAGATTACTTATTATGCATCAAAATCAGCATTAGCGTTAGCATCGAGACACACTCATCTCTTTTTGTAAACACAGAAGTGCTCTCCAGTGAAGTATTTGTTTTATTTGTCTAGTTTTTAACATGTTATCAGTGACATCCACCCGCAGCGCCCCGTCCACTGACTGATCTTTAAATATTTATTCATTTTAACATGACTCTGCAAAAGCCTCATAGAGATACAACTGGACAGGAAGTAGTGATGCTAACAGTGAGGCTGCCAGGTGCTGCACAGAGCCAGTTGTGCAATTCATTTCATTGACTTTTTGTGCTTTTTCTGGTACTTAGTTAATATAGAAGTATAACATAAGTTGATCACCATTTAGATTTTGTTAATTGTAACATGCAGGACTGATGTAAAACTAGGGCTGCACAATATATCGCAAAAATATCACAATACTGGCTGACGCAATAACTGATATCACAAGAAATTTGAAATATCACAACACAAAGTCCCCATTTTGCAAGAATTTACTGCTTTGTATCTGTCTTTATTTTTTCAAATTATCAAAAACAATCATAACAATGTGGGTGGGGATAGGGGGTAGGTGAAAACAGACATTTTCTGAGCATTCAAGCCTCAAACACAAGATTACAGTACTCAAACATGCACGAATCAATTGGAATACAACTTTGAGTAAGCTAATGATGAGGGAACAACGTTATAACACGGTCAAAAGCTCATCAAAGTTGATTTTTACACAGTATGTCCTATTTGTCATAACAGAACTGTGGATTCTCAAAACATAAGAGCTTAAACAGTTTTATTTTTCCTCTGAAATGCAAACAAATCTCAATCTCAAGATAATTATCCAGCTGTGTGCGCAATCTTGTGACAGTTTTATCAGCTGAGATACTGTCCCATGATCCTTACTGATAATTAAATTTCTGATCTATGTTATAATGCAGTTTCCTCAATACAAACACTCCCAGAGTTGTGTTTTGTTTCATTCACACATGTTTAATGCACAAACCCTGCAGATTTACGCCGACTTCTTCTCTCAAATGAAAAAAACCAGAGCATTTTGAGCTTTGTAGATGTAGACAGACTAAAAATAAAGTGTTAATCAAACATGTGTGAATGAAACAAAACACAACTCCAGGTCTGTTTTTGAGGAGGTAACAGCATTAGAACATGACTTAAAGCTCACAAGAGTCAATTTTGTGTAATACAGGACCTATAAAGTAAGATTGCAAAGTATCAGAAGAAATGATTTTACTTTACTTTCCTCTGTTTAACTGTCAATCTCAACAGTACAATAGCCCATAACTCTTTCTTTGTCCAGATTGACACATATGGTTGCCATTTTAACACTAACATGACGCACACACAGGCCAGGTGCGGAAATCAGCTCTTGTTCAGTCGAGATAACTTATTTCTCCAACAATGAGGAAATTCCGGTGTTGTAATGCACAGTTTAAGAACAGAAAGAGAATGGAAACAGGCAGTTACAAATCCAGATAAATAAATATTAGAAAATAGACTTAAACACAACACTGTCCAAGTAAAATAAAATAAAATGAAAATAATTAAAAATTAAAATAAAATAACGGACTTCGACACTAATGTACAGTAAGTGGTAGAGATGGGCCGATATGAATTTTTTTTTTTTTTTTTTTTTTTGAGCCGATATGATACGATGCTGTGCCTGATAATCGATATTTGCCTATATACATTTTTAGCTTTTAAAATCCATAGCAAGGGCCACAAATTTAGCTAAGTTGAAGTAAAGATCGTTAATTAACTTTTCACTTTTGTAAAAATAATAACAAAATGTGTTTATCTGGAATATATTTATTTTATTTTATAATTTGTTATGCGTTTCTGCAAAAGATACAGCCATTTATTTCTATTTGAATCACTGTCCATTCTTTGAGTCTGTTCAAAGAATGGACAAATAAATAGTTTTGGCAGTACCAAAACTATCTGTATTGAATATCGGTGTGGAATGGTGATATCGGTGGATACTGATATCGATGACTCAACTCCCTAATAAGTGGCTCAAACTATTATTATACACAAAGCAGCACATGCACAGGATAAACAGCAGGTAAAGTGATTCAGTGTATTATACAGGTGAGTCACAGTATGTTAGAGTATTGCGCATGATTACCGCAGGAGGATGACACATGTACAGGGCGAGCATTGTTCATTTTATAGTCTGACAGCAGAAGGAAAGACCTGCAAAGACATTTCTTTCGCACAGCAACAGTGAATCAGTCTGTCACTGAAGCTGCTACGTAGAGATGTGTAATAGTTTTGAGAGAACTTTTGTCACGCCCCTTTTTTAGTCAACCCCTCTTTAGTCCTTAGACGACGACCGCTCTATATAAGGTCCTCTATTCACAGTTTGCAACACAATATTTTAGAATTAGATACAGACAGTGCACAACAGTCTGATTTTGTTAGATTATAGTCTATACAGGAAAATAAAATGTATTAATTTACCAGAATAAAGTCAGATGCCACTGTTTTACATTGAGTCTTATGGCTTGTGATGTAGTAGTAATAGAAATAGGAGTAGTCATAGTAGAAGTAGTAGTAATAATAGTATTTGTATTAGTAGCAGCAGTAACAGAAGTAGTAAAACCATTAAGAGTCGTACAGTATTCCTAGGTAGTCTTCATTTGACCGAGGTTGTTGGAAAGAGCAGAGAAATTCTATAACTCTCCAAATAAATAATACTTTCGGTATGTTGCGTCACTGCCCTTTCTCAAAGCATTGTTCAAAAAAACTTGTAAACAAACTCTGGTGCCGCTGCCCACGTTGAAAAGTTTTTGACTACCTCCCTCCGTTAGTTTAGGAACACATTCTGAACACATTTTTCAACACGACCAAATCCCATTGACATTTCTCAACAATAAAGTCTCTCCCGCTGTTGAGGCAGAGAAAATGAGTTTTCATAGGGCCCAGAAAACCTGGCGGTGACTACAGCAGCCGAGAGTCGCAACAACAGGCACAGTGGACCGGTGGACTGGAGAATGAAGGAGGAAAGGGACAGAAGGCGAGGGGAGATGTGGCCTCTATCGGCAGCGGTGAAAGCGAGGGACGGCTTGGTGCGGGAGGTGCACATACGCAGCAAGAACCACAAGCTTTCTGATTGAGTGTCAGGTGTGTCGAGGAGTTGTGCTGTCCGTGTAGATTTGACCCTGGAGTATAAACCAGCCTTTTCTTTGCGGTGAAGAGGCCATGAAGCAGGGCTGGTCCAGCCTATAACCAGACTAAGTAGCTGCTTAGGGTCCCGAGGCACCAGAGGCCCCCCAAGAGCCCATACATTTATACTGAAAATAATATAGTATATAGAGTTTTACTGGAAACGGGGGTTGTGTGTTTACATTTGTTTTATATCTAGAGAAGCAACATATCTGCTGCTGCTACTTGTTTGTTTGTTTTTTCTTGCCGAGAAGGAGGGTCTAAGGACAGGGGATGTTCTGGGACAGTTCTCCATCTGCTTTTTTTCTGTTGATTAATTTGCGTGTCTGTTTCTCTTTCATTTAAATTAATTCTCATGTTCAGCCCTAAGAGGAAACTGTTGTGATTTTGGGCTTTACAAAAATAAATTGATTTGAATTTTGAGTCGGGCAGAGGTGAGGGCAGCTCTGTGTTTACACCGGTGCAAGGACCCGACATAATGTAAATATAAGTCCACTGTCCCGACTGGAACACATTAAAATCCACCAGAAACTTGTCTAGAATTTCAAAAATCTTGATCCCCCTATATGTTTGTGCACTGTTCTTGTGACTATAGTAGTTGGTCACATAAACACAAATACAATTGGTCAAAGTGATGACAGCAGAGTCATAATGTGTCAAATGTGAATCCCCAGAGACAAATTCATCTTAGGGGCCCCTGAAAGCTAGGTCCGGCCCTGCCCTGAAGCCACACCATGCGTTTGGTAAAGCAGACCATCCACCTGATAGATAAAAACTTTGAGCGTCTATGCACAACAATATGGCACTCAGAAAAAGTTGCGACTTTTGGGCACGGGGCAAGGACAGATTTAGATTCACTGTAAATATGAACAACCAAGCTGTAAAAAGACACATAAAAACAGTCATCATCGAAGCAAAAAAACCTGCACTTTTGGTAACAGTGTCATATTTGGAGGAGATTCACGCACTTGAGGCAAAGCAGCGGGCTATAAAATGGATATTAGAGGAACTGGAACTTGAAACTAAATTAGGTAATAGCAAAAGTGGCTGTGTTAAATGCATCAAAGACACAGTAACACTGGACTCTGGAGCACTGTCTGCATCCAATTATGAAGCGTTTTATAGTCTGATAACCAGGAAGTGTGCGCTTACCATGTTAGCTTTAGAGCTGTGAAAAGAGCTTATAAACTCATTGTGGTGAATAATTAGGATGCTCGGAATGAATCCTAAGGCAAGTGAGGAAAAACTTTGGACAACTGCAAACCGTCTAAACTGAACTAGGTTTGTTTTTCACGTCTTTCAGCCAGTAAAAATCTGTTATAGTGACTTTAATCCCAGTCTGTTTCGATTCCCGACGGCTACAGGATTGAGCAGACTTCCTCATCTACCATTATTACCCTACAAAAAAACCCTACCAACTTTATAAACCTGAAAATGCGTTTTAAATTACTCTTTAAAGCTAATGATATGGTCTTGTATTTGTTCTCTCAAGGCTCACACAGGAAATGAATTGGGACCTGCTGTAATTACTTTTACTGTTTCAGCAGACGTCTCGTGATTTATTGTTTATTTCCCGTGGTACATGCTCTGGTATAGATCTGATCTCAGACATGTGTTTGGACAAAATCGTCAAATCCTTTCAATCCACAGCAGCCTTGGGGTTTTGCAATAGGATAATATAGTAGCCTAGCGTTAATAAAAGGACCTTAACTGGAGGCCTGTAGTCGACTAAACACATAAAAGCATATCCATATCCAAAAGCATATAACTGTTTCATTCTTTTATTTATCTACTGCAGCTCATGATTTTTTAATACTGTAGATTTAGAATAGTTCTGTGGTTTAAATTTGCTCTTACTTTCGATATTATCATTTATCGTCTATATTTACTTTAGGAATATATCGTGCTTCAAATGTTATCGTGACAGGCCTAACTACATCTGCACAGGAGCTCATGCAAAAACTACTATTTACGCAAAAGAAAAGCATTAGGAAACTTCATAAACTTGTGAATCATGAGTTTAATCTGCCTTTTTACATAAATACAACAAAACATCAAAAATCTTCAGCTAACTCACTAACTTCTCCTTTCTGCTGTTGTTCCATAAATTCCTTATAATCTAAATAAAATTATTACTCAACGAATGCAAATTTTGGTCGACTAAGACTCCATTGACCGATTAATTCACTAAAAAATTAAATGACTACAGGACTACTGATTTTAAATTATTCTTGTCAAGATAAATGCTTTTTTATATCATGCATTGTGTGGTAAAAGCTGCTAAATAAGAACAAAATGAGACTGTAAAATATAACATATACATTTTAGATTGCATTTTCTTTAAGAACTAATATAGAACTCCCTTTTTATATCCAATCAGGAACACTGTTAAGAATCATGGGAAACCAACTGCCTGAAACTATCCCAGACCCTTGATTTTCTGTTATGGTCATTTTTAAGAGTGACAAAGAAAGCTTAAAGTAGCAGAGGTTGGAGAAATATGTGGAAACTATTGCATGATCCTGTCCCAAGCAGTTGTTTCTATGTCATGATGCAATATCCCAGTGGCAGAAAGCATTTTGAATTTAAATATTTATCATTTATAATGGTTTATAATATAAACCACTATTACGCAACCACTTATAGGTGCACTGTATTTTTTTGGTGGAAGTCATGCTACCTGTTTGTCATGTTATTGCTTATCTTTGTTCCACTGAGGTATCAAAGTGAACTTATTCAGTTACAGGTGTTTGCATTGATTAATGAACCTTTAAAAAACATATTCTCTTACAGTGTGCATCCTTGCCTCTCCACAGAGCTGACTTGGCCTGATGGCATCATTTTCTTGTCTGCTTGTCTAGAGATATATACGTTTAATGCCATACTGTGGGAAAATTCCAAGCAAGGCAATAACATCTCCATGGAGACAAGCAGGTGGCCAACACTCCGCCAGGAAAGTTACACAGTACAAAGAAATACTGATACTGGAATACTCAGATGACATAATTAAAGAAACTGTATGTAAGATTTTTAATTTCATAAACTTGACCTATCTTGATCTACGAGTTAACATATAGCTTTTATGCTTTTACTCACAACAATTCAAATACTGATTTATTCTTAATCACAATAAACACTGGACATGATGGCCCCTTTATTTATGTTATAATTTGGTGTTTTGGCTCTCAAAATGACTCAAATCAGAAAGTAAAATGAGTCTCACATGAATTGATTCTGTTGGTGAGTGAATTCTGGAAGCTCATGAGGCATGGCCCATCCAGATACTGAGAAAAACGTGTATGTGTCATTTATCTGCAGGTTAAAGCACAGGCAACATACAGTTCCTTTAAAAAATAAGAATGGGACAGCTCCAGTCAGTTCTGTCAATCTGGGCAACACTGCCATCTGTTGGACATTACAAAGTATATAGCAGATATTTGGAAAACTCTGTGTCTCACTGCTGTCCATAATAAACATAACTGATAATTTATTGACCATTAATTAACAGGCACGTTGAATAATGCAGCATAGACCATTAAGTTAAAAAAAATTATAAATGCATAAATTATGAGAAAGACACAAGTATTTCTACTAGAGATTAACCGTTTTGACTTTTCATGGCCGATGTCGATTGTTTAGAATCCAGAGAGACGGATGGCTGAGAAGCTCTGTCGATATTTTTGGGCCGATATTTGGGGCCGATCTGAGTTACTTTCCCCATATTGTGTAATTTAGCTGTGCAGTTACATTTGGTGCAGTATCCTCTTCATACTAGTGTTCAAAGAAATTTTTATGCATATTTTACACAGCTGGTTGGCCCAATTTATCATTTGTCTATCACTTATTTCAACATATCGGAAACCTCTTCTCAACAATAATGACTGTGTTTCTGATACTGCTATTATATTGTTAGATTTGGACCATGTTTTGTGTTTCGTTCCATGTCATATTTGTGCAGCGAGTAACGCGTGCCTCTTACCTGGGAACCGTTTGTGCTGGTCGTAGTCCTCGGAGCAGGGCACAGTGTAAACTCTGGGCTGAGGGGACACCAGCTCCCCATGTCTCACCAGCGTCTCTGTAATGTCTCCGTCTGCAGAGGCCAGGTACAGCCACAGGGAGGCGCCACACACAAATGCAGTTACCAGTAAGAGCGCCAGGAGCAGTCTGGAGCTGTGCCACGCAGAGCTCTGTCTCAGGGCATTACCGCTGTGGAGAGTTAGACACATAGTACAGTCATACTCAACCAAAAGTTGTATGCCCAACCATTCTATTTAGATTATATGGGACAACAGCAGAAAGGAGAAGTGAGTGAGTTTGTGAGTTGGTATTTTTTGGCACGTGTAAAAAGGCAGATTAAACTCAGCCTTCACAAGTTGAATCTGTCTTTATACAAATACATTGTTTCCTTGTACGTTTTTCTGCATGAATAGTTGTTTTTGCATGAACTCCGGTGCAGGTGTTGTCTTGTGTTTCCAATTTGGGTCAGATACATAGATAGATAATAGTTTAGAGAGCCTTTGCCACATAGTTTTGAGCTTTTTGGACCCTTTTTAGTCAAGATCAGCAAGGTTTAGATCAGCAGCGCAGTCTTTAGTCGACCAAGAATATCATTAGTCCACTGCAACCCTAATAGACAGCTTAGTTACACATTAGTTTAAACTATATTGTACTGACAAAACTATTATTTTGCATTATTGTGCCAATCTGTCAATCTGAGAGGATGATTATATTGACTTTCAGTGTATGTATTCATTACTGCTCAAGTCTCAGCACTGGCACGTTCCCTCTACTTACTTAAGTGTACATGTATACATTAACTGCAAAAGGAATTGTCCCCAATTTTATTACAATCTGGACATTAACCTAGTTTAAGGAGACTTAATTAAAAAGTGTATACAATTTAGCAATTCATTAAAAGCCATCTTATTAATTAATCAAATCCAATAAAATATTCTTTTTCCTCTAAATTAATATTCAAAGCTGTCTAAAAATAGGCATTAAAAATGTTACATTATTCCAAACGTAATACATTATTTAAATTATTGTGTTATTTATAAGATACATTAATAAATATGAATTAAAATACTAATAGAAAGTAATTCCCTTCATGTCATATTTGTTTAGGTTTTCGGCCTGCTGGAAAAACTGAGAAAAATTTAATAAAAGTCTTGAAGCTGATTTGAGCCTTGTGTCTGTTTTTCTGGGTTTTGGTCACCCTTGTTTTGGTCTCTATGGAGATGTTATTACTTTACCTGGAAAGTTTCATCTTATTGCACTTATCTACTTTTCTCTGAAACAGTTACAGGTGTTTCTATTGCTCACAAATGCCTTGAAAAAGATGCCTTCTTACTGTGAGTGGACTCGCCTTTCCTCAGATCTGACCTGTAACTTGACCAGGCATTAATCATCACCTGCCTGTCTCAGTGGAAACAGATAAGTTGAAGGCTTTACTGTGGAACATTTCAGGCAAAGCAATAACCTCTCCATGCAGACCAAACAAGACAATACTGAACCTTAAAAATAAAAAAAAATGCATATTTTTATACAATTTATATTTGTGCCACGTACCACCACAAAAAACATTCAGCTACGTCATTCAGGACAACTAAAAGAAAATGGAGTCAAGTCCTTTTTTGCTTTGTTATTGCCATTCAGTGTGTAGCCTAGCTTATTTCATCATAAAAAACCCACTCACCGCTTAATTTTCTTCTCTATTTCACTCGCATTCGCCCCTTTAGCATTTCTCATCCGCACCTGGGCCATGGTGGCTGTAGATCTCTCTTATAAAGCGTATAAAACCCACGCCATATGCCAAAGTCTACAGTTTTCACGTTTCACATCATTCAAATCGCCACCTGCATCCTGCGACCATGCACTTCCTGGTTGGCTCACGTCCGCTCTCCTGATTGGTGGATCCGAAGAGAAAGCTGCGCTGTGATTGGTCCGCGTCAGAGCGCTATGGAGTTTAACCAGAAACGCATGTAAACAAAGAGCTGACGCAGTTTTGACGAGTTATTTTACAGTTTTTAACGACGTAGCGCTAACGTATTGAGCTGAAAATAAAATCTGGTTTATGAATTAACGCATGGAGGCTATAGAAGAGCTGTCAATGTTAGATTAGCTGTATCGGGGCTATATTTCTTCATTTTATTGTATATTTCAGATTACAGTCTGCGATCCTGCATCATGTCTCCACCCTGGCCAACAGGAAAGAAGCTTGTGCACCTAGATCTGAAAGGTGCACCTCCAAGAATAAATTATCTTCTCAAGGTAACACCAAAAGAGTCATTGGTTGTTCATCAGATCTTTGGTGTGTGGCTATGATTTTCAAATGTGAAATAAAATGCATTTTGTGTGTTGCATGTGATTGTCCCCTTAATACATTTTCTTATTGTTTTTATTTTATGTTAATTATGATCATTTGGTTACATTAGGCTTGTAGATACTTTGTTTAATCTGGCTGTCAATATTGTAAAATGAGTTTCTCTCAGTTCTCAAATGAAAACCTAGGACCGTTGCCATGACAATTAACAATTAGAGCTAAATGTAGCTTTCAAAATGTTGCATAGAACAGAATGATGCAAGATATTGATTTTGCCTACATGAAGGGGCAAAGTACAGAGAAGGTGATAAAAAGAAACTGTTGACTTGTTTTGCACCTGATCGTACCTTAATAATTTCAATCTGCAGTTCGTAATTTACAGGAATAAATGATACAATGCACTTACAACCATTCAACAATTCAGTGTCCATTCTCTGTCTCATCCACACCATATCACAGATGTACAATACAATCACATATCTCAGCATTTTACTTTTACAAAATCATGAGTTAGTTTCATCTTATTGCTATAATCTTGTTTAGCGAGCCCGTTTTCTCTCTGTGCATTTAAATTATTTATTTATTTTTGGTTTAGTTGATAGATCTGTTTGCAGAGCTGGGAGCAGATGGGCTCCTGGTGGAGTATGAAGACATGTTTCCTTATGAGGGAGAGCTCAAGATGCTGCAAGCATCCACACAGCCTGCATACAGGTGGGTACAGCCTGCATACAGGCGGGCACAGTCTGCATGTTGTTGCTGAGTTTCATTTGCAAAACCAATGTATAATTTAATATTTTATTTACACAATGATATACCGGTATATATTTGTGTGATAGTAAAGAGGAGGTGATGTCCATCCAGGAAGCAGCCAAAGCTAAAGGACTGGAGGTCATCCCACTCATCCAGACATTTGGACACATGGAGGTGAACATTTATTTATGACTTCTTTTTACTAATTTAAAAATTATATATTATTGCAAATGTTATTTTTTCGAATATATGATCTAAAAAAAAAATCTGTTTAAAACGGCTGCAAAAGGAGATGAGTAAAATAAAATAAAAAACAGACCACACTTTTTTATTTTTCAGTCTCACTTCACTTTTGTGCGATACTTGAAGCTATATTTACAAACGGCACATATTAGCACATATTGTCATAATAATATAAATAGTGCATTGCCAGTAAAACATTTAGATGTTTTTGTCACCCACTCTAACTTACTTCAAGTTCACATTCAAGCCTCATGATGTTTATCCCTCTTCTTGTAGATTGAGCAGTGCAACTAAATAGAAATATCCACCGGTTGCATAATAGTCTTCATTTTCCAAAAGGTGTATTTTAACCAAACTCCCACGTTTTAAAATATCTTTTTTATTGGAAAGGCACATTTGCCATTTTAATATTCAGGGTAAAAGTACAATGTTCTTGTTTTTAAAGACCTGTATAGATATTTTTACAGTTGGTTCAGGGATTTAACAAAACTACAATGTTACATACAGTTATTTTTTTATGCTTTATTGAAAAAACCCTACATATGTATTGCACTTGTGTGTTGTTGTAGTTTGTTTTGAAGCAAGATTGTCTCCGGGATTTGAGAGAGGTGGACCACTGCTTGGGCACTTTGAGTCCACACAGGGACAGGCCTTTGCAGCTGGTCATGCACATGCTCAGACAAGTCATAGATTTGCACCCAGGAATCACCACTCTGCACATCGGAGCAGACGAGGTAATGTGTGACTAAACAGCATGTTAAAGCTAAACTGTTTAAGTATTATAATGAACAATAAGAGACCATTATAGTTGGCTGATACGATATACAATATTTGTCTCACTGGTGTAACAGATAAACATTTCCGAAACTGATATTAAAGGCGCTGCACCTGATTTTTACTCTCATAAAAAACATGAAAAACAGAACTAGTCCATTTTAAAATTTGCAGAAGTCCAAAGTTATTCCTCACTTACCTTATGCATTCCAAGCATCCTAATTATTCACCACAATGAGTTTATAAGCACTTTTTACAACTTTCAGAGGCCATCATTGTAATGCTCAATAAGTAGAATGCTATAGAGCTCATCAGCATTACTTTCTTACAATAACAGTGCGTTATAATGACACGCAGACAGAGCAAAATTCAGATATATTCTCTTTGACATTTTAAAAGCTATAGAAAATTAACATTTAATAGCAGTGTATTTGTCTCGGATATAAAATCATTATTTGCATGACTGTATAAACATCCAGTCATATTTTTAGCCTAATTGCTCTTCTATTTATATCTGAGGATGACACATGGTATGAGCAAACAGAGACGGGGGAACATTAAAATTATGGTGACAAACAATTAAACAATGTAATGAGGAACGTGTCCGGAGATGTTCTTAATTATGTTGTTTCAATGTTTTCACTGTGGTAATTTAGTAGATGACAGGCTGCATAATATTTGTTCTTCAAATATAGTGGAGGGCATTTCAGAAATGTCTCAGACACCCCAGTCTCCACTTTCTAACCCCTTGTTGTCGTGCGTTGCAGGTGTACTTGTTGGGCGAGGGGGAGGAGTCCAGGAGGTGGCTGAGAACATCTGGTCGCAGTGTGGAGCAGCTCTTCCTCAGTCATGTGACCGCAGTGGCTCGGGCCGTGAAGACAGCCTGGCCGCACCTCACCGTCCTGATGTGGGACGACATGATGAGGGACATGAGCCAGGACACACTCAGGGGTCGGTTAGACAATAGCCATACAAGAAACAATCAAGTATTTACTGCTATAGGTGCTAAAGGTGCACTATGTAACTTTTCTGGTGAAGAGTGTTGTTGCTTTGTCTGGAATGCTCCACACTATGGCATTAAACATATTGATTTGGCATTTATTTTATTACAAGTGTTTTCATTACTCAAAAGTACCTCCTCTCCATAGATCTGAGCTACAAGACATAGATGCGTGTAATGTCATACTGTAGAATATCCCAGGCAAAACGGTCACATTTTTATATAAATGGTCACATTTTTTACACACATTCATACACCAGTGCACGCAGACACTGGGGATGAGGTGGGTTAAGTGTCTTGCCCATGGACACAACAACAGCGTTCATTTGTGAGAGCTGGAATCGCACCGCCAACCTGTAGGTCAGTGGATCCTACCCCTCTACCAATGACGTTTATGTCGAGAGAGGGATGTTGAACCGCCAACCTTCGGAGCAGTAGACCGTCTGTCGCAAAGCAATAACATCTCCACTGAGACAAGCAAATGGCATACCACCCACCAGAAAAGTTACGCAGTGCACCTTTAGTATCTACGAGACATGGGGTGGGTGATACTGACAAAAATGCACATCTATATTAGATTATATTTTAGCAATCCATCAGAAATTGATAAAAAATAACTACAAAAGTGCAAAAATATCTACCTTTGTTTGCAAGACTATACTATGCAAGTGTCTTTCTTTTTTTATTAGCTCTTTTAAAATGATGTACTCAATTTTCACGTTTTTCATTCACATTCTTCAAATCATTTTTATACATATCCACGCAACAGTCATCTACATTGGAATAACAAATGCAATAATTTAACATAGCTCTTTCATTTTATTATCATTACTATAAAAAATGTGATACGTTGAATGACACCAGTTCATTTCTTTCCTCATCTACAGACAGTGGTCTAGTCGGACTGGTCCAGCCAATGTTGTGGGACTATAACCCTGATCTGGATGTGGACAAAACAGGTACTATCTACTTGGATACTACCACAACTTACAAAAGCCAAAGCGGTGCATCATTTTGGGCTGTACTTAGTAAGTTAATTTAAAAAAAAACCAACAACAAAAACTCCGAAAAGTCCAAAATAACATACTGCAAAGATTACTTAGTTAATAAAGTTGATTGAGCTCGTACAATTACACTTGGAAAACTCTAGAGCGTTAGATTTTTGATTTTTTTTTTTCCTTTTACAGCGCAATAAAACCAAAACAATAAAAATAAGCCACAGTGTCATCAGAAAAAAAACCTAATAGCCACAATGATGCACAGTTTTTTCCTTTGCTACAATCACAACAATCACTTTAAAATCCTGTTGTCTTCTTACACAGTGTCACTATTAGAGAAGTATAGCAGGGCCGGCATGGCGGACGTGTGGGCTGCTAGTTCGTTCAAAGGCTCCACCAGTGTCCACTGCTGTGTGCCGTCTTCTCAGAGACATGTGGACAACACGCTGCAGTGGCTCAGGGTGGCGGAGTCTGTGTCGGTCGCGGTGCATTTGAGGGGCATCGCGCTCACCGGTTGGCAAAGGTACTCACCACAAATCTACAGAAAGTCAGTTCTCAGATTGCCTTTACTACAAAGCATCTCTTGGAATTTGCGAAACACCGAATTACAACATAAATAACATGGGAATCGTGTCCAGTTTTTCGTAATTAAGCGTAAATCAGTATTAGAACTGTTATTAGTAAGAATTCTATTTGATTTGAACATGTTTACGTCACACCTGGGACACAGAAAATAACCCTATGTAAGATATAACATGACCTATAAGTTTCAAATAGCTAAAGACCAATGCTAAGGCGTCCAAAACTCCAGAATAAAGCTTTACATATGATCCCCTCTTGTGTGTGTTTCAGATATGACCACCTGTCCGTGCTGTGTGAGCTGTTACCCGTCGCTCTTCCCTCTTTAGCTGCTTGTCTCCAGACCCTCATCGACGGACTGTTTGACGTTAAAACTCAAGACAAGATCACGTCCAAACTGGGGATTTCATCTGTGGAGGTAGAGGCGATGGAAAGGTACATCTGAATACCGATTGTTATAGCAAGATTAAAGTGCAGTTTTCATGTATTTTTTTCTAATTATGACTTGGTTTGGTGGGATTGTACCAATGGTAAATATGTATCATAGTTTTACATGGCAGTTTAATCAGGAAGTAGAGCTGAGTTGTAAAACAGACACTCAAAAAAATCCATGTAATTCCATCTAAAATGCAGGGACAGTTGACATAGAACAATATTTTCTGGCAGTTTAAACATTCATTTCAACCCAGAAGAGACACAGATAGACACACGGAGAGAATTATTAGTGAGCTTTATTGAATGAGTTATCTTTGTTATCGTTCGGACCCAGGCAGAAGATACGATACAATACGACGAAGATGAAGAACATGGTTTACATTTAGGAGATGGAGGTTGTAGAGGTGACGCCGAGGAGAGTAGAGGGGACGATGAGATAATGAGAAGCCAAGGAGGTGCTGGGCAGGAGACGGGGCGCGGCACAAATCAGAGCGACCGTGCATCTTTAAAGTGGGATTAAATTGGGCAGACTGGGTGCTGATTGGATGAAGAGGAGGTGTGGCGAGCAGCGGAGTGGAGTAATTGGCGTGAGGTGATGTAGTAAACTCTGGAGAAGTGGTGAGGTACATGGGAGCACAGTTAGGTGGTCCAGGCTGAATTTACTCTAGCTTAACAAAATAAAAGCTGCAGTTTATTTTTACTTGTCCAATTACAGCAGTTTAGGGCTTTGTTACCATTGGTTGCTAGGTAAAAGTTTGCTGGAATTACTTGTCATATCTGCTGCCGGTTAATAAAATTAGAAATTTCACAAAACTCACCAAGATTTATACATTTTTTTTGTGTGTTGCAGAATTTCACAAAACACCACCATGTTTCCAGGGAGATTTCTGGCCGAGATAATAGTTGATCTCAATTCATTTCTAAATTCTGAAGACGTGCGATACTTTGAGCACAACATGTAAGTGATTTTGATGTGATTTTAGAATTTGCATTGACTTTTTTTGCAGAAAGCGTTTAAAAAGGTGCACCAAATAACTTTATTGATGATGTGTATGCCATTAGATGTTATTACATTGCTTTGAATGTTCCATAGTAAAGCATTACTTGTTTTTACACCTCAAAAACATGCATTCTTACTGTGAGCAGGCTTCAATCTCCACAGAACTGACCTGTAACTTGGCCTGGTGGCATCACACGCTTATCACGCTTATAAAAGTTTAGTGCTGTAGTGTAGGCAAAACAATAACATCGACATGACAACAAGCTTTTTACACTCCACCTGAAAAGTTACACAGTGCACCTTTTCATATGTTTGATATAAATCCATTGGATCACTTGGAGATGGGACAGGAATTTGTTTTTCAGTTTGCCACGCTCGTATTTTTGTTGAAAACACGACCACGAACGCACAAGCTCCTGAAAATGTGTCTTAAGTTTTCATTTAAATCATTATTATTATTTAAAAAGATTTTCAGGCAGTGTTTGCAAATGTGTGCATTGTGTCTTGGAACTGCTGAACATTCCCCCATAGACATCCACGTACAGTCCAGTACCCCCCAGAATGGTGTCACAGCAAAGTATTAATATTTATATCACCAGAAACAAAGTATAAATATGATGATGTACTGTATTTGAATTTTTATTTTTATTTTTTTATTTTTTTGACTCGCTTTTTCTTTATTTGCATTGACTCGCTGCAGGTTTGTACGAGGTTGGTTCAGTCCTCACCAACGACAAAAGAAGATGGTCAACCCCCTGATCGTAATGCAGATCCAAAGCCAAGCTGCAGCGTAAGAATTTGAGACAGTTTTGTGATTTTTTTTTACAGGCTCCCTCCAATAATATCGAAGATTTATTGATGCAATTACGACTACAAGAATATAACTTTATTTTCTAATGTTGAAAAGTCCTCATTTATATATTTCCTGTTCCTTGACACCATTTACTTCACTTGAAATATACATAAAAAGTCCAAGGTGCCAATATTTGCAGTACATGTACAGTTTATTTATTAATTTAAATCCCCATTTTTCCTGTAAAAGAATCCATGTTTGTTGTTTGCGTGCAGAATATATGTCATGTCATTATATTATTATCCTGTGCAGGTATGTGTCAGTGCTGCAGGAGAAGCTGGACGTCCTGAGAGGAGAGATGAGCGCCCTGTACCCAGACTCCACAGTGCAGGAGTGGGAGGAGGAGCACGTGTGGCCAGTCCAAGCGTCACTGCAGAAGGTTCTGGAGGACACCACGGCCTGCCTGAGGGACATGCTGCCGGGACAGTCAGGCTAAAGACACTTTAACCGGAGCTTTAACCGTAGAGTGTGATGTTTGCGCCGCAGTAACACAGCCTTTATGTTGAGGAGAGCTGAAGGATTATGGAAAAAGACCTAATTGTGATTTTTCTAACAAACATATTGATTCATATCGATTTGGGATTTATGAGTTCTTAACAAAAATACTGAAATATGAACTGACAAACTAACACAAGAACCACATTTCAGAACGTGCGTGTACAGATCTAATCTACAGGGTTCGACTAAAGTTTATTTATGTAGCACATTTAAAAACAACTTCAGCTGCACATAAAACAAGGAGAATATTGTTGCTATTGAAGGAAATTATGGTGCAATTATGGCAGCCTCTTTGATTAATCTTGCAGCCTTTTAGTCAAGTTTACAGTTTATTTTACTACAGCTTATCCATTAAAGCTGAGCCGTTGTTTTAACAGAGTTTCTTATGCTAAAATGTTGCATGTTCTGGACTGGATATTTTGAATTACAAGCCCGACTCCACAGACCGTGATCCCTTGCGTTTCAGTGCAGTAAAAGTTAATTTGAACATGTTTATTGATGTATTAGTAATGTACTAACACAGTAATGACATGAAAGGATTCTTCATGAGTCCACATAGTATTACATTAAAATAATTCCATGAGTTTTATACTAATACCTACATACACCAGTCAAACGTTTCGATAAACCATCTCATTCATCTTTTACTACTTTCTACCTTTTAGATACACACCGAAGACATGAAATATATGATGCAAGATATGTGGAATTATGTAGCAAAACATTTTTTTAAATATATTTTATAGTCATATCCTCCAAGTAACCACCCTTTGCTTTGTCGACAGCGCTGCAAACCTTTGACCTTTGACCTTCTCTCAATGATTTTCTTCTTTTCTTCTTTCTTTTCTTCTTTTCTTGAGTCAAGAAATGTCAAAAGTGCAAAGCAGTGGTCCAAGCAAAGGTGGCTACTTACAAAAATCTGGAGCAAGTTTTGAGTTATTATGAATGTATTTTTATGTGCTACGTTCCACATGTGTTTATTCCTAATTCAAAAAAACATAAATGAAAAAGTGTGTCCAAATTTTTGACTGATGAGTGCATATGTGCAGTATTAAAAAGTGTTTAAGTAATCAAGGCAGTCAAAGTTGGACGGTAATGTAACCTTGGATATTTCATTTTCTACTGTGAGGAAAACATCTCATTAAAAAAACAATAAAAAACATCTTTGCAAGCACAAAAAATTAATCATGATTCCCACATTTCCCAAAAGAAATCTCCTGACTTTTCCATCGTTCAGTCTTTGGTTTTAGAATACAACAAAAACAACAATTGGAGGTATTTTGCAAGTAATTCACTTTTGGCCCCAAATCCTTCGTGCTTAATTATAGTTTGCATTTGTCTGTTTAGGAAATGTTCAAATAGTGATTATCATTGTCATTACGGAAGAGTGAAAACAAACAGGAGCTTTGAATGGTATAAACACATATTAGACGCAAGCGGGAAGGCACCAAGGATTATGATAAAATGGTAGCATAGGTTTGATTCAAGCGAAGGTCCTAAATATAACCAAGATATTTCAATGAAGTAACACTAATAAGTAGCAATTTGAGCAGGTATCCATACTAAACAAGTTACATTCACAGGACAGAAATGAACCTTTCCTGAATAGTTTTAGAATGATCTTGAGCTGCATCAGAACAAGTATAATACACATAGACTAAAATACGCCCACGGACGATGGAACCTTGACGACTATTTACACAAATATAAGGCCACACAGTAATTTAATGTTGAAAATGTCTATAAAGAAAGAGTGTTTTTAATTATCATTGTCTTATCACAGTCGAATTTTAGTATCATGACAAGACTGAATAAAATGACTGGGGTGATTTGTGTTTTTCTGGCTGTAAAATTTGTTCTGATTGGTCAAAACTGGAACCAATGACACCTACAGATGCAGTGGGGTCTGAAGAGTAGAATGAGATAAAAAAAAAAAAAAAACAAACTCAATTTGACCAAAAAATGACTTAGACAGTTATGATATGAGACCGGGGACTATGAAAACATCTTTAGACAAAAAAGGTGCACTATGTAACTGTCTGTACGGTGGGTCATCACCTGCTTGTCACCATGGAGATGTCATTACTTTACCTTGAATGTTCCAGAGTATGGCATTTAACTTATCTATCTTGCATATATTCAGTTACAGATGTTTTCATTGTTCAAAAAAAGCTTGGACAAACATAACTTTTTTACTGTGTGACATGTGACTCCGATCCTTGTGGCATCACCTTCTTGTCTCCATGGAGATAGCAAAGTTTAATGCCATAATGTGGAATATTTCAGGGTGGCCAGAAGGTGACACAATCAGTAGAAAGGGGTAAACATAGATACACCTTGACAAAAAAAAACATATACAGTATTTTCCAAGCTATAAGTCGCACTTTTTTTCTGTTGTTCTCTATTTTATTGTTATTATTATAACTTCCCTTTAAAGATAAAATGTCTGTTCTTGGTCTCAGATTTTGTAAAATTAATATCCCCAAAGCATGCGACTTATAGTATAGTGCGACTGATATATGATTTTTCTTCATTATTATGCATTTTTTGGCTGGTGCGACTTATACTCTGGAGCGACTTATAATCCGGAAAATACAGTAATTATTATGTTATTTGCTAAAGAGGGGGATATTATGCAAAATTGACTTACTCCCTTAACTTTATAATTATAAGTATTAGAATAATTTATAAACCCTGACATAAACCCTCTTTTAGAACAGCAAATTCTGTTTTTTAATTAGTTGACAATAACTAACATTTTGGCATGAAATACAGCACATAAAGCTTTCATTTGATACAAAACTTAATAATAATAACCACCCTTGATATACTGACATCGCTAGTTGCCCCAAACAGATAAAAAAAAAAGTTCAAAATGGCGGTAGATGGGGGTCAAAGTTCTCGCTCTGATTCGCTGCTGTCCTCCTCCTCGTCACCTCCGTAGTCCTCCTCCTCCTCCTGTTGTGATCGCTTGCGTAGATCGTCCAGCCCCACAAACTTCTTCAGTAAAGCTGCTATTGCCTCCACGTCACTGGTACAAGACACACACACAATGCTATAAATATCACTTCATAAATACACAAAAATATCATTACACTTTACAATAACTGCACTTTAAAGGAGCTGTGCCTGTGTTTTACCGTCTTAAAAACAGAACTAGTTCATTTTAAAGAGTTTGCTGTTATTCCTCACTTACTTTATGCATTCAGAGTATATTATTCACCACAATTTTAAGAGTCTAGTGAGAAGTTTTGTCAGGGTAATGCTAACACCAACTAGTATTCTAACATGGACTTTCTAGATCAGAGGTGTCAAACTCATTTTCACCGAGGGCCACATCAGCAAAATGGCCGCCATCAAGGGCCAGATGTAACTGTGCGGCAGGATGAATGTCACTAAATGTAAACAAATGTCATGTAAAATAAATGTAACTACTTTTAAACTTGTTAAATAACTGTTTCTGTATTTATTAGTTATTCAAGTTGCAAATATTACGTGTCTGTGTAACTCCGTGTAACTGTGTATTTCCTGATAAACTGACCTTTTTAAAAGTGTGTGTCTGGTCAGCGCACACCTTCAGCACTGCTTCAAAAACAGCCTTTTAATTATTGGACTATTTCTTGTTTTCTTGAAGGCTAACTTTAGCAGACTTAGCTCCGTGTTTGGTGTCAAAACGTCTACGTAGATTGTACTGACCCCGTCTCATGACACAAAAAACATACAGATTTTCTCCTTAAAGCACAAACTTGTATTCACCTTTAACACCTTTCTTGAAACTGCCTTCCACGCTGACAATTTTCCTCTTCCTGAACAATTTGGGATGATTATTTGCAAATAATCTCATTAGTTTATTGTCAATGCACACATTAAAGCAGTATAGACTTATTTTAAAATGACAGTCAAGCCTTAATTTACCATCTCGTGGGCCACATAAAATGACGTGGTGGGCCGCATTTGGCCCCCGGGCCTTGAGTTTGACACATGTGTTCTAGATGCTGTACACAGAGGACTTATTTTGACCTCAACCTCAACAGCTGCTTATACATTTTGTGGAAAAAAAATGGAAAATAACAGTTCCAGGGCATTCCAGCCCATCTGAGTCATTTGATTTTGCAGTAGCCCAACGTTGCACTGCTGCCAATAATATCTAACTACTCACTGACCACGGAGTTACATTTGACCATTGTAATGCGCTGTGGTCTACTTCCATTATGTGGCCAGACGCGCTCATGTCACTGATGCGCAGTAAATACTTAACTGGCCAAAAAACAGGAACCATCACGTCGTTACAACAATAAAGATGATGAGCAGAGACAGGGATGGTACTGATTTGTATGTGGTGGAAGCAAATGGGTGAGTAAGATGTAACATGAGACCAGTGGTGTGGAATTAAAATGATGGAAATGTAATAATATGTTTGTAAGTGCCCTACATACAAACGCTATTGGATTGTAGCAGTAGTGGACTCATGGAATAATGTTAAGCAGTTTAAATGAGGCTAAAAACAATAGCCCCCAGCTGTTAGTAGTAATATAATATGCTTTTGAGAGATTATTCTACTGTACTAAAGGCACGCCACCTGCTTGAGTCCATAGAAATAGAAAGTTAAACTCATACTTTGCAACACTTTCCATGGAAATAGATACATTTTATGCCATATTGTGGAATATCGTAACCAAAGGAACAACATTTCTATGGAAACAAGCAGGAGGAGGCCCTTTTGCAGCCCAAATAAGAGTCAGTTTTGTGAAGTTTTAAGCAGAACAGTAAGGACACATGTTTTTGTAAGTTTGTCAGTGCAATGAATAAACACAACCAAAATTAACACAATGAACTTGCTTTTATATTTGTCTATTTTTTGACTAAAAGTTGCATGCTGTGGCTTTAATTACAAATGTTCTTTTCCTTTTATGGCTCAATCACAATCATCAAAATGTATCTTTCCTGAACATAAACAATACAGACTTTAATTGGTGCCATTTAACACAAAAATAGTTCAATTTCTTCCTAAGTCTGAAACACAACCTGCTTTTACAGACAGAGGATTGGCTGTAGACCTCCATTAAAATGTGATTAATTACACATTTATTTCACTTATTTACAAGTTAAATAAATTATAAATAAATGAAATAATAAAACTCATTTGGGGAGTGTAAAATCAACAGATAGACTTCATACCAAAACACAACTTTGCAAACACTTGATTAAAGGTGAAGTCGTCCATTTGAGCGTCATATAAAATATACTTTACACACCAACAACTGTCAGGCAGCGAGAACAACAAAAAAGCAACAACAAAAAATGCACTGTTACTTTTCTAGACGCAACTTGTCTATTTGTCTCGAAGGAAATGTTGCTTTGCCTATATGTCTCACAATATTAAACATATCTATCTTTCAACAATAAAGTGGCACTACCAAGTCAGATCTGTGGAGAGGCAAGCATGCTCAAAGAAAGAATACTAAGGTTTTCTAAGGTATTTTTTTAGCAATAGACACAGCTGTAATTGAACGACTGCAATATACGTTTAATTCCATATTGTGAAACATGACCATGGATACAAGCAGATGGTGGACGCAATTCCAAAAAAAGTTATATAGTGTACTTTTAAGGATAATATGAGAATTTTACCATATATATATTTGACCCTCTTTTGTCAAATCATTCTAGTATTTGTGTGTGAAAACAATTTAAAGTTAATATTATTTCTATGTGATTTGAACCTTTCCCTTACCTGCGTCCTCTCAGCATGGCGCTCTGGGTGAGGGGGTAGGAAAAGCCTGTAGCGAGCCTTAGCATTAGCAGGTAGCCTTTCCCCAAGTAGCGCACCCTTTCCTCTTGAACGCAGACGTCTCGCAAGTGCGCCATGTCCAACACCACTGGAGGAGGAAGAGGAGGAAAAATGTTAGTTAACTTGATACT
The DNA here is from genome assembly GCF_009829125.3 of Periophthalmus magnuspinnatus. Taxonomy (NCBI): domain Eukaryota; kingdom Metazoa; phylum Chordata; class Actinopteri; order Gobiiformes; family Gobiidae; genus Periophthalmus; species Periophthalmus magnuspinnatus. Next base: position 21,181,173 of record NC_047144.1, read on the forward strand.
CTCCATCTAAAAATCAATTCCATCTGAAAATCTACTAATATAGTTTTGTGCCAGTTTCTGTTTCATATTGATTTAGACCCAGTAATTTCACAGCTATTAAGCACAAAACAACGTGAATCATTTTGAATATCTATATTTAAAGGTACAGCATGTAACTTTATGGAGGTGGCATCTCCATGGAGACGAGCACGTGGCACCACCAGGACAACTTACACATGACCCCGCTCACAGTAGAATTTAAAATGCATTTAAGATACATTTAAAGCCATACCGTGGAACAATTCATGCAATGCAACGTCTCCATTTCAGAAAAGTTACATTGTACTCCTTTAAGTAAGCTGATTATTATTTGTGTTAAAAGATAGGGCCGTAGACTGTACAATAGAAGTGGACTAAGGGACTGTGACATCACCCATAGCGTTTGGCTCTAGCAAAAGGAAGTTGGTCAAGGATAACAATTATAGGGGCGAATTTGCAGCCAGGTTCCATATTTCCGACCGCAAGTATCATAGCAACCAAAGAGCCAATCCAGAGAGAGGCTGTTGAGGTTAACGCACTGCTAGTTTATCAAGGAGCAGGTGCTTAACAACGCGATGAATCAAACCTGTTGCTAAAGCTAACGAAAGCAACCTCGGGGGAAAGAGGGCACCGCATTAGTCTGTTATTAATGTTCATATGTTGATTTACGTGGATTAATACAAATATTTTAAGAGCAAAATGATGAGTCTGACAGCAGTAGTTATGGAGAGAGGGGTGAGTTTTTGAATAGAAAGTGAATAGTGTAGCCAGTGAATACTATAAAAAGTAAATAGAAAGTGAGAGTTGATGCTCACTTTCTATTTGGAACACAGAGGCTAGCAGGTTAGCTTTGTCAATTTACAGTCTATGGATAGGACCTTGAACTACCCCCATCTTTAACATCACAAAAGTTACATTGTGCACCTTTAAATACAGATTGAAGCATTACAGAATTCCATATTACTTCTATACTGCTTCCCACGCCAACTTTAAACTAAAATATGGATATTATTTTGCTTTTAAAGACAGCACTTAACCTTTCTCTTGTCCCTTCTTCCATAGTGTGAGGACATACGCGTACAAGCTGAACGTCTTGAGCTCAATTAGGTTATTGGTCTTATCGAACACAGCCTCCTCCCACTCCTCCATGTTCTGCATCGCCACAAATAGACAGCCGCTGATGTAGAAGAGCTTCCACAGGATGCTGTCTATCAGGAGCAAGGAAAACCAATCAAAGGGTGCAAAATACGCAACATGCAAATAAGTGAAACAATTATGCAAAAAAGCTGTGGTACCTGAACTGTAGTAGGCCGCAGCTACACCAATAGATGATATGCCTGAAAAAAAGAATATATTTTACCTGACTGCAATGAAGCTTTGTGAATGTTTTATAAATGTGTATATTACATTAAGTTAATACTTCGATATCTATAATATAATATCAAGTGTCACAGTGGAGCAACAGTGGCAAAAACATGGTCATTGTGTCCTTAGGCAAGGTACTTCAGCCATTTTGCCTGTTGCCATGAAATCGGTGTGTAAGTGAGTGCTGAAGGGCCAATGGTTACATCAGTAGCTTATCACTGTTGAGCGTAGACTGAATGAATAATGCACTGTAAAGTGTCTTTGAATGTGTGGGTGTGTGTGTACACTCGGGTTGTCAAAAGTATCAAAAACAGACTCTAATCGATACTAAAACTAGATAACCTACTAATTTGAGAAGGTATAAATGCTAGAAACAGAAATGAAACTTTCCTCAACAGCTTTAGAATGATCTTGAGATGAATGAGACCTGGACAACTGAGGCATTACACAGATATAAGACCACATGGAAATATAAAAGAAAGTACTCTTTCTTTATTATCATTGTGGTATCGCAATCAGTATTGAGTATCGAGTCTGTCCCTTAGTATTGAAATCGAGTACTGAATTTTAGTATCGTGACAACACTAGTATATAATCACTTCTAGTATTGTAGCCTTTATTACTCTACTTAACCTCTTTTCCCTCTCAATCTCAATAGTAATGAGTGTCTTAGTTACTTGTTTAACTTGTTTTAATAGACCTGTCTTGTATTCCTATTCATATGTTTTATTTTTTTTGTTATTCTGCTGCTGCTCATGCACTTTGCTTTCAAAACACAAAAATGTCCCCATTGTATAACAAATTATGGTTATGTTATCTTATTAGTGGCGTGTACTGCATATATAGGAGAGATGGGGGTAAATTGAGACACGTTTTGCTTTGTTTGTTTTTTTGTCAAAACAATTTCAATTCTTTTTATTCAGTAGATCATACAATCCTCTTGAAGCATCTGAAGCATATTGGATTTGACAACTCTACATATAATTGGTTCCAAAATGATCTTTCAAACAGAACCCAGGCGGTAGTGTAGTGTATGATGTGTTTAAACCTTTTTTTTTTTGCTGGTTTTTGCTGTTTGCCTCATCTTACCCCTCTCTCCTCTACTATAGTGCACTTACCAACTAGAAGAGACCACGAGCGTATCCCAGGGGCCCTCTTGAGATGTAGCAGGGTGGGGCTGTGTTCCTCCACTGTCATATATCCCATCTGGATAAAGGCCAATTAAAGAGTAAAACAAAAAAAACATTATTGTATTTAGACCTGCATACAGTTCATTTAACACAGAAATACGTTTAAAATATATACATAATTAATTTAAAGTGTACACAATCAAGATCTGAAGCAGGGACTAAACCAAGACTAAAGAAGGACCAAATGGGGATGCTGCACTGAGTACCCTCCTACCATGTGACTGATAGGATGTAAACAACAGCATGCTGGATAAAAAGTAACTGATCAATTGTGTTAACTTACTTTTACTTTGTCCCAGTAGTGTTTCTTCTAAGAGAATGTAGAAAATAGATGCGATAATAAACGAAAGAACATACGGTAAATTATAAGGAAGCACTTCTGTTTTTCTGGACGATTTGGCAACAACCGTCATGAATGGGCGCCGCTTCCTTCCGCATTCGGCGCGCGCTGATTGGCTGGATTCACCGCTCATGCAGCCTTCAAAATAAAAGCTCAATACATGTTTTTGCTTTTCGGTTTATTTTGTCCTCATTGTAAACTCGTCTTAAATATTGGTATATTTATGTCTATGTCATTTATGTCTTCGTCCTTTGTGGTGGCACTTCCGGTTAAGTCAGAATCTCATTAATTTCAAAGGAAAATTTTAGAAAAGTTTTGCTGCTAAAATATGATATTAAGTATGTTGATTTGTGTAAACGTTCTCGGTTCATGTGCACCAATAAGTCAACAATTCACCGATTCTCAGGGAGGATTTGACAATGGCAGCACCCACGGAAACTTCCAGAAAAAGGTAAATACAATTTCGATAAGAAGATTCATATTAAAAAATATAAAGTTTAATATTTTATTGTGTCATCCTCCACTTCCGGTGCAGAGCTAAACCAATCGTGCGCATGCGTAAACTCACCGGCGTACACAATGGACCTGGACCTTCGCGTTTTTGTCTTCCAGATGTGATCGCTTTGAAAATAACCGAGGATATATGTTGTAGGAATCTGTAGCCATGCACCGGAGCTGACAGCAACCAAAAAGCGACATTCTGTGCGTAAAAACAAGCCGAAAGTGTCCCTGTATTCTGAGATGCCCTTTACTCCGCCGTGTTGTGTCACTACGGTGTTGGGTTGATGCCATTGTCCACTAACAGTAAACAGAAGTGTCCGCGAGGTAAATGGATTAAAAGCATTGTTTTTTGGCTTGGATTGCATGTAAAATATCTAAAATGCACTACAGAATTATGTGCAACAGTTAAGAATTATTTGCTGTGATGTTTACTATAATTTAAGACCTCAAAATGGCTACAGTAAGTAAAATAATAAACATTCTATATGAAAAAAGCTTAAATTCAGCACTGGATTATTGTGTATTTATAATGGATGAGTTGTTCTAAATGTAATATTAATCTAATGAACTAATATTAAAGAAAAGAGCACTATGGAACTTTTCTGGTGGTCATCAGCTTATCTCCATGAAGTTGTTATTGTTTCTCTGGAATGTTGCACGGTATGGACTTAAATTTATCTATCTCCATGGAGACAAGCAGGGAATGTCAGGTTATAGGTCAGATCTGTGATGAAGCAACCGCACTCAGAGTAAGAATGCTTTTAAATGAGGTTTGGAACAAGAAAAACAGCCATAATTGAATATATTGCCAAACTGTGGAACATTCCAGGCAAAGTAATAACATCTCCATGGATACAAGCAGGTGCTGGAGCCCTCACCAGATAAGTTACATAGTGTACCTTTTAATATTAGTAAATAAATAAATACACATCAGTTCTCCCCCTTAACTGCCTGATGTAACCACATTTGTATGGTTATAGTTTGGTGGCAAATTAAAAAAGAAAGAAGATTACTATTAAGTTACTCTACCTTGAAAATAATACATAATAAGTAACCGTAAATAATAACACAATAGTGATTAGTGTTGTCACAATACTAAAATGTCAATCTTGATTTTGATACTAAGGAATAGACTTGATACCGACACAACAATGATAAGAAAAAATACTTTATTTAGACAATAGAATGTGATTTTCAACTTCTCAAATGAGTATCTAGTTTTGATATTTGTTGTAGTAATACTTTTGACAGCCTTACTCTGCACTCAATTTTGTCACCCAGGTTGAACCCTAGAAAGTCACACCGCGTCACGCACCATAGTAATACATGTTTTTACAGCTTATTTCAACTTCCCTCCTTATCCTTGTCCTTAAACTCTCTCTTCATCACATGCAAGATTGCTGTTTTTGTTTCTCTGCTGATATAATTAACAAAAGCCATTAAAAACCTTAATGACCGGATACTCGAGGCTTCTGTCATTTCCCACCATTATATGGCAGTTGTATTGGTGATAAGAAGAGATAGTACACTGCAGTCGTGTGGTGAACGGGGGAAGGGGAGGTTCAACAACTATGCAGTTCAATAGTTAGAATGGCTTTTAAGGACAAGCTTAGAGCAAAATGAGTGGAGACTTTATGATATTTTTATTTTTAATTTAAAGCAAAGGGGCAAAGATGGCAGAGGTGAGCCTAGCCAAGCGGAAGGAGAAGTGTGAAAATTGCACTAAACAGGTACTTTTTGTATATTAAGATCACAATATTTCAATGCATTTTGTAATGTAGTGTTGTATTTTATTTTGTGAGGTTTTTTTTGCTTTAGATTTTTTTTTAATCTATTTTTTTTCCCCAGTGCAACAAGAAGCAGACAGAAGATGGCAACAGCTCAAACCACAACAACACAATAGCAGCTGAACAGGTAAGTTGATGATCATATTTGTCCCGTATGTTGCTCACTAAATGCAGTATACACAGGGGTGTAACTAGTTACAAAGTATAATGTTACTGTAATTGACTAGAATTTTTTGATAATTGTACTTATTTGATTTTAAATGTAACTAATTACAATAACATGGCGAATACAAGCGCTGAGTTAAAATATCTACTCAATTGCCCTGATCCATAGCTGACTCAGCTCTTGGCCAGAGCTCAGAGAATATTTGGATTGTGGTTTAAAATGATTAAATTCAGTTTTAAATGGTTCAACTTATGTAAGATACTTAACTAAAATGCAGCTTTGTTAAAAACTAACTAGTAGCTTGTACTCTGAGTAGTATTTTTCATATGTGCTTTTTACTTTTACTTAAGTACAATTTTGGAAGCAGCACTTGTACTTGTAATTGAGAAAATATTTAGCCATGTTAGTGTACTTTTACCTAGTACAAATTTGCAATACTCTTTCCACCCCTGAGTGTACTAGCAGTCAAGAGTTTCTACAAGTTTTTTTAATTTATGTTTCTTCTCTATTTCCAAGATTATTTGCACTGTAGATTAGTTTTGCTGCTCATCCAAGCTGTTTCTTCAGTTCTGGTCAGATCACTGGTGGACACTGCCTTATATCTGTCTGAAGGGATGAGCTAACGACACTGAAATTGTAAACAGCTATTGTTTCCAGTTTCATCCTTAACGGCCCTATTCAACCTTCAATGGCTCGCGCTATTGTTCTTTGTTTGCTTTTGGGCTGAGGATGCAACTGTAGATGGAGGAGAGATTATGTCTCAGGCTCCATTCCTGTTTAAGGAAGGATTGTCTTTCCTAACAAAAATAGCTTCTTTTATTCCTCTCAAACCATTTTTTTCTCTGGCTATGATCTGTACCTCAATATCTTCGAAGGAGTTTTTAGTGGCTTTGAGATGGAGATGTACGGTGGACTAGGGTCCAGAGGAGCTCTCGCTATGGTGTTGGTACATTCTCTTATGGAGTGACTGTTTAGTTTCTCCAATATAACGCTCCCTGCACTCTTCACTACACTAAATGGAGTAGACTGAAGTGAAAACCATTTCAGGAGACTTCATCATAAAGCAGCACTGTCAACAAAACAAACAAAAAAAACTTTGAGAATTGAAATATAAAATATTAAAAAAAAACTGTGTTACTTTACTTATTTGCTACATAATTCCATACATCTTGCTTCATATATTTATGTCTTCTGTCTGTAAAATGTAGAAAGTTGAGACTGTCTGATCCTTCATTTGTCCAGGGGTGGTTCACTGTAGAGATGGTTTGATCGCAAAACATTTTTCATGGGATTTAATATTTATTGTTAGAACATTAAATACGTTGCATTCAAATAAAATAGCAGCAAACAAGAAATTTTGTGTTAGTCTTGCATTAAAAACATAATTTTAGGTAATCATATATTCATAAATACTGCATATCACTCCATAGTGATACATTAGCCAAAATGCCATAAAAAAGAAAATAAAAGAGCCGTGGAAAACCTGATAAACTGCTGAGTCACTACGGGTAAATGCAATTATCACACTAGTGTCAGAATGCTTTTATTTAGCATGTACTTGAGATCTTATAACAACACAATCCTGAGCCGTATTGACACAGAATGAGAGCCACATGTCATTCAGTCAGCCCCAGGGCAGCTAGTGTTGATCACAGTGCTCTTGTGTCCCTGGTGCAGGTGAGGGAACCTGGCCAGCTGCTGTTCAGTGCGTGCCTGTCCTGTGACGGCTGTCTGTCTGAGGAGGAAACACTCATGATCTCACAGCAGAGTCTGGAGGATCTGCACAGGGTGTTGGCTCTTAATAAGGTATGGGGATTACTTTTCAACAAATTCTACTTTCATAATAAATTGTACTTTTAATGGTAGTTTAGAGACATTTTTGATCTACTTGAGCTATGTTATTTTAAGTGTTTGTCCACTGATCCGGAGGTTGAAGGTTTGAATCCCCGACGTAAACATTATTGATCGAGCAGTCAATAATGTTTATTCATCTCTGACAAATCTGTACATAAAGGGAAAAAATACCCCTAGAAAAAGAGTATATTTAAAAAGAGTTAAATGCCCGTATTGTGTTCCTCTGTTTCAGAAATGTGATGCGTCCAAACATAAGGTCCTGGTGGCCTCAGTCTGTCCACAGTCTCTGCCATTCTTTGCGGTCAAGTTCGGACTGGACATCGGCGAGGCGGCCCGAAAACTGTGTGGGTTCTTAAAAAGTCTAGGTGAGTTAAGTTAAGGAATAGATGATAAATAATTTAGACCAGAACTAAGTCATATTTTTACCTTATTAAACATTGTTGTAAGTCCTTGTTGTGGTGATTAAATCATTTTTGGGGTGTTGGAGTGTCCATGTCTCTGGGCAGAAAACCAGCCTTTCAACATCGCTGACTCCAACCCAATCGTGATTATGATTTATGTTTTTTTTTTTTCTTGTTAAAACATTAAAATAGCAGATGTTTAGTTTAGTTTAGTCAGTGAAATTTAATTAAAAGTAAATCAAATGTATTCCTCCAAGGTCTAAATTCTGCTCCAGTCCACATACATTTGCTGAAAGAGGATTGGCTATAGTTAAAGAAAGTCCCAAGATAAACATTGACCATTTGAAACTAACTGCACAGCCCTAGTTTGGTATAAACCAAATACACTTATTTTAACAAGGAGCGATGGTTACAGCTGGAACAGCAGGACAGAGGGGAGAGAGAGTGTGTTTATTGTAGGAATGTGCGGTATATCAGTTCCATTATCAGTATTGGCCATGTGATGGAAATGTATGTGTATTTTGTGAAGAAAGTATTCTTATCATGTCTTTGTGTAAATGCATAGGAAACTTTATGTTGTTTTACCTGTCTCCAAGTGTAAAAGTAGATTAACACGTGACTGTGAACAGATGTAACTCTGCTTTTGTAATGTTAATGTTTGTCATTTTGCTATATATTAATAAAAAAAAAATACAGATATAGATAGAGTTATATTCAAGACCAATACTTTTTTGGTGTTGCTCCATTTTCTGTGTGCCCATGTGGCTTTCCCAGATGTCGTCAGTGCATCACATTTGTCTGTGTGAACAGACTCAACAATGGAAATAGAAGAGCATTCTGTGGCTGTTTGTTTACACAAAAATATAACGAATGATTTTATATCCCAGATAAATACATTTTGTTATTATTTTATACAAAAGTTATCGACCACAGCAGCAAGCCAAATATTGGATATCGGTATCAGCTCAAAAACATTCTTCTCGACCTACTCATTATATTTATTCTTTCTATTTTGTTCTCTTTGTGCAGGCGTAGCACATGTCTTTGATACCACAGTGGCTGCAGGCTTCAGTATATTGGAAAGCCAGAGGGAGTTTGTTTCCAGGTACCGTCGGAGGAGCCACGACAGCAACACCCTACCCATGTTCACCTCGTCCTGCCCAGGTAACAGAGCACTACATTTTCTTGCACGCCAGGAAAACCGGATAACTGTCCTAGTCCAATTTAAACCGATTTATCAGAATGTATGTAAACCCGGGCACTCTCATCTCAAAAATCCCAATAACACATCTCAATGCGTACTTTGATACCTGTGGCATTTAACTGCACAATCCAATGTACTTTAGAGGAGGCATTCAACTGCACTGCGTAAGAAACAGCCACGGAAATATTATGTGTTTGGATGTTTGTTCACTCGTTTTAGATCAGCAGTGATGACAAATTATGGCCTCTACACCGAGCACCCACACACCAAGCACCCGCTGTTTTGTTGTGGGCTGCTATTTTAAAGGGAAAATGAAAACAAAAAGTACCGCAGCTTCAGTAAATATTTGTGCTGTAGAGAGCAAATAACTTAATGCTGTTTCTAACATGTCTGAAAATCAAATGCTCAACATAAATAATATCTGTCTTATCAATTTTTTTGTGTGTTTTGCGGCTTACCAAAGTGTGTTTTGCGGTAAAGAATTGAATTTGGTTGATTAACGCACTCGGATTTTCCCTACAACAACTTTGTATTGAATATAGCCTAAGTTGCGCAGACCTGGTGCAGTGAGATATGGAGCAGCTTCCTACCACTCCCAAACCATCGAGATAGCACTAGAAAATGACACTGTAGCTAGAATTTTTCATGTCAACGCTATAAAGTTTTCTATTCTAGTGTTTTAATCCTTTTTAAATGGACTTTTAAATATATTCAACAATAAAACTACAATGACTGAAAATATTTTAAAGCTGCACAGGCTGTGCTTTCTGTTTATCTCTGTTATTGCTTTGCTTGTTCTACAGTTTAGTATTAAGTTTAACTACAGGTGTATTTATGGCTAAAAAATACATATATTCTTACTGTAAGCGGGATCACCTCTCCACAGATATGAGCTGTAACTTCTGTAAAGTCTGGTTGCGCCTCCTGTTTGACTCTATGGAGATAAATAAGATTAATGGCAAAGCAGTAACATCGCCGTAGAGACAAGCAGGTGCATAGTGCAACTTTAATTATATAATGTTCTCTGCAGTGTCATAATATACTTCTGTCTCCATGGGGTCTAATTATTATTACTTTATTATTTACTGTGTAGTTCCTGCTAACTCTGTAGTTTAGACGTCTCAAAACACGGTGACAAATATGGGACAAACATTCTGAAATGCATGAGATACTGGTATTAGTTAAACAATGTTTAACTGTTTATATTTCAGACTTTCTCAAATATAAAATTTCTCAAGTAAAATTTGAGTTACACCTCTTCTATATCTCAACATAACCTGGATAAAGATTCTCATCTAACAACTGACTAACTTAACTAACAAAAATATACAGGAAAAAAAAAAAAAAAATTGAAAATTGAGGAACACAAGGGGAAAAAGTGCCCAAACCTAACACAGTTGTATCGTTCCAAAATGTGGTATTACACTGAGAGCAAAAATAAAAAATGACAAGAAAGAAAAAAATATGAGGCCAAAACTGTCAATTTAACCGCACAGCTTTATTTAATTATTACAAATTATATCATATTTTCATCTTGTCTCATTCTCGTTACACAGATGTACCACAAACAACAAAATCCCTCGTCTTATTCTGTATAAAAATCACTACGCTTGTAATTACTGTACAGACATCTTCAGGAAATGTGAGTCTTGCTTTATTTTGCAAGTTTATATTTCAGTCAATTCTTCTGGACGTGTTTAAAATGTAAACTTTGAACAGAATCCTATTTTAAAAACATAAATCTCTAATCACAATCGCAATGCTTCAGAAAAATCGCAATTCCATAATTTTCTCAAATCGTTTTACAGATATGGTATTAAGGTGCTTTGTGAAATTCTCCCTCACTTTAGATCTTGAAGGACAAATATGTCTTTTTGTGCATGTAAAGGGTGGATCCGGTATGCAGAGCGCGTCCTGGGCAGCCTGGTGACCCCTCACATCTGCACTGCCCGCTCCCCTCAGCAGGTCATGGGCTGCCTCATCAAGGACTACTTCTGTAAACAGCAGGTACGTACGACAGACACTACGTTTACATGCACGCCAGGAAAACCGGACAACTGGGCTATTACAATTTACACAGATTTAACAAAATGCATGTAAACTGAGGAACTTCGTTTATCTGTTTCTGCCAAAAGTTTCTGTCAAATATGTATAATAACCATTTACCCGTATAGCTGCAAAGTTTTAGTGTTAATACTAAATTACTAAACGCACCTGAATGTCTCGTAGCCCCCATTTGAACCTATTTGTTTCTTTGACCTGCTCTAGACTGGGACACGTGTGGTCTGACAGGTTTTGGGGCAAAGACGATTTGAATTTGGTTGTTTAGCTCACTCAGATTTCTCTATGCATGTAAACAGTGGAAAAAAAAATAATAAATAAGACAATACTTGGGTTTTTTTTTGGCTATTACTTGTTTTCATACATAGGACATATTATTTTTAGTCACAAAAAGTGTAATACCAAAGTAATGTTGTCACAATACCAAAATTTCAAACTTGATTTCGATACTAAGGAAGAGAATCAGTACCAATATCACGATGATATTATAAAAACAATAGACAGTAGAATATGATTTTTAACTTTAAATTGTAGTACGTTCTTTTACAATGACCATTTGACCTTATATCTGTGTGATCCCGCAGTCGTCCGAGTATATTCCATAGTGGTCCATGGTCGTATACTCGTCTATGTGTCTTATACTTGTTCTGATTCAGCTCAAAATCGTTTTAAAACTTTAGATTTCCAGGTTAGAACAAAATACATTCAAACAAGGACCATTCAAATGCATTAAACTATTATCCACTATATCTATATGTCACTGTGTATCTAGCTGTATCTTATCTGATCTCATTTTAACCCTGAATGTCCCTGTCTTTTGTTTGTTGGCCCCACAGAAACTGAACGCAGAGAAGCTCTACCATCTGGTGATCGCTCCATGTTTTGATAAGAAGTTGGAGGCGGTGAGGGAGGAGTTTTACAACAGTCTGTTAGAGAGTCGTGACGTCGACTGCGTCCTCACATCAGGTTCATATATATATATATATAAAGCTCTGCCTTATCTGCTGCTACTGCTACTGCTGCTACTTCCCCCTGCTAGAGCTGAGGCTTTTTGCTGTTTTAAAAAAAATGAAAAACAGAACTAGTTAATTTTAAACTGTTTGCAGTGGTCCAGAGTTATTCCACACTTACCTCATGCATTCAGAGCATCCTAATTATTCACTTTAATGAGTTTATAAGCTTTTCACGACTTTCAGAGACCAGAGTACCGGTAGTAATGCTAAAAACAACTAGCATGCTAATGTCAAACTTCTTGATTATTGAACACTAAAATGCTTCCTAATTAGATACATAACAAATATGCTCAAGTACATGGGGAAAAATTGGTTATTCGACCTTTAACTATCTAGGTTAGAGGTTCTTTTGGCAGAGACCGTTGTTGATTTCCATTGTTGTAGTTCAGTGTTTGTATCAAGGCTACAATAATGTGTTTTCACCTCAGACTGTGTATGTATAACAGGACATAGCTAACCTGCTAGCCGCTGCTTTCCAAGTAGGAAGAGAGCATGGGCGTTCTTCCAGCTCCACCAGCTCTGGTTTTAATTTACCTTCTATTGAAAAACACCCCCGTGCTGGCAGGATTCTCATTTTGATCTTAAAATATTCATATTAACCCCTCTACATGATTCTGGTGTTTTTATTTTGCTATTTCGTCCGTAAATCAAGCTGTGAACATTAATGACAAATCAGAGGCCATCTTTTGCTAAGGTCGCTCCCGCTAGCATTGGCATCAGGTTTGATTGACAGCTTTGCTAAGTGCCTGCCCCCTGCTAAACCACTTGGAAGAAGAACAGGAAGGAGCGTTACCGTCTACAGCCTCACTCCTGATTGGCTGTTTGGTTGCTTTGACACTCGCTGTCGGAATTCCACATTTGGAACTTGGCTCCAAATTAGCCGCTATAACTGTTAGCCTCGATGAGCTTCATTCGGCTGGAGCCAAATCTATGGGTGACACTCCCTTAGTCCACTTCTTTACAGTCTACGCCTCAGGTTCATACACAGCCCTGCCCCATCTGCTGCCCTGCTACTGCTGTGCTACTGCTGCCACTTCTGATGCTAATCATGCTAATGCAAACTTTAGGGCTGCAACAATAAAACGACTAATCATGACTTGTCTAGTATAAAAAATAATTTAATATAAAATAACGTATTGTGATAATCGTTATCTGGGCCATACAGACTCTCAAACACATGCCACATAACTATAACTAATTTCATTTCTGGGCTACTGTGTAGTAGTAAGTGCACTTTTCATCAGTGAAGAGTGCTACATAAAAAAGTTTACGTACTTAAAGAAACTGTATGTTTTGATTTTAAATTCCATGACATGACTTTTCTGTCTACTCATATGCCATTAATGATTACTGGAAACAATTGTATTTCTGATTTATTCTTGATAACAAAAACATTGGTCAGGATGTGCACATTGTTTGTTTGGCAGATAAATGTCTAAAGCCTGATAAAAAATGTCTTTGTGTGTGACAGGTCAGATCTATGGGTTGATGGAGCAGAGGCAGGTGACAGTGGAGGAGCTGGACTCATCTCCACTGGACCACATGTGAGTACTGATCTAGTCCTACTGTACAGGTTCTCCATACATGCTCAAGTACTTTCAGTTTATTTTTGTAGAGCCCAAAACCACACAAAAAACAACAGAATATTTATAAAATGAAACCGTGAAACAGTTATTAGTCATTAACACACATTTACACGAACTGAACCAGACTTGAACCAGGACTGATGCACATTCATTAGCAGACAGACATGTGACCGTGTGGGTGTTGTTCTTTTACTTTTGTGTTGTTGTTGTTGTGTAGTCTGGGAGAGAGCTGTGAGGTGGACCTGCACAGACATGAGGGCCGTGGCTCAGAGGGCTTCCTGGAGCACATCTTCAGACATGCTGCCAAAGAGCTCTTCGGTCTGGACGTGCACCAGATCACCTACAAGACGCTCAGGTAATGAGCCGCGTAACACAAGGCAATGGGCTCAGTCAGTCAAAACACGAATTATGTCAGACTTTTCAGACGTCCTTAACATGATTAAACAACAGTATTTACATTACATATTGTATATTGTGCGGTTATTATACAGTAATGGTTTTCTGCTGTCAGATGCTTACTCATGTCCATTTACAATGTTCTTATTTGAGTAAAGGTTTTAGTTACTTACAAGCTTTATGTCGACAATATTAAATTATTTGAACATGTGTTTCTTGCCCAGCTCAGTTTGTCTCTTTTTTTGTCCTTTGAAAGTACCAGATATTTATGTTTCATCCTTCCAATAACTCCATCTTCAAAATAAAAATCACATTTTGTCCTCAGTTACTCAGTACAGTTACTATCAGTTGAGTAGTAGTTTTCTCAAATACTTGACTAATTTCTACTGCTGCACTTGTCCTGTCCTGAATACTCACTGAACGGTCTGTGCAGAAACCGAGACTTCCAGGAGGTGACTCTGGAGCGGGATGGGGAGGCTCTGCTACAGTTCGCTGCAATCTACGGCTTTAGAAACATTCAGACTCTGGTGCACCGCATGAAGAAAGGCCGTGTGCCCTACCAGCTGGTGGAGGTGCTGTCCTGCCCCGGAGGTAACTACGACCTAATGTATGATCTGCACGACTGTGGTGTGGAAAGTAATAAATAAAGAGTTAATAGTTGAACAACGCCAAGTAAACACATTTTGTTAAGTTTATTTTGGTGTTAAATTTTCAAAAAGAAGTCTCTTTTTGGCCTGTGGCCTTCATCAGGCACATGATTATACAAGATTGTACAATTTAATAAGGTGTGAAATTTTCACCCGATAATAGTGGTTCAAACCAAACCCCATCAATACTGGAGATAATTCAGAGGATTTAAATTAGATTAATTTGATTTGTACAGTGAACTGTAAAATAAAATTATTTAATACCCTAAATAAATTATTCTGTGCAAAGCACCATATTTTTACCTGGCAATTCCCAAAATGTGTTTTTGCTGTGTAAATAGTATTATTAGTATTGTGTGTAGTATTAATCATTATTATAATATAAAAGACAAACTGATTAGAAGTGAATGTCCTATGTATATTTTTCTGTTCAAATAAATACATATTGTGTATTAATATTATTTATGTGAATAGATATTATGTAATATCTTTAATATTTAAATTTACATAATAGAAAACATTTCCATGATTTAGAAAGGAGCAGATATGAAGAAAAAAATCTTATGTTTAGTTAAAGTTAACCCTTCATTCACGTTTAAATTTAATAATTTCACGGTTGTGCCGTCCTTCAGGCTGCCTGAGCGGTCGGGGACAGGCTGAATCAGAAGAAGGCCGTATCGACAAAGGCCTGGTGCAGCAGATGGAGGAAGCCTACACCAGTCTGCCCGTCCAACTCCCCGAACTCAACCCAGCCATCCACACCCTCTATCAAGACTGGCTCCAGGGACACGACTCCCCTCACAGCAACGCACTGCTCCACACCGGATATCGCACCAACAACCTCCTGCACCCGCAGCCCCCGCACATGCAGTGGTGACCCATAAGAACTGTGGCAGAGCAATAACCTGGAATTACATCATGGTACATCATTGTAAAATTACATTTTAATTATGGATTTTGGATTTTCATTGCGTCATTGCAAATTTTCTTTTTTATGGATAAAGCTGCACCATGTAACTTTTC
This sequence comes from Periophthalmus magnuspinnatus, assembly GCF_009829125.3. Classification (NCBI taxonomy): domain Eukaryota; kingdom Metazoa; phylum Chordata; class Actinopteri; order Gobiiformes; family Gobiidae; genus Periophthalmus; species Periophthalmus magnuspinnatus. Next base: position 21,196,725 of record NC_047144.1, read on the forward strand.
TGATAGGAGTATTCCACCTGCTTGTCTCCATGGGAATGTTATTGCTTTGCTGGGAATGTTTCAAACTATGGCATTTAATTGTGTATCTTCCCTGTATTCATTACGTTGTTTTTTTTTTTTTTTTATTGTTAGGAAATACTTTGAAAAATATGCATTGTTTCTGTGAGCGGAGTCGCCTCTCCACAGATCTGACCATACTGTGAAACATTCCAAGCAAAGCACTAACATGTCATGACAGGCCAAAATAAAACATGGTAGTTTAAAATGCGTATGACAGGGTAGACCGCTCATGTCAATAAAACATTTATTTTCATTTTGGTAAATAAATTTACTTCCTTGTTGGAGCAGCAGATATGAGGCTGGCAGAGGTTAATCTTTTAACTGTTGCCTTGCAAACATGATGCTGACACCTGCCAAATCGAGATTGCACAGTAGATTTGTTTGGACAAGGAAGGCATTTTTCTGACAGTTTAACCTTTCATTTAACAAAATAAGGCGTTGCTGCAAGTAGGATGGAATGTCGTGTGTTGACATGGGTAGAAGTATTCCAGTTTAGCACAGGTACTATCTCACCAGACCAAGTAATAATTAAACAAACCTGTCATATGCACTTTAAAGAGCCAGTATGATGCTATTTTCTGATCTATGTTATGTTGTTTTCTCATCACAAACATACCTCCTATACAGCGATAGAGCCTCCTGCCCTCCGCCTGAAGTTATAATGTATTCTTCCATTCAGCCACTAGGCGGTGCTGCTGGTATTCTCAAAGGGACACAGACCTGTTTCTGAGCCTCACAGAACACAAAGAAGACTTAAAGTGGGTATCATGCAATGTGATCCAATAATATGTAGCTAAAAGGATCCAGTGGAATTTTATAATGTAAACTGGAATCATGCATTAAAACCGTAAATGCAGTTTTGAATTGTATATTGTAGCTTTATTTATTTTAATTTCGAAGATTAAATTGCATATATTACACTGTTTTCTGATCTATGTTATAATGTCCTCATCAAAAACAGACCTGGAGTTGTGTTTTGTTTCATTCTCTCATGTTTAACGCACAAATTCTGCGTATTTAGGCTGAGTTCTTCTCTCAAACGGAAAACACTGTTCCACCTTGTGATGTCATGTGGTGATACAGGAAGTGCTCCTCTGTGTTTTTAAATTCCACACACCTTCAATAGAATCATTTGGATCATTTCAGCCCTGGAATTGCCAATCTCTACTGAACTAAAGGTAAAAGGAGCTGTTAACTTGAAAACTACTGCTACATAACATCACAAGGTGGGACAGTGTTTTCCAAGAAGAACTCAGCCTAAATATGCAGGTTTTGTGTGTTAAATGTGTGTGAATGAAGCAAAACACAGCTCCAGATGTGTGTTTGATGAGGTAACAACGTTATAACATGGCATAAACCTCACAAGAGTCCATTTTGTGTAATACAGGACCTTTCCAGCTAAGAGAATGTGTGAAAACCATAGTGTAACAAAATGCCTGCACACATATATATAGTGGTCATTTTGGTCAATAGGTAGTACTTTTTATGATAAATAGAAATAATATCCAATAAACACTTAGTAACACTGTGATTTTGGTGTGAATCAAACTTAATTTTAAAGGTTCTACATTTTGCGTTGAGATTTTAAAGTGAGGGTATTACGCAAGATCAATTTTTTTTGGAGTTTTCTACCATGTTAATCCATTCTTTGCACACTCTCCATTATTTCACAGTCAATTTGGTCAAACATTCAATACATTTACATTCATATTTTGCCCATACATGCACCTAAGTCTCCATAGAAAGTCACAATGCCACTATAAATAACTGCACGTTTGGTTCGGCCATAACCAGTGTTTTATTTGAGCTTTAAACGAGCTGTAAGTGGGACATTCTCTCAGTGTTAAGTGGATAGATAATGGGCAGATAATACATTCTGACCAAAAGTGGGGAACCTGAGCACGCTTTCAGACTTTGTATATATATATATTTTTTTAATTATAATGTGTGGGCAGTCACTGTTGAGCTTCATTGCACCGTGACACAGAGACAACTGTCGATAATGTCATGCAATTGTCTCCACACAGTTGTCATTACTCTCTACCCACTTAATGTATTTTTATTCTTGAAAATGCATCATCAAAAGCACAATGTGGTTTAGTGTTTCCCATGATTTTTAGCCAATAACGTTCCAGATTATTCCTGAATATGTCCCGTTTAAAGTGTTCATATGACGCTGTTTTCTGATCTATATTATAATTTCAATTTCTACTGAACAAAAGCTAAAAAAGGCAGTGTTAACTTGAAAACTACCACTTCGTGACATCACAAGGTGGAACAGAGGAATAAACGGTTGCTCAAACATGTGTAAATGAAACAAAACACAACTCCAGGTATGTTTTTGGGGAGGTAACGGCATTAGAACATGACTTAAAGCGTACAAAAGTCAAGTTTGCATGATATGAGAGCTTTAATAACAAATTATGAGTAGTGATAGTTTTAACTTTTGATTTTTGATCATCTGTGTCCACGAAAGCCAGTGATCGTTTAACCAGCTGTCAGGGGATTTTTTAAACAAGCTGAACCAGTGCGTGGCTGTTTTCATCAGCGCTGGAACTACGCCAACGATGTCACAATTGTAGTCATAGTAACTGCGTAAGAAAACGAAAGTTGTTATGTTATATTCAGTTCAGTTCATTGTTGCATTAAGTCTTCTATTTTTCCAGAACACAGACGGAAAACAAAACCAAGCTGCTCAACTAGTACAATGAATAGAGATAATTGGTTGTGTGTTTTCCCCATTGTCCTGCTTTCAGTTTTCAGTTTAGTCCAAATATAGAAATGGTCTTGGTTACTTTAAATGATCCTGGTTTCAGTTTTGCTGTAATCCACATGAAAGGTTAAACTACTAATTTCTTTAAAACATAGTTAACATAATTATAATTTGACTTTTACTAAAAAATTCAAGTTTTTTTTCATTGTCCAGGTTTGGCGAAGTTTATAATTTCACTTTCTTGTTGGACACGGGCAGCAGATACGACGTACATAGAGGTAATTCAGTGTCCAGCTGTTATCTAGCTACCGTAATAGAATCATAAAATCTCCAGTTATCCTTAGACTGATAAAAAAGGTACTGGCCACATCTAGTTATAAACAGATTTATTGTCCGATAACAAGGAAGTGAGTTGTTGTTGTTCACCTTACCGTGATGGAAAACTCTGCTCTGGTCTCTGAGAGGTGTGAAAAGTGCTTATAAACTCATTGCAGTGAGTCATTAGGATGTTCAGAATGCATAAGTTAGGTGAGGAATGAGTTTGGACCACAGCAAATGAGCTAGTTTGGGGTTTTTTCGTGTTTTTAAGAGAGTAAAAATCAAGTACCGTGCATTTAAATGGAGCAAACTACAAAACATCTGATGTATGTCTTACAATTGGATTTTTTTTATTTTTGTAAGCCCGCTGATGCAGTGTAAACAGAAACGCAAAAAGGGAAATTAACGCTGAATCTTTAACGTCTTTTTTTGAGTAGCTTCTGACTTTTTATCAAGACTTAAACTGCGATTTATATTGTGCAAAATGTGCTGTATTTGTTAGGTTTCAGTCGTGTTATAATGTCATTACCTCAGACCTGGAGAAAAACAGACCTGGAGTTATGTTTTGTTTCATTCACATATGTCTGAGTGACGCTTTATTATTAGTTCTGTTCCACCTTGTGATGTCATGCAGTGGTAGTTTTCAAGTTGACCTCTACCTTTAACCTTTAGTTTATGTTGTTTTTTTGCCTCATTAAGGGCCACATGTAAAACCACAGACAAGCTAAGGGCCAGTTGAGGGCCATAGACTGGTCGCTAACACAGTGAATACTTCAAATCTGTGTTATTATTACAAGTTAGATCCTCAATGGGACACTTCAAATATCTGATATGTAGAGTAGATTTAAAGTAGATTTTCAGAAATGTACAGTAAAAATCACTGTTTAAAGTAATATGGGCCAAGAAAAATTGGACTGAGGGCCGCATTTTGCCCGTGGGCCACAGTTTGGGCACGCCTGAACATCCTAATTATTCACCGTGATGAGTTTATAAGCGCTTTTTACAACTCTCAGACACCAATGCAGAGTTGTGTCGTGACGGTAAAGCTAACAGCAGCTAGCATGCAAGCACGCACCTCCTGATTATTCTTATAAAAAGCTTTGTAATTAGATGCAGACAGATACAGCGGACTTATTTTGACCTGAAAAACACATTTTACTCAAACACGTGGGGGTAAAAGAACAGGTACAAGACACTTCCAGTTTCCGCAGAGGGACAAGTGTGAATGATGTAGGTATTTGTACAGTTTTACACGCACAGAAAGGGTCACGTGGGTTTTATGTTGCAATGGTAGCCAGAAAAACTAGACTTACCTTTACACACATTTCACGCTGAACTTTCACTTTTATCTTACCTGTGTGGGGGCGGAGAGTGACTGTTGGACTGAGTGATTTGGAAGTGCACACTTTCCCTCACTGCCATCGAAGACATAATCTAATGCACATGTTTGGAATTCTCTGCAAGGTAGGATTTCACAACTTTTACATTTGTGCTGAATGTAGCAACTTAACATGATGATGATGCTAAATCTAGAAAATTATTTAAGATACTTTGTAAAAACCATTTTGCAGCTAGAGCTTCTTTGTTTTTATTTACACAGTTTAACCCAATGAGAGCACAAGGGTTCTCTTATTCTATGGTTGCCCTGTTTAAAATACAATACAAGCAGACCCAAAAACCCAAAGCAAACAAATATACAAGTCCATATAAAACATTAAAAACAGGTGCAGATGCGTGTATAAAAGTGTATTAGTAGATTATTAAACTGCGATTGTGTCACCAATGCATACAGTTTTGTTTTTCCTTGGAGTACGTTCCATTTTTGTGAAGTAAAACCGCTAAAAATCCTCTTTCCCATCTCAGTTTTGGTGCAGCTTATGTCTTAGCCTTATGCCATTATAGTCATGTGATCTGGTATTAAATGTTCCGTTATCAACAATTAACAAGCACTAAAGGTATTTTCTTGCAGTTTTTGAAGAATTCAGTTTGCATGAGTGACTTGGAAGAAATTGCACTTAATATCTACTACTTCACTTTAATTTTTTATAGATTTTTTTGGGCCAATACAAAGGGTATTTTTGTAAAGCTGACACACTTTACAGCCGTTATATCGCAGTTGTTGGGTCAATACGACCCAACAACTGCATGTTTTAATGCCCACAGTCAGAAATTGTTCTAGTTTATAATGCACTGCGCTGTTAAAAAAGTAAATACTCAGTAGCTTTTTGTAATCTATTTGTATATAAAAGTTTTTTTTATTATTATTTTAGCTTATTATAGGCATTTATTTACAATTATTCCATTATATTTTATGATTGCAGGGTTGTGAAAACTGGTGTAGCTTGACTTATTTGGGAGGCTCTAAGCAAAACATTTAACAATTACAATGCATTTACGTTTAAAGTTGCAATTTGTAACTTTTCACCTGCTTTTCTCCATGAGGATGCTTTAGATTTGTAATTAAACCCTGCTGCACGTTTTGCTTATCACAAAAAACAACCTGTAAAAGAATAAAAACAAGAGACTAGATCAGTTTAATGCAGTATTGCGGAACATTCCAATCAAAGCAAAAACATCTCTGTTGTGCAAAAATTACAGTTGTAGATGAAAAGTAATCCATTTACAAAGCTCGGTGAGTTTTGCAATACAGGAAAAAAGGTTTATTGTTTGTTGCAGCAGATACAGACAGGACAGGGCCCAGGCCTGCCCTGGCCACAGACCGGTAACCTCCTGGCCTCTCCCCCAGTTCCCCTCTCCCCTAAGTCCAAGTCTCAACCACCCAACCAACCACCCACCCACCAGTCACCTCCCCGAGCATCTGAGCTCTGACTATTTTATACCAGAATGACAATGCTACATACATTTCAAAGCAGAGTGACTTTCACACCCATATGATAATGAACTTTTACACTTAGACAGGTAGAACAACAGCGAGTTTCTTGTGGGATGGAGACAGAGCTTCACACATGTTAATGTCTCGTCTGGGTCTGGCAGACTGACACAGATGAAATGCTTTTTAAATACACAACATGACTATACTTAAATTTCTATCACACTTTCTCCCTTTTGATTATTCATTAATCATACTTCATAAACAATCATCACAAACAGAACATGCACAAAAACATTCATTATTGTGGATCCAAAACAGATCCATTATTGTTGACTGAGATGGAGGGAAATTCAACAGTTCATTGTTGTGTTCAGTTCAGTTTGTCCTTATCCAATATGATTTGTAGTCAGACAGTGAATGCTGTTTTAACATGATGGTGGCGGTGTTCAGTTAAATCTTTCCCATCACCTGTCCTCTGTCCCTTTATCCTCCTTCTGACCACACATGGCTGTACTCTCCGTCCGCACGCAGCTTGGCGTCTCTCTGGCCACAGCTCGTCTCTGGAGTTGTCCTTCAGCCCATGTGTCGATTTCAGGGCTGAGGTTGGGGACAAGAGGAACAGGTCGAGTTCTTCTGAGTCACATGAAAAGAAGTGAATAGCTGAATTTTTCTGAAGTTTTTCTCTGGTGACATTGAAACAGCAGAATGGTTTTAATGATGTAGGTCTGATTCAGTCCAGGAGAAGACCATGTGTCCTCCTGCTCAGGAGAAGACCATGTGTCCTCCAGCTCAGGAGAAGACCATGTGTCCTCCTGCTTAGGAGAAGACCATGTGTCCTCCTGCTTAGGAGAAGACCATGTGTCCTCCTGCTCAGGAGAAGACCATGTGTCCTCCAGCTCAAGAGATGTTTTTGTTTCAAGTCCAGGTGGAAACTTATCCCTGGCTTCAGATGTTGTCAGGTTACAGGTCTTATAGTTAATGGAACATTCTCTAAATGATAACACCTTTTTTCACACAATCCAGTTTTGAAAACTAAAATTAAATTTGTAATATTCCCCCTTTGACACATTTATATATCTATATATACATGTGTCAATTTTGGCTTAGTTATCTTCTGCTGCAAGAGAACAGTCAAATTACTGTTGCTGGAATAAACATTTTGTGAAGCCCAAAACTGTTATTGGTTAGTTGTTAGTGTTGTTAGTGTGTGATTATTTCATAGGAACATGTAAAGAAAAAAGAAGAGAAATTATGCAGCATCCGCATCTCCTGTAACAAAAAAGAATTAACAAAATCGCAGGCGCTTAGTCGTCAAGGATGGTCAAGTCAGTCAAGTCAGTTTGGATTTCTGATCACTATTAGCTTTGATTAGGCCTTCATTTTGTTTTTAAGAGAGCTCTTTACAATTTTTGGGAATTCGTGGAAGAATTTGGTTTCTTCTTCCTAATTACAATTGAGGAGGGTTTTTTTGGTATCAGTTGGACTTTTCTTAGGACATGTTTGTCATTAAACTCACTGCAATGATGAGACAGAAAAACACACAATAAATACAAAATTTTTCAAAAAGGAAATATAAAGAAACAAAGAAATGTAGACAATGAGTAGATCAGTTGAAACTGCATCCTGTCATTTTCTTGTTGACACGGTTTACAATGGTTTAGCTGTTACACACATATTTTCTGATGTCACATATTTCACACCACACAGTTTGGTTGATCAGGTCTAAGGACACACAAATGTACAGTTCACTTCTTGTGTCATGCTCTGTACTTAACCATTTTCTTTCTTTTCTTTTTTTTCAGATTTTTTTTTTCAGTTTTTGTTTTGTTTTTCTTTTTCATTTTTTTTCTCTTTTTTTTACTGTTTTTTTTTCTTTTTTTCACACTTAACATTGCGAGTGAATTAGAGCATACTGTTGACATTATGTACATTTATATTTGTCTGCATTTTGCTATCACATATTATCTTCATTCTTCTGAATTTACTCTCCCTCATGAAAAAAGTTAATCTGTCCTTACACTCAACTACACAGGGATTCTCACCCTTTTGCCTTTTACCAGTTAGTAACCCTAGATAGGAGTTTCACCTAGTGACTGTTCGCTAAATAGCAGGGACTTTCACCCGTTTGACTGTTTACTAGCTAGTTACAACTAGAGGGGAATTTCACCCATGACTGTTTGGTAGTTAACTGTAATGACTCCTAAACCTCACTCTGGAGAATAAATTAAAGTATGTCCCAATACTAGATATTATACAAAGCAAAAAGTAGCACAACTAAACCCATGCACCTTTAAAATGCAGAGGGCTTATGGCGTAGAGGGCACTCCCGTCTCCATTGTCCAACTTGACAACAGATGAAACAAGGTTCATTGAAAAATCTTCTCTTGTTCTTTTGATGGGCTCTCCTCCCATATTTGCTCTGCTTATGTGTTGGCTGATGAGTCTGTAGTTGTCTATGTAATTGTGAATTCACTCGGTGCTTTTCATGTTGTTGGGTCTTATTGTACATAGTCACTGCTGCCATATGCAGTTCTTTCTGAATTCTTTCTTGCTTCATTATTTTCTTTCTGTTTAGCTGTTCATATGCATGTGTGGCGTGTCTTTTCAGTTCAGTTAGGCGAGCAGCATTCCAGCCAATGCAGGTTTTCTTCACAGCTGAAGAAATGTCTGTTTTTAGTCCATTAATGAAATAGTTACACAAATATGTTTCCCAGACATCACGAGTTACACCTAAGTGATCAGGTCATGTAAATCCACTGTGGGTGTTATATACTTCTGTTAAACGTGTGAGAAACTCTTCAGGGTCCTCAGTGTCTCTTTGTTTGCAGGATTGGATTTTGTCAGTATCGATAGAGGCAGGAAAGGCTTTTGTGATAGCTGTGCAGATGTTATTCACAGCTTCTCTATACAAATCATTGGAGTCATGCTTCCAATCAACATGATTGCATCGCAGTTCAGTGTTTTGAAGTTGATCAGCTATTTTGTGCCATTCAGTAGGTTTCATTTTCAGGATCAATACTCTCCTTAGTTCTCTCATAGTAGGTTTGAAATCTTGACAAAAAGTGATAAGTTCTTTAGCAAAATCTGACATGATGCTGTAGGATTGGGCAGATGTTGAGATGCTGCAGATATTTCAGAAGAAATCCAAGGGCGGAAAACTAATGTTGAACCTTGTGGACCAGAGACTTCAACCATTGTCATAGTGTACATTGTGTCTTCTTCAGCACAGCTCACTTTGCTTGTTTCCATCTGTATTTTCACGTGTCCATTACTGTCCTGTGTTGTAGAGTTATTTGGTGAAGGATCAGGCAGACAGGTTGGATGGGGGTTGTTCAGATCTGGATCAAACTTCAGTACAGTCAACTGTTGAGACAAAGAGTTCTGCGAGTGGGGCAATTTCAGCTCACACATTTCAGTTGCATCTTCAAAGAGAAGAGGCTTGTGCATAGTTTTTCTGATTTTGACTTCAGCTTCGTCTTTCCACATTTTTAAACATTCCTTGTAATTTTCGATGTTTTCAAATTTTTTTTTATCAAAAATGTTATTTTTTCTCTCATTTCAACTTCAATTTCACATAATTTGTTTTCCAATGCATGAACATTTTTTAAACTGAATGCACCAAGTTCTGAAGACTTCTTATCTCCATGTTTTCTTCTAATAAAATCAACGATGGGGCGTCCTGGAGGGGAATACTTCCTTGAAGTTTTGCTCCCCATTTTAGATGTTTTAGCACTCGTAACTTCCAGTAGTCCCAAAAGTGAGGAAATCAGGAGTGGTGGAGGGCCATTGTTGCTTGGATTGTATTAGCAGCACGTTGTTAGGGCAACATGGTGGTACACACATGAGATTTTGGACCCAAAAAGACTGAAAAGTTGTGAGATGAATCAAAAATGGCATAGGATCAGAACTATGCCCGTTGGGTATGTTTAGTTAAGCATTTTGCATTTCCAAAATACATTCTCCTTTGATTCACCAGTCTTTGTAGATGAAGATTTCCTTTACAAATGGAAAGAAGCCTGTATTGGGAAAGCTCACCAAGTAAACCTTGTTTGAATCCAGCGGTGGTGATCCAGGACAGAAACCAACGTCCGTCCATGTTCCTGTTCGAAAGATCCGTGCATCAGGACAGAAACCAAAAGGAAGACAAAATCCCATCTTCACTGTGTTCTGGACGACCACTCGTGGGTCCCACTTCTGACACCATTATTGTTGTGGAAAAATTACAGTTGTAGATGAAAAGTAATCCATTTACAAAGCTCGGTGAGTTTTGCAATACAGGAAAAAAGGTTTATTGTTTGTTGCAGCAGATACAGACAGGACAGGGCCCAGGCCTGCCCTGGCCACAGACCGGTAACCTCCTGGCCTCTCCCCCAGTTCCCCTCTCCCCTAAGTCCAAGTCTCAACCACCCAACCAACCAACCACCCACCCACCAGTCACCTCCCCGAGCATCTGAGCTCTGACTATTTTATACCAGAATGACAATGCTACATACATTTCAAAGCAGAGTGACTTTCACACCCATATGATAATGAACTTTTACACTTAGACAGGTAGAACAACAGCGAGTTTCTTGTGGGATGGAGACAGAGCTTCACACATGTTAATGTCTCGTCTGGGTCTGGCAGACTGACACAGATGAAATGCTTTTTAAATACACAACATGACTATACTTAAATTTCTATCACAATCTCTACAAAATCCGACATCTGGAAAGCTGCCAAAGCCTTGACAGCCGATCAAAAGCAGTTTGATTTTGCCAAAAAAAAAAATAAAAATGTATTGTTTTTGCAGTGACAGTAAAACTCACAGATGACTTCCTGATTCTTGGATAAAAAAATGTTTAGTGTTTTATTTTGACTTTAAGATCTGCTTATACAGCACATCTGCGAAAAGACACATTTTGGTCCAATACATGGAAGAAAATCAGGTAAAGTGAGGTCATCAGGCATTATTCAGCATAGAGATATTCACTTTTACTCTTTTATTGTATCAAATTAAACAGAAAATGCACCCTAAAGTCTCTATAGAGGTGAAATTTCCCATTTTGTGCACTGTGCTCCAAGAAAAACAAATGTACTACAACCAAAACATGAGTGTGTTATGCATATTTTCCACTTTAAAGATGATTTTATGTGCTCTCCATGTGTTCTCTTGTCAATAATGTCGCAATAACTTCACTGTGTGTTGTAGGTGCCACACACTGCGAGATGCAAGTTCGCAGCCTGGTTCTACTTTGGGTTTTCTTCGTTCAGGGGGAAAGAGTCGAAAATAAACAAAGTACGTTATTACATTTGATATTTCTAATGTAGACGAGGTAGAGTATAGTCAAAATATAGTCAAAATAAGAGTCATAACTCAAGTAGAAGTAGCAACAAAGTAGTGATCCAGCGAATACTTAAAGCACAAATGGCAGGTTTTTATGTTTTTTTCCTTATTATGACTTGATTTGTGATAAATATTACAAAAAATATTAATAGTTTTACATCAGTTCAGCTTGAAAAGTGACAAAATACAGGAAGTAGCGCTGAGTTGTAAAGCAGAATCCATCAACACTGAAAATTCCCTCGAAAATATAAGGACAATGCACACACAAAGAGGTGTTTTGTTTTGTTTGGTTTTTTTCTGGAAGTTTAGACCTTCACTCAAGGAAATCTAATCATAACTATTTCACAAGTTAGATAGGTTTTGGCCCTTGTTAAGATTGCGGTTGCTAGGTAACAGTTATGTAAGCATGTGCCATATCTGTCCAACCAGGAAATAAAAGTATAAACTATGCTTTAGAGGAAGAGTAATCTAACCTAACTACTACTCAAGTAACAGTCTGCACATAACAGCTATTTTATTATTTGTTAAATCAGTAAATAATGCACGAAATCTGGTATTTTTTAAAAGATTGACCATAATGTTTTGGACTAAATGGTGCAAGAAACTCAAATGTTCGAATCATTTCATATTATCAAAATAAAGCTTTTGTCAAATGTGGATTAATTCACAATGGGAACTGAAACTTTTACTGAACAAAGAGTACTGTTTCTTTCTGAAAACTACAATAATATATATTTTTTAAACTCAACTGACTGTAAATGTACTACACACCTATGATAATGTGATATAACTTACTAAACCTTGTTCCTTACACGTGGTTTTGTTGTTTTTAGGTGTCTTTCTTCACTGTGTCCCACCAAAAGATCAAATTGTCCCCGGAAAAAACCTGACTGTTGACTGCCAGATAAACAGCACGGCTCATCATGACACTTGCAATTTCTCGAATATGCGCTGTTTCTACAATGGCAAATTAAATACACCATGTGGGCCGAAGAAACAGGAAAATGCCAACAATATCAATGTGACTGTTGAGGTGTACAATGTCACCACCTCCGGGAACTACACATTAAAAATTCATACAAACTGTGGGGTCTCACTAATGTTCACCTTTGAAGCAAAAGTAACCAACACTAAGCTTGACCGTAAGTAAGACTCATTTTGCTCCAATCAAACAGAAACAAATGACCGATAAAAGACAGGACTGAAGTGATCGGATGAGGCTGAGAGGTTGATATGCGTCTGGATTTTCACTTAAAGCACACGTGACAGTTTAATTTGTTTATAATTCTGACTTGGTTTGGTGTGACAGTATCTGTGGTAAGTATTTATTATAGTTTTACATCAGTTCTGCAGCGGTTTGTGTGGAAAAAAAAAAAAAAGTTTAAAAGGAAGTAGGTGTGAGTTCTAAAACAGAACAACTCTACTTATGTCACTGAAAATTCTGATCAAAATGTCGGGTAAATTTACACACAAGACATTTTTCTGACAGTTTAAATGTTCTTTTAACAAAATACAGGTGTTGTCATGTATTTATCTATATTCTAATTATTGCGTAATTTAGTTTTGTCCCTATGGTTGGCTCGCTATAGGCAGTGGCGGAATGTAATGAAGTAAAAGTAGTAAAGTACTGCACTTTAGTAAACTTTTTAGGTATCTGTACTTTACTTAAGTACGTTTTAAAGTGGATAGGTTTTACTTTTAGTTCACTACATTTGGCATTTGTACTTTCTACTCCACTACATTTTGAACTGGATTTAAAAGTAAACAGTACTTTTATATGATTTGAGGGGTTATTTTTAACATGTTCGTGGTAACATCCTGACTAAAGTTTTTAAGTTCAAGCTTCAGGTTTCAGCAAACAAAAATAAATAAGAAAAAAAATTATGAAAGTGATTTGTATTTTTACAGTTGGCCAAAATATATCAATTTTTTTTTTTTTTTTGTGTGACATACTTTTACTTCTTACTTTTAAAGTACATTTTTAAATAGGTACGTTAATACTTGTACTTAAATAGTTTTTTATGTGATACTTTTACTTTTACTCAAGTATTTTTTTTACATCTTTAGCTGTACTTTTACTTAAATAACAAAATTGAGTACTTCATCCACCACTGGCTGTAGGTAAGAGTACATATGTCAGTGCTGCCAGTGTCAAACCAGGAAGTAAAATTATAAACTTCACTTAATGCAAAAAAAATAAATAAATGAATAAATAATAATAATAATAATAATAATAATAATAATAATAATGATAATAATAATAATAATAATAATAATAATAATAATAATAATAATAATAATAATAATAATAATAATAATAATAATAATAATAATAATTTTGAATAGTTTTTATTCTGAATTTCAGTTGATGAAATTTAGTTTGTACATTTCAGTATGTTTCAAATTCAAAATAAATTCACCTTTTAAATATACAGCACAAATATATTCAAACATAAGCCACGCCCTGAAAAGAAAGGCCAATAGGAAACAGCCATCTCTGTTCTCGTCAGTCACATCATCAGTTGCTTATGTCTTGGATCTTTGCTACAATTTACAGTTTAATTCAGGTTTTGACTGTTGAATTTGTGGGCTTTAAACCATGTTATAATGTTATTACCTCTTCAAAAAGTTATATTTGTTCCATTCACCCATGTTTGAGTAATCCTGCATTATTAGTCTGTCACATCTCCAAAGCTCAAAATGCTCTGTTCCACCTTGTGATGTCATGAAGTGGTGGTTTTCATGTTAAAATCTACCTTTTACTTTTTTTTTTTTTTTCCAGTAAAGATTAGCAATTCCAGGGCTGAAATGATCCAAATGATTCTAGTGAAGGTGTGTGGAGTTTAAAAACACAGTGAAGCACTTCCTGTATTACCACGTGATGACATCACAGGGTGGAACAGAGTGTTTTCAGTTTGAGAGAAAAACTCTGGTTATGTTTTTGATACAGAAACAACATTATAACATGGATCAGAAAACGTTGTAATATGGGTCTTTTAATTTAACTTATACAATTTCTATTTCAAGTCTGTTTCAAATGTTGGCTCAAAAGTCTAAATTCATGTTTTGTTTTGTTTTTCTCGACAGCTGGGAGAAGCATTTCGACAGATAATCTGCCAGATAAAACCAAAATTATTCTACTGGTTCTGGGGAGTCTTGGTGTATTAGGAGTATTAGTAGCATGTGTGACACTGGTGATTATAAGATGCCGAAGAAAAGACACCAAGTCCACAAGTCCAAAATACCAACCATCTAACACCGACGAAGATTCTGAGCTGACTGTTGTATAATCTGTGACATCTGACCTCTGGCTGGTCCAGGAATCGAACCCATGACTCTAAAGTTCCTCACTGTGACGAACAATCCACAACAGATACAGAGCGTGTTATTATTTTTGTCTGAGCCACTACAGTACATCCAACCAGGTGTATTCTTCAATCATGTAGTTACATCTACTATTCCTGCTCTACACGGTTAAATATTTGTTGAAATCTTGTACAAAAGACATAACTTAAAGCAAACACTTGTAAGAGTTTGAATTTAAATTGAATAACCGTAACATGACGGCCGAAATGTTTGTTACAGTTTGGTTCTCAAGATAATTATCCAATCAGAAAGCAGGGTGAGCCTCACATTTGGGTTGCCAGGTTTAATGAATTTACTGAAATCCAGCTGGTTTAAACCTGAAAGGACTCTGAAAGACTCTGATCTGAACGGCCACTACGTAAACCTCTTTATCTTCAGGTTAAGACACAGTTGATGACCGTCCTACTTTGCCTTATTATATGTCTTACCAGGTAGCAAAGCAAAGGACTTTAATTTTCAACTATTATTTACTTTTGAGCTATACACCTATAGTAATGACTCTATCTATATTATACACACGCTTATGTTTGTGCAACCTCTAATGTGCATGTACAGAGGCTTGGTGCAAGTTCAAATGGAAATATCTGTGTAAACCCTCAGTCGTCCAGGTCTGATCCATAGCAAACCACGAAGTTTAAATCTGTCAGCTGGACAAATCGCTGTAGGAGTGAAGACGTTTCGCTGCTCATCCAAGCCGCTTCTTCAGTTCTGGTCGTTCCTAGCCACACTAGCTGTCTGTGCTAGTGTGGCTGTGCTATATGTAAATAAATGTGTACAAAGTGATTTCCTTTTTTATTGAACAGAGACAGTTGAAACCAGATGTTTGTATAAGCTATATAAAAAGAGACATGTGCTTTTTTTTTTTTACGCACTGTTTGACATTGAAGGGTATGTCAAGTAATAAAGCTTCTAAGTTGCAATACAAATACATATATCAAAAATATGGAATGCATATTGATTGAATAAAGTTTCTTAGGGGCATCACATCTACATATATACATCTTTTGATATTGAAATCATATAGGTTTTGAATATTGTCATGTAATCACCATCTTTATACTAGAGTTTGAACACCATGTACTAACACTGACACTAGGTTAAAGGTAACATCGTAAAACGTGAATTATGGAAGACAGTTGGTCCCTTGCAGAAACTCTTTTACCAAGTTAAGGCAACATTGTAGGAGGTGAATCATGTCGTCTGACAGCCACTATGTTTGTACTAGAGTTGGAACATCTTGTATTAATACTGAAACTATGTTAAAGGCAACATTGTGTGATATGAATTGTGGGAAACTGTTGGGGTTGTGTAGACGCTCCTTTACAGGGACAGGGTGGTCGGATGAGACTCAAGACCTGAAAAATAGACTGGTGCGGCCCAGAGAGATGAGCGAGGCTGGAGGGAGGAACCTGGGCGACAACCTACTCAACATAATATTTGCATATTCATGTTTCATGTTACATTTTTATGTTACGGGGCCAGGGAAAAGCAGACAGACCGCCTGCTGCACACACGAGGGATAGATCATATGACCCCGGGTCCTGTATTAGATTGTAACTGTCGGGAATAAACTTTTGAGATTTGAACAGATCGAATCCAGTCGTCATTTTGATAGAACACGCCTAACAACATGAAATCAGACTAAACTTTTCCTGTTTTAGGTCAATTAGCATTACCAAAATTATTTCTATTTGCTAAATGGCTGGATAATTTAACATGGATTTTTTTTTAATACAATTTTGCATTACTTTCTCAGTCTGAAGTTTTCATACATTTCATTAGTATTTGGTACCATTGCCTTTAAACTGTGTGACTTGATTTGGAAATCCTTCCCAAAGCTTCTCACAGTATCTTTCCTGACAGTTGGTGTAACTGAGCAAAGTTTGTAGGTTTTCTTGCCCGCACATGCCTTTTCAGGTCTGTCCATCATTTTTTTTATAAGATTGATGTAGTATTCAGTCTGTAAAGGTACCAGAATAAACTGTCGAGAGGTTGTAAAATACGTTTAGCTCAATTATTTCATAATTACAGCTTCTAAGGAACTTAATAGGCAACAGGCAATTTCTTTAGTAAATGCAGATAAAATGTCCAGTGCTATTCAAACCATCACATTGCACACAAATCAATATTAACAAATACAAAAACCACACCAAATCAAATAAAACATTTCAGACTAAAGTGGCACTTCACTACACTATGCCACATTGCACCACTGCCTGAAATTTACTAAAACGATATAAAAAGTGCAAGAGATAAATATTAGCAGTCCATATACTGTACATTTATTAATAAAATGAAACATAGTAGGATAAAAAAAAAAATAGTGACAAGTATAAAATAAGATACATTTCCTATAAAACACACACTTCATACCAGTTGGGTCTAATCAAATAGATCAATGTTACCGTTGTCAAAGGTTGAGTTCAAAATGTTTGTAGTCCTCTCCCTTTGACTTAACAACCGTGACTAAACTCAAAACAACAAATTAGTGTTTTAAATCAGCACAGTAGTAGTAGTAGTTGCAATAGAAGTGCATACAGAAATCACATCATAAAGTGTTTAGTGCTACTTCTACCCATAGCTGTTTGATAAAATGTCCATGGAATGAATGTGCAAACTGGAAGATTATTAGACTGTAAAACGAGCACATCACACTACTTTCATTTTAGTACTGCAAACAGTGAAAAGATCGCAAGGTAAAAAGATCACTTACACAGTCTCCATTGCTACAACTTATCCCGTTACACTAAGATCAGAGTTTTGTGGTGGCCAAGTGGCTTAACATCTTTGTTATCCTTAAACCACTTTGTGACCAGTTTGGTACTGTCCATGTGGAAGACAGGTGCATGAGAAGGCCAAGAGTTTACTGAACAAACTCTTCCTTCAATGAGCTTCATGATGAAGTCTTTTGAAATGGTTTTCACTTTTCACTTGTCAGGTTTCATTAGTGGAATGTCAATGTCAGAGTGTGCAAAATCAGCGGTCAAAGCAAAGGGTGGCTGTTCTGAACAATGTAAAATATCAAACATGTTTTGAGTGATTTCACACTTTGTGTTTACTACATTTCACATATGTTCTTTCATAGTTTTGATGCCTTCAGTGAGAATCTACAGTATAAATAATCATGAAAATAAAGAAAACTATTAAATGAAGTGTGTCCAAACTGTTGTCTCATGGTGTACTTTTTTTTTTTCATTTTTTCAATTCATTTTATTTTTGTAACAGCCAAAATCACAACAACAGTTGTCTCGAAGGGCGTACACATTTGCATATACAAATGAAATAGTTAATAATGTTTTGGCTGACACTAATGTTCTTGTTAGCAGTCACAGACAGATGATAGTGTTTGGCACATTTACAAAAGGACACTATACATTATATTATATACTGGGATGGCTTCATAGAAATGATTCCAGCTGACGTCCTACAAAAGCAGAGGACATTGCCCGTGGTTCGAACCCTGAGGCCCAAGGGCCTGGGAGTGTACCATTGTGAAATATGAGAAGTAACCACTGAGCTAAACCTCCACAGGTGTGTCTCGCTCTGTGCGGGTTTATAACATGTCTGATGAAAACACTACAACACAGCTCTGCTGTCACGGCAGTACACACAGAGTCAACATCACACTGTGCAAACAGAGCCTCCCCAAAGCACATACAGGTGCAGGGCTGGAACTTTACTTTACTTTATTTTACTTTACTTTACTTTACTTTATTTTTCTTTACTTTACTTTATTTTTCTTTACTTTACAACATAATTTTACTTTAGTACTTTACTCTACATTATCACTTTACTGTACTTTACTAATTTATGCTACATTATGTAATTTACTGCTTTACTTTACATTTTTTTACTTTACTATTTTACTTGACTTACTATGTTACTTTACTGTTACTTTACTTTACTTTACTTTACTTTAACTTTACTCTACTTGACCTTACTTAATAAATTACTTTATTGTCATTTTACTTTACTACTTTTCTTACTACTTTTCTTACAACTTTTTTTTTGTACTTTATTGCTTTACTCAATTTTATACACAATTTCATACTTTACTTTACTCTACTTGACTTTACTACTTAATTTCACTACTTTACTCCACACCAAAACAATATTTCCCCTTGTTTTTTTGTTTTTGGGTTTTTTTTGTTTTTTGTTTTTTTTGTTCACTGGGACTCAAACTGTCAAACCTGAAGAGGATGTTGTCATGAAAGTGCCATTTCAACAGGTCTTAAACCACAAAATGTTTTCTTCTCAGCATAAATACACAAAATGGAAATTATGCTTCACAATAACTTCAGAAAGTGGAAGTTATTCAACCTCAAAACAATGATTGGTGTCATTTGGAAAAAAAACCCAAAAAAAACCCTTTAGACCATAAGCTTAATATGACAAGTTTGTGGAGCCAGTCACAAACAAATTATACGGTAACATTTGTGGACAATAAATTTGGATATTTCTTCCAAAAGCCTTGAATCTCCCATAGAGTTATTCAAGTGATTACCCTTCATCTGAAACTCTAGATGACGAACACAACTTGTAAAGGTTTGTGCCTGAACTGACTTTGTTTAAAAGTATTTTAAGTGCATTTAAATACTAAGCAACCCCTTCCTCCTATAATACAACTGACATATATTCTAAGGTCCGTATTATTTATATTGGAACCATCAGACCCTGTGCTACCAGTCAGCACTTACATATATATCCTGTTATCAAAGCATCACTAGTGTCACATCCTGTTGACTTACAGCTTCTGAGCATTTGTTTGAACTTGAAGACAGTGACTGAGCTCCATCTGAAGACCTGCACTGAGAGGCTCTGCTGCACCATGAGGGCCCTGTGGTGCAGCTGCGTGCTCGGGCTGCTCTGTTTACCTGTGCATCAGGGAATGGAAAACACAGTAATAGGTGAGTCCAAAATGGCATCGGGTTTCAAAGAGTAATATTTCTGAGTGCAGGGTGTAATAGTTTGAATCTTGTTCCTTATGTACCTTTTAATTCAAAAAGTATCTAAAAACTTGTAGGATGGAACTTACAAAAACTATTATTTGATTTTATTTAAAGGTACATTATGTAACTTTGGTGGAGAGTCTGCCGCCTGCTTGTCTTCATGAAAATGTCATTGCTTTGCCTGAGATGTTCTCACAGCACAACTTTCTTGATTTTACTCAAGTGCTGCCATTTTTTTTTCTCCAAAGAAAGACCTTAAAACCATGCATCCTTACTGTGTCACCTCTCCACAGATCTGACCTGTAACTTGGCCTGGTGGTGCCACTAGTGTTGACAATAATACTTTGAAAATGTGTTACAGTTACAGAATACTGAATGCATGCATTAAAATGTATTTTGCAACATATTTGTTAAATGGACTGATCAGAGTATGGTATTCTGATACTTTCACACTGAGTTGCATCATATTTTCATGTTTAAAAAGGCGACATATTAGACGTGTTTGTCGCAATGCTTATTGTGCATTTATTTATCACTGATCACACACGCACCACAAGAGCTGTGGTTTTCTCTTCCTAATACCATGCAATATAAAATGCATACTTCTGTACCACAATGTATTCTTTTGGTTTTGATAACTTCTGAATGTAAGAACATTTGTATCTGATTACACACATTTACTTATTAGTCTCCTTGGGGATAAGTTTAATGCCATACTGCTGAACATTACAGCAAAAGCAATTACATCACCATGGAGACAATCCAGTAGTGGATCCTCCATCAAAAGAGTCACATAGTGCACCTATAGCTAATATCTTGTATTTGCATGTTTTATTTCTCATCGATTCCAGTTCCAGCTACTATGGAGCTCAACAGTATTGCCCACTTCAAAGTCTGCTCTGGTTCTGCAAGTCAATTTTATATCAATTTTTTCCATAGACTTTTCAAAAAATGCAAGTATTAAAGGTCCTGTATTGCACAAAATGTATTCTTGTGAGCTTTAAGCAATGTTATAATAGTGTTACCTCCTCAAAAACATACCTGGATCTGTGTTTTGTTTTATCCACACATGTTTGAGTAATCTTTTGTTATTAATCTGTCTATATCTCCAAAGCTCAACATGCTCTGTTCCACCTTGTGATGTCATGAGGTGGTAGTTTTCAAGTTAACAGCTACTTTTATGATTTAGTTCAGTGGAGATTGGCAATTCCAGCGCTGAAATCATCCAAATGATTCTAGTGAAGGTGTGTGAAGTTTAAAAGCACAGTGGAGCACTTCCTGTATTACCACATGATGACATCACAAGGTGGAACAAAGTGTTTTCAATTTCAGAGAAAAACTCAGCCTAAATATGCAGAGTTTGTGTGTTAAACATGTGTGAATGAAACAAAAACAAACTATAAGTATGTTTTTGATGAGGAAGCAACATTATAAAAAAAAATAATAACATAAGCTTTAAGAGGCTAACCAGCTACATGCTAACTGATATTTGTAATGTGGTTGTTTCAAGTCCAAAAAATATGTTTAAAACTTAAAATAACTTTGCGGTTAGTTTCAGAATCAGACTTTATATAAAATGATTTGTACTGTGGTCATTAGTTACCACAGAGCTGCTTTCAAACTTTTAATATAATTTTTTTGTCACAAAGTCACTGGGAAAAATGAAAGGGAAATTTGCGTCCAGAACCAGGGGGTGGGCGGTCACTGTTGAGCTCCATGATAAAAAAACAAAACAACCCTACAGCCCCTTCTTGAGGTCTTTAGTACTACGTTCAGCCCATTTCATGTACCGTTTCCTCACATACTGTCATCCATTATCCTGCAGGTACACAGATCCCGTCCTCCACAACAGAAATGAGGGTGAACTCGTCTGTTAACATCATGTGCTCCATCACATCCAAGAGTGTCCTGGGACTGTCTCTAGACCGGCGTTTTAACCCTGGGAATGTAGTTTACCTATTCCTGAACAGTGGTCAAATTGGCAAGAAGACCATCACCAGGTACAAAGGGCGTGCAGATGCCAGAGTGGTCCTGTCCAGTGAGACAGACCTTAAGATCAACTTCAGCCTGTCCCAGCTGCAGGTGGACGACACAGACCTGTACTTCTGCCGCTGGAAATACTACAGTAACAAATCTGAGACGTTCGAAACCAATGGCAGCATTATTATAATCAACGGTAAACACACACAGTCTTTCTCCGTGTAAAAGTGCATATGACAGGTTGGACTATACGTTTGACTAAAGCATAGTTAACAACAGCTATTTAATTTAATTTAATTTATTTATTTGGTTGGGACAATGCATATTAATGAACAGACATGATTCAGCACAAAGGTAAACACACCAGATTATAGTCAAAAGTTAATTTCCGTCTGTTGACCCAAAGGCTGGGGTCAAAGAAGGGTCAAAATAAAAATTGCACAGTTCCCATAGTTGCATATTCCACACATTGCACATTCCACACATTGCACATTACACTCATTGCACATTCCACACATTGCACATTACACTCATTGCACATTACACTCATTGCACAGTTCCCATTATTGCACAATCCAAAAATGATCTATATTATAAACATACCTGGAGTTTGTTTTTCAAACTCTGTACACCTTAAATGAGATCATTTGGATGATCTCAGCCCTTGAACTGCCAATCTCTACTGAACTAAAGGTAATAGGTAGCGGTTATCTAGAAAACTACCGCTTCATGACATCACAAGGTGGAACAGAGCATTTTGAGATGGAGACATAGACACACTAATAAAGGGCTCATCAAACTTGTGAATGAAACAAAATACAACTTCAAGTATGCAAAAAGTTAGGGGCATGAGATACTTGGATGTATAGAGATTGTGCAAAATTGTCCTTTTGGTGCTCTTCAGTGTAGTCTCAAATACAAAGCTGAAAAAAAAAAAAACAAAAAACCCCCCAAAAAACAGAGGCACTCAAAAAATACAAAATAGGCAGGTAAAGTTAAAATCTTGCCAATGCGTTTTGGTCCTTTGGCCTCCATAGGGGGGCACACTCAGGATGGCTGTCCCAGAGCAGATTTAAATTCACAGGTGTAGCTCACATGATCAACGGTGAAGTGAGAAAGTGAGTTTTGTTCTTAATATGACATTTAAATCATGCATACATTCATGTTCATATTAGTGTAAATAACTACTACATAATATAAAAAATACAAAAGTGCTAGAGATGTATACTTTTCTCGATGATGAATCTTAAAAACATTTATGAAATTATCCAATGTAAAAAGTAGGCATTGATTTATATTAACTCTCCATTGATGCCTGGAAACTGTGCAGCCTTGACAGAATAAATTCAATAAGATTCTGAAGAAGTTTTTTCAGTCTATTTCCTCCTCTTATTGTTCCTTGAACGTGTTCTATTCCATATTCCATATTTTTAGGCTTTTACAACTGCCATGCTTGGTTTGTTTATGGTACATGGTCATGGGATACAGGGGGTTACAGGTCCTTATACTCTGTTTGTGTTCAGCCAGTCTGTTTTTCAGGTTGCGTTTTGTTCGGCCAACATAAAAACACATGGACATTCAAGTCGGTATACAACATAAGTGGTGTTGCAATTAATGATTGTTCTGATACTAAAACTTTGACCTGATTCAATGTCCATGAAAGAATTACTAATCCTCTGTACATGTTCACAATAGGTACAGTTACCAGACAGACTAGTATGATATAGTTACTCGACAGGTGTGGTAACTGTATCTATTGTGAACACGTACAGAGGAAATGGTTTCGGGGAATTTTAAGGTTAGGGTTTGGTTAAGTTTAGGAACAAGATTGATGCAAGATGCTAAAGTGAGGCAAATGGCTAAGGTTAAGGTAATGAAAATGTTTTTGGGTAGTTAATATGTTAGCAGAAGTAAAATATTTGTCACCTTCAAGCCTTATCTCAACTTACAGGAAATGAAACATAAAACAGTTAAAAATATAACAGTTCAAAGCAACAGAAGCTAACAGGGCAACCACAGCTACATGATAACGTCAGTCCTTACAAACCTGACTATCTAGCACTAACCATTTCACATCTATTGGCCATGTCATTCCAGGAAGTAAAATTATATTATATACTTCACGAAAATATTTAAAGGAAAAACTTTGGACGATTTTTTTAAGTTACCCTCAAGGCTGCGCTTTGTCATCTGTACTGTTCATTATCGTTATGGTTAGATTACGTGCACAATATGTCTGTCACATAAAAGTTACACCTTAAAATAAATGTAATTGTGCACTATGTGTTCCTCGTAATTGTAGATCGTATTCCAAAAAAGGTTCAAGCTGAGTGCGGTGGCAATTTCCTAGATGATGTTGTGCTTGTCTCCCTGAGCGTCATGTCCATCCCTTTTGTCATATGCATCCTGGTTTTCTCTGCATTTCTCTTGCACAAACGTGTAAGTACTGCATGCATTGCACACGTCATAACTAGTGATACTTTGCTGGTGCTGTCATCAACATAAATGACTAACTAGAGGCACCGCTCTGTCTGAAGCTCTGTTACTCAAATTAGACTTTGATCTGGGCTTTGTTTTAACACAATCTGACTGTAAAGTTCTGACTGATTTGGAACTACAACAGGTGAGCTGATTTGTGCTATTAAAGTCCCTCTTAAATAACATTATAGCCAACAGTTTTTCAGATAGTCTCACTTAAAAAAAAAAAAAAAAAAAAAAACAATCCTGTGATCAATAGGAACATTCAAAGTCTCGTTTAAGTGTTAGATTTTCAACAAAAAAGGTGAAAGTGACTGAAAAACTGTTGACTAATGTCTGTAATGTAACTTGTAATGCAATTTTTACCTCTACAAATTAGCTCACATGTTTAAGATAAGTCAGTTGTTTCTGACTCAGATTAAAATCTAAATAACAGAGCTTCAGACAGAGCAGTGCCTCCAGTTGGCTTCACCCCCCAGAGATTCTTGATGACATCATCTGCAGAGCATCATCAAATTATATCAACTCACGTCTGCATCTTTTGTTTCAGTTTCAAAAGAAATTTACGCCAAGCCGACCTGCCAACAACCTGTCCCAAAGCGGGCGTCAGCACATCTGCCCGCGTCCTCTGAATCCATCTTATCATTATTTAAGTACATCAGTGAGTTTAGGTTCAAGCCAGATTTAGTCATTCAACTTAAGAAAATTTGTGGAAATTTTGGAAACCGAAAGTTATTTTATTTGGGAATATGTTTGGGAAAAAGTGCTGTGAAAATATATGATTTGTACACAGAAAACCTCAGTCATCCGGGGAGTAAAAGGCAGATGGGCTTTGCTTTTTGGCTTATTAACAGCAACACATTAAAGAAAGTGTGTGGAATTTCATAGAAAATAGTGTAATGTTTTGTAAATAAATAAATGCATTTTTTACAGTAAATATGAAAATAGTAATACATACAATACATTGTGATTATTATAGATTTTCAGCGTTTTATAAATGTAAAAATGTCAATAAAACTATTCTACTCTAAATCAACTCTTTTATAATTGTGGACTAACATTATGCTGTTGTAGCCACTTATAATAGTGTCTTGAAGTGTCACAGTTGGTGAAGGATCTGGCTACAGACCTCTACCCAGAGGACCCAACCTGCAGACCTGTACCAGGAGGACCCTCAAGTGAATTACTAAAAATGGACAGATGGAAATGAGCTTTTTCACCTTTAAACGTTTTTCACATTAACTAGTGAAACTAATCCACCACCAGTTCAAAAGTGTAATTAAATTGCATATAAATTGTGAAATAATGAAAAAGTAGGGACATGTTGGTGGATGCGCATCCTGGTGGTCTGCAGGGTCCTCTGGGTGGAGGTCTGCAGCCAGACTCTCTTGAAATCGGCAGCTGTCACTTTTATGATTGACAGTAATGTGTGACACCACAGGTAAATGTCTGTTTTTCAAATCTCTTCCAAATTTAATTCACAAAACTTTTTTTTTTTTTTACTGTTGTAAGTTACAAAAGTGCACCCAAATTTATTTCATTTATGGATCATAAACTGGTCCTGTATGTTCTAATTGGGTTTTTACTCCCTTTTTGCACAAATTATAAATAGGCTAATATATTGTTATATCCTCATAAACATAGTAACAAAAAATGTTCTGAATTTAAATACACAGATGTATACATAATACAATTAAACATCGGTTGGCATTATATTTACAATGAATGGGTTAAAAAAAATTGAAAAAATTAAATTGTTTACTAGGAACGAATCACACTACTCAGTCAGTAGTTCCCATACGGACAGCTTTAACTGTTACACCGAAGTGCAGCACCACCAAAACAGTGCATAGAAGTCCCAAATTAAGTCTATTTTCTTCGTACTTGAGAATATCAGACTGTGCACGACCACATACAAAGTTGCATGCTGTTTCCAGAAGAAGATAAACGCGTTTCACCTTGACATTTTAGCTCAAGGCTGGAGCTGCTGCGATGTGGAGCTAATCCATCAAACCAGGGCGATAACGAGAAAAAGGCTCACGAAAACGCCCTAAGAAGGACTATTTTGGACGAAAACAAGTATGAGGACCCGTACATTATTGTCTGGAATAAAAGTTTGGAATCTTGGAAAATCGACGTGGGTAAATCGAGTTTCAAATGGTAAGACTTTGCTCAGAGACTCTTATGTATTTACACCACAGTTTGTAAATACTCACTAAAATAAATGACAAATGATAAATCTGCACTGTGTGACTTTTTTAATAACGTAACCCGGTGTTATTGGTTTGCCTGGAATGATGAATAATGTATGTTGATGTTAATGTTAGTGTAATAGCCTACTGTGTAAAAAAATGTAAGCTGATGGTGAACCTTCCCCCAGAAAAGTTACATTGTGCAGCTTTAACAATGGGTTGATTTGAGTTTCGACAAGTTCCTTCTTGTAGGCTTCAATCGTAATATATTAACAACACACTATTGAAAAAAATAGGCTGCTACATCATAAAAAAACGACTTTAAAGTAGAGTCTTTCATATACTGTACTTTGATCAGCCCCTGACAGGTCTGAGTGATTGACAGGAGGATTTAACCAATCACAGTGAAGGGTGAAATTAGAAGACACAGATTGTAGGTTTGTGAGTTTGATATATCATTAATGTCATTCAAGTTAAGTGCACATTTATTGTAATAAGTATCAATCCTACATCTGAAATTGTATTTTTTTTTTTGTGTGTGTGTGCTATAGCTAACTAGTTAATGCAGACCTATTATGCAAAATTTACTTTTCAGAGCTTTTAACCATGTTGTTTTCCCTTCTCTTTTACACTCTCAAAGTTGTATTTGAACTGATTTGTGCATGTTTGAGCAATTTTTAACCACTTATTTTTAAGACGCCATTTTGCCAATCCACCCCCGTTTTGACCACCACATGCCCACAGTTCTCTTACTTCGTTCTCCAATTTTATTTTCTTAATCAGTGATACATAGTCATTTTAGTACAAATGAAAAGAAATTTGCTCGCTAGCAGCTATCCATCAGAGGTTTTGTAACATGAGAGTCAGCGGATTTATTTCTTTTATTAAGTAGTTTTATATCAATATTACAATTTAAAATGTGCAAACTGCAACATAATGATCCACAGATGTCACATATTATAATTATATAGCAGACACAAGCACAATATGTCTTCTTTAATACATCTGGAAAGTGTATGTGTAAATCTGTGGTTAGATATAGATGTTTCAGCGAGGGCTGCAACTAACAATTATTTTGTTAATCGATTAATACAGCCATTACAGAAAGCTGAAGTGAAGCTGCTTGAGAACATCCTGGTGGAACATATTTACAGACAAAGGAGTGTTTTCATCAAAGACACTAAGTGTACACATTTCTTGTGTCATTTGTATGTAATTCCTCATTCATAAATCCTCTTCTCTCGGCTCATGTTTTGGAGCCTGTGTATTCACCCGTTAACGACTATTTAATTACTAAAATAGTTGAAAGCAGTTTCAGCAATTGAAATTATTGATTAATTGTGATTAATCCATTAACTGATTAACTGTTGCAGCCCTAGTTTCCGCCAATTCCGATATCTGTTATTGAGTGACTACAGTCAGTTACCGCTCTGCCAAACTTTTGTGGATAGTACATACACACCTTTGAAACCTTGGAAGGTTTAAATCCCGAATCTAGCACTTTGAAATTATCATTATGCGCAGTTACTCACAATGGCTTCAGCCATCGCGCTGTCAAATTTTTCTGTATTGGCTGATAACACTGGGTTACAAAAAAACATTTTTGAAAGTTGTCTGTGTTTTTTCAACTGAATTAGGACCATTTTGCACCGCTGAATCCAAAAATGATATCCATTTTTCTCAGTCAGGTCAGGTTTTTATGCTAATTTGATTTTGAAAAATCCGATCTTCTGACTAAATTGATTACAATTTTGTGACATTATCAGTTGATTTTCTTTAATATTTCTCATCCAAAAAATGTTTTAGGAGATAAAAAATAGTTTTCTAACAGAATGTATTAATTAAATGTTATGTTATGTTAATTGATAAAGGTAAGTACATGTAAATTGGAACGTTACGTTATCATTGTGCAAAATTCAGGACATGAACTTCAGTTTCTATGAACCCCTTGAATGCTCAGCAGCAGGGATGTCTCTCTTCAGAGTCCAACAGTAATCAGCCATCGTGACTGCATCCCAGCGTCCCTGATACCTGGTCTCCATCTCTTTTATGTCCTGATGGAATCTCTCCACCTGCTCATCACTCAGTGATCCCAGATTCTCAGGAAACCTGAACATTTAGCTCCTTTTGGGAAAAAGGATGTGGAGCATCATCATTAAAACCACACTGGAGGAATCTTTGTCAGGAACTTCTCCAAAGACAGGTACTGGAATTTCATCACAGTGAGCTACAGGACGACGTGCTGATTCACAGTCAGGATACTTGAGGCTGCTTCGGTTCTTTCTGTTGATCCCAGTCACATGAATAGCCCAGAAGTAGCTATTGATGTCGGCTCCCTCCAAACCATGGGAATTCCAAACTTTAGACAACTCTTCTTGCCTTTAGTCCACTGACGCAGATACTCGGTGCATGACATGCCATGTGTGGTGCCCAAGCTTCATCTTGGTCACCAAGTTTAATACCAAAATAAGCATGGTAAGCACGCTTTATGAAACTTGTGACTTGATTCCTGTTAGGAACATTGGTGTATTCACCGCAGATGTAGCAGAATATGTCTGGCTTATTTTTGCAAGATCTTCTAGTCAAAGCCATTTCATTCACTTGTAATATAAAACAAAACAATTAGTCATAAGTTGGCACATGCAAAATCTTCAGAATTTGTTTATAGCGAGAAATATAACAGAATTTTGCATCATATGACGTGAAAATACTCATACATGTAAACAAAATCGTTAAAAACAAATATGTAGCTTAGTTCAGAACGTTGACCTGATTGAGCAAAACCAATGTGATTTTTGGATTCAGCACATCAAAATTACCCTAAATCAGCAAAAAAAATCTTAGACAATAAATTTAGTGTTGACCAGTGTAATTGATAATAGTTTTTATCAGTATGATGATGGTAGTAAACTAGGGCTGCAAGATCTCTACCAAATCGAAAGTAAGTACCATATTAGTACCAAGAAAATAAGTACCTTATTTTGATAATGTGATTCTTGTAATACTTTTTGTCTCTGCCAATTTTCCTGCATGTGTTTAAATTTTGAACTTTGAACAGAATCCTATTACATAATGGAAAATCTTGTCAGAAAAATTGCAAGTGGCTATTTTCCCTAAATTGTTCACCTGTAATGTAAACATACAGATACTTAGCTTTGTTTCTCTTTTATTTTATAGTAACTCACTGCTCTGTTTAAAAAGACTTATCTGATGCACCGAGGACAAACTTGGACTCGCACACACTTGATCTTAGAACAGATCATCTGTGCTATATATCTTTGTAATGTGGACCCTGGAGTCTGCAGGGTGATTACATTTGACCCACATTTGACACTAAACATTTATCTAACCATTGGTGCCAGTTGCAGTCTTGTTTTTGTCTGTAGTTTTATATAAACCTGCCCTGACTTGTCTTTAACTGTTTGTGTTTTGTCATGCAGGTGTGAATGTGCGAGCAACGTCCTCTCTCTCCTCACATGGGCCCCGGGTTTGTATCGTGGGTAGCGGTCCAGCTGGTTTCTACACCGCCCAGCATCTCATCAAGGTACATTCCACCAATTGGTGTAGGAGTGCGTGGGTGAGGGAGCACAGTTTTTTGGTATCTATCAAAGACAAGCAAGAATGTTCCGGGTTCGACTCCCTTGCACTGTGGAGCCTTTCTGTGTGGAGTTTGCATCTTCTTCCTGTTTCTGGGTGACCAAGACTGGCTCAAGAGATGGATCCCCAGGCGCCCACTGCTTCATTTTGTGATCAGTTGTTTAATGCATTTGGTGCAAAACTCAACCATGAGATTTACAGACACTAATAGATTTGTCAACAGGACGATCAAAAAAACATATTTATTATTTTCAAGATTGCTCATGCACTCGTAACCATTTCCTACTTTTGTTTTAATCCACTGTTACAACTATTGCTCGATTGTAGCTGTCTGAAGAAAAAGTGCACTCAGATCAAGGCCCTGTGCTGCAAAACTGAATTAGAGTGTTAGCAAGGTAATTTCCGGGGTTAATCCAGGTTATGTGGTACTACAAAACTGCATCACTTTATATCAGCGTAGATCTTTATGGTAACGTGAACTAAACTCATAAGCTGTCCCGGACCAGGTGAAGTTCCAGAATAAGAAAAAAGACAACTCTTTAACCAATCAGAATGGTTGGGTTCAGGGTTGACAGAGCAAGTTGTCAACCCGCTTTGTAGTACCGCTTATCGACAGACGCTTGTGTCTGGGTTTGGAGAGAGTGGAGTATTTGAGCCAGTTTCTTAGTACAAGCCTTAGGTGTAAGATAAGGCAGCACGCCACTGCCTTATCTCACACCTAAGGCTTGTATTTTGTCATCTTTTCAATCTAGTTATACAGGTGAAATGATCAGGTTTGACAGGTTCGAGGTTTGTGAATTTATCTTTTGGATTTGCCAAGTCATCATGACACTTCCGTATTCAGCGAGATGTTTGTGTCTCAGTGCTAACGCTAATGCTAATTTTGAGGAATAATAAATGTTAAAACAATTTAACAGACTGTAATCTATCTATAAAATCAATTGGATAGTCTTTTCTTTGATTAATTTTGATTTCATTTGGTTGTTTATTTTATATTTTTTACACTTTTAATAAAAGTTATCATTGACATAAGCAAGAGTTGAGTGAGTTTTTGTTCATAGTTCACGGTTAAGTTTACAGTACGTTCACATTTTTACTTATTTATGTATAGACTTAGTTTGGTCCTATTCATGCTTGTTCCTTTAAATATATCTATCTTTTTTTTTTTATTAATCTGAAAACATTCTCATTGGTTGAAATAATTGATCATTTGCTCAAAGTTAATGTTGCTGAACTTGCTTTTTTAGGAAACACAACAATGATTTTTTTAATTTTATACTCAGGTAATAACAGATACAACAACAACAACAACAACAAAATAACAAAACTTTATACATCTCATAATAGTACTTGTGTGTGATTTTAGGCCCATCCGGATGTTCACGTGGACATTTACGAGCGGCTGCCGGTCCCGTTTGGCCTGGTCCGGTTTGGAGTGGCCCCAGACCATCCAGAAGTAAAGGTATTCCCCACGCACTATCACAAAACAATGAATATAATAATATGAGATAGTAAAGAGCAGCATAGCACTGACACAATAACCCCAGCAGCAGGATAAATACCAGTAATGCTTATCTAAATGAGTCATATTATAAACTACATGCAACATAGACTTGGATAATGTTCGCGCTTTCATACACGACAGAAAGAAACATACATTCTTTTAATGCTTAAGGAAGATCTATTGTGCTTGTGTCTGATATAGTTAGAATCTATGACACCGGTGGAACATTATGCTATAATTGGGGCAAATTAAAATCTCAATATTCATCTAAAATGAATTAAATTGACGGGAGAAAAGTACCAAAATGACTAAGCAACACTACCGAATCCTACGTGTATGACAAATTAAGAACTTTTTTACTGGAAAGTGAAGTAAGTCCAGTGTGGTTAGTTATTATCTTTATAAAGTCATAGAGGGTTAATAATTCAACTTTGTCCAGGTCAAATGTAATATACTGCAGATTATTATTGCTATTATTGCAAATTAAAGGTTTGTCAATACTGAGCCAATAAAATGATTATGAAACACTCATTTCCTGCATTTGATAAAGACTTAATCGTGCTGTACGTGATTTTTATTGACTGTTTGTTTGATTTTCAGTGGTCCAAAGTTATTGCTCAGCCTTCCTTATCTTATCCATTCAGTGCATCCTAATTATTCATCACGCTGAGTTTATAAACGCTTTTCACAATTTTCAAAGGTCAGAATGGAGTTTTCTCATCACGGTAAAGCTGGCAACAACCAGCATGCTAATGTGCCCTTCCTGATTGTCAGAAAATAGTACGCTTTATAATTAGATGCCGACAGTACACACAGCTGTCTCATTTTGACCTAGAGCTGCTTGTAGAATATATCTGTACTGGGGCGACACAAATTTCACTCAAATACATGGTACAAGGCCTTTAAAAAATATTTTGTATAAAACTTTGGTAACTGATTAATCTAGACCTACGTTTGTACTGTCTGTAAATAAAAAAAACATTTAATACCTGCTTAATTTCTGTATATTTGAATGAGCATTACATTAACCTTTAGAATATAGTTGCTAAATTAACTTTACACTCTTTTGCACACTTAGGGAGTACCACACAACTTTTTGCAGCTACTCTTTGCAATGTTGGCTTCAATTATACAAAAAACAAACAAACAAAAAACTCAGATAAATCAATGTAACAAAAACAAACAAACAAACAAAAAAACATTTAAATATGCTCTACATAACTTTTCTTGTGGGAGGTCTGCCACCAGTTTGTCTCCATGCCCAGGAGATTAAGGCATCCATATTTGTTTGTTTTTTATTGCAAAGAAAATACCTTGAAAAAAACATACATTTTTATTGTGCGGGCTTGCCTCTCCACAGATCTTGGCCAGTTGTGTCCCCTGTTTATCTTCATGAGGACGGATAACTCTGGGTGTGTTTTTAATGAGGCAACATTATAACACAGATCAGAAAATAGTGTGATATAGGCCCTTTAATACCATACGGTGGAACATTCCAGACAAAGCAATTGATGTATTTAATATTTAAAACAGAACAGGTTGTATTTACTCTAGATTTTGATGATTATAATTTCAAAGTGAAGGGCAGGGATCTGTATAACTCTATGGGAGATTCACAGTTTTTTTTAAAGAAATGTTGCATCTTATTTATAGGGAAGCTCAGATCGATTAAGGCAAAATTAACGTGATCGATAATATAAGAAACGGGCCGATCACACATACGAATCACCCACATAGGTAAGTGATGGGCAGGTAGAAGCACATTATTGGATTAAATTGATGCTATATTAGATTTTGGTCAAACTTTAGTCAGATTATTTGTTCAAACACTAAAATACTTTGCATCACTACTTCAAAGTCCATCAAAAAATGAGATGATCGTATCGGTGATAGGCACACCTTTACTTATTTCCTCATTATTTGTTTGGGATTGGCTCCACAAACATGCCATTTAATCTCGTGTTTTAAAGTCCTTTTTCGACCAGTCCATTGAACTTTGTGCCAGTTTCTTTTTCATGTGGATAGACCCAGTAATTACAGAGGAATTAACCGTAATCCAGGTCAACAATTCTGCGATGTGACAGTTAAATCTAAACATAGAATTTGGCCGTGTGTGGAGCAGTGGTGGAAGTGGTAAAGTACTGCACTTAAGCGTACATTTTAGGCAAGGCAAGTTTATTAGTATAGCACAATTCATACACAAAGTAATTCAAAGTGCTATACAGAATAAGAAAGACATTCAAATCACACAAATCAAAACATTTGGAGAGGCCAGGCGTGCGTTAAGACGGCTGCATTTTACGTATCTGTACTTTACTTAAGGAAATTTTAAACGATATACTTTACTACTTTTACTTCACTACATTTGAGAGAAGATATCTGTGCTTTCTACGCCACTACATTTTTGAACAAACATTTATTTTGAGGTTACAAAAATATACAACCTAAGAAAAAAACTCAATTCAGCTGTTTCTGTTGAACAAAATTCAGCAAAAATCTTTATCAAAACCACTACATTTGAAGCCTTAAATCTGCACAAAATACTTTTAGTTTTTACTCTTTTATTACATTTTCAGGCAGGTACTTCAGTCCTTTTATACTTAAGTAGAGTTTTCATATCATACTTTATTTTTGAGTATTTTTAGCTCCCGTATCTTTACTTTTACTTAAGTGACAAAGTATTTCTTGCACCAGTGGAACGCAGCTCATTGAGACTCACATCATCAACATTCCCTGGAGGTGTGATGCTACCGGAGGCCCAGTGATTTATAATTGTTGAGCCCTTAATTGTCTGTGAACAGGTCAAACTAGAAAGCTGTCAAGTGTAAACAATTATAATCTCAGCCAGCTCAGGTAGAAATGAATGGAAAATTAGCCACCTGAGGCTGAATAAAGACATACCGTAAATTTCGGATTATAAGCCACTACTTTTTTTCCACGCTTTGAACCCTGCGGCTTTTACAGCAGTGCGGCTTATATATGGAATTTTACTGGATAACGACCCCTGGGGGGCGCTCTCTAGCTGTAAACGTAAAAGTGAGACAGACGTGGGGAAAGATTCTGCTCTGAAGAATTCACTAGTTTTGATTTTGAACGATCATTTTGCGCATCATGAAATGGATATGATGCAGTTTTTAAGATAAAGAAACAGAAAGGAAACAGAGCAGGGGTCGGCCTTTAACACGCAAAGAGCCATTTGGACCCACTTTCCACATAAAATAAAACACTGGGAGCCGCAAATACTTTTTGACATCTAAATGAAGATAACACTGTATAATAACAATAATGTAACGGAATAATGTAGGTTTTACTTTCACGGACAAGCCTTCTACACGTGGCAGATAAATATGGCAAAAACAACTTAAGTGCATTAAAAAAATACAACTCACCAAACCGCTGCATCATGCATCGCGCTGATTATGTGATAATGTCTACTCTGCTCCGCAGTTTCTTTAAAAAAAACAACAACAAAAAAACTCGTAGCGTATCGTTTAATCCCAGGTGCTTATTCTCCATGTGCCAAAGCAGTTTTGAAGGTTTCATTGCCTTATTTGCTTTTCCCGTATGTTACGCAGAGCGGACTCTGTGCGTGAGAGTCACCTGTAGCGACAAACCCAGATTTTAAGTAGGCATTGTCTGTTAAATTTATCTTTCTTTTTCTTGGAGGTCGTAGTCTCTTCTTCTGGCTCCTCAGTTGTCCTTTTCCCCTTTGTTAAAAAGATCTCCAAAGACTTTTGTTTTGGCTCATTTTCACTCGCTTTTGGCTCTACTTTTGTGCGTCGTGTCTGATGTGTTATACGTGATACGTCACCGCGGAGACAAGAGCAGATAATAAACTTGCTACTACATCAAATAGATTTCTGTGGCGATTTCCAGCAGGATTTTCATGATACATCTACGGACGAGCTTATTAGTGTGTCATTAGGGACGGGCCAAAGTTGCTCCTGACCCCTGTGCGCACAACGTCTGAAAATCAGGGCTCTTTACGCAGGACTGAGCTGTGTCTGTGTTAGTTCCCAAGCCACGCAGAGCCGCAGTATGAGGCGGAAAGAGGCGCATGCGGCTCCGGAGCCGCGAGTTGCCGACCCCTGAAATAGAGCCACTGCACGTAAGCTCGACATCAATGAATCCAACTTGGTCAATGTAAAAAGACGACAAAAGTTTTCAGAGGAAATAAAAGCAGATTTTCCGTGTTGGTGCAGCTTTATTTTCTAAACCTGCAGATGTGTTCATCCCGTGTTGTTGTCGTGTTGGTGCCAATTTTCAGGCACAGTTTAAAAAAAAGCGTGTCGGTGCACCGTCTTTCTGTGTAAATATCTCATGTTACAATATGAAAACCTGCGGCTTTTATTCAGGTGCGGCTTATATATGTACAAAATTGATTTTCTCTTCAAATTTAGCTGGTGCGGCTTATATCAAGGTGCGCTCTGTAGTCCGAAATTTACGGTACATTACAATGATTAACTAGGCGTGTGCCATATGGAGAAAATCCCCTAAAATTCTGGAGATGAGCTGTTAGTCTCGTTTGGTCAGTCGGTCAACAGTGAAAACATTGCAGAATTTATTGTTATGTCATTGTCGATTCAGCTTTATTAAAGGCGCTGTCTTGCCATATTTACTGGTTTGCCGTGATGCAAAGTCATTAGCTTATTCCTCACTTTACCTTATGCATTCCCAGCATACTACACCACACTACGCAATAAAATACTTTCTAATTAGATGCAGACAAGAGACAGCTGGCTTATTTTGGCCTCAATATCTGCTTATTCTATAATGTGATGTCATATTCCCAGGTGGGGAGCAAGAGCCAGTATTCCTTATTGATTATATTGTACTTTACCATGAAATATCCAAAAGGTAAATTCACAAATGCTGAAAATCTGATCACTTCTGTTAGTGACTAGACCCAAGAACCCACTGTACTACAACACGAAACTGCATTTCAACCATATTCATTTTAGCTGCCCCCATCTGTATTAAATATGATGGGCCTATAGAATATTGTGATGTTATCTGAAACCCAGCAATATAATATATCTGTACTGGGGCAGGACAAATTTAGCACTAGCCGTTCGACTCGGCTCTTTCTTTACCACAATAGCCATCACTGCAGATGCTGCGTCAGTCCGTCTGTTAATCTCATGCTACATCCTTCCCTCACTCGTGAACAAGACTCTGAGATACGTGAACTCCTCCGCTTAAGGAAGAGCTGATTCTCATCCCGGTTGCTTTGTGCTCGACTGCGGGCCACCCCAGTGCATGTTATGGGTCCTGGTTCAATGGGGCCATCAGGACAACGTCATGTGATCACCTCTCACATGTGTCACTGTTGTTGCACTTGGGCGTTGAAGTCCCCCTGTAGAATAATGGAGTCCCCACTGTCTAGTACCTCTCCCAGGAACTCCAAGAAGGCCGTGTACTCTGCACTGCTGTTTGGCCACTAGGTTGACACAACAGTGAGATGTGTCCCCGACCATCAAATGCTCTCTGACAAGCACCCACCCCAAGCCCAAACTGGGCAAAGCCAAACTGGGCAATGTAACAGGCCTTGTTGTAGAAATCAACATAAAGAGCTTCTGAACTGCTCTTAGTCTGACCCGTCCCCTATGACCTGTTTGCCTTGGGTGACCCTACCAGGGGCATGAAACCCCCAACAAGTTAGCTCCCAGGATTATTTGAGCACACAAACCCCTCCACAATGTTAAGGTGGCAGTTCAACTGGCAGTTCAAGGAGAGAACAACTAATGCAACTATGTTAAGTCTTTCTATTGTCCATCAAATTCCACTAACTCCTACACAAACATGTTGTGTAGGAGTCTGAAAACACCCTTTTAATTTGAAACTGGTCTGAGAGGAGGTTCATGCCAAGTTCTGCTTAACATTTTTGCTAATTATAGCATCTCTTTCAATTTCAGAAAACACAATGTCTGTTGCATTATCTGATGACAAAACCCAAGGTGCACTATACAAATGTTCTGCTTGCCACGTTATTTCATGTCGGGGATTATTCACACAGTATGGCAGTCCTCTTATCCATCGTGCACAAAAGTTACACAACCATCTTATTTTCATCCCTGCATTTTTTGGAAATAAAAACACCTGTAAATGAAGCAAGATCAGTTTAATGCGACACTGTGGAACATTCCAGGCATGTATCCAGTGACCATATCTAAGATTTTGATTTAAAATGTCCTCCGAAGGATGCAACTGTTCAATTGGGGCACGACTAGTTCTGTTTTTCACATTTTTAAGCCCATAAAAATCAGGTACAGTGCCTTTAAGTCATTGCCGTGGTAAATGTTTATACTTTGTGATCTCTTTTTGTTTGTTTTTTTAGAACGTCATCAACACATTCACACAGACAGCCAAACAGTCCCGATGTAGCTTCTACGGCAACGTGAACGTGGGGCAAGGACGTTACATGGAGGAGCTGAGGGAGGCCTATCACGCTGTAGTACTGGTACACACTTCAAATACAGCTACATCTGTACTGGAGCAAGACATATTTTGCTCAAATACATGGAAACGAACATCACCACAAATATTCTACCTGCTGGTTTCATGTTAACAGGACCAAATTTTAGTTTACTCTTCAGTTAGAGAGAAGACACTGAACTTTGTGATAGTTTTTTCTTTCATGTGGATAGGCCCAGTAATTAGAGACACATCTACATTTATTAAACAATAAATTCCACCATATATAGGAATTATAGAAAGTCGCATGAACCCAACCATGAACTTTGTGGATGCTAATGCTAATACATGCTATTGTTCGTAGAGTTACGGAGCAGAAGGCAACAGGACTATGGGAGTACCTGGAGAGCACCTGGCTGGAGTGTACTCAGCTAAGGACTTTGTCGGCTGGTACAACGGGGTTCCCAGGTGTCGACAGTGTGCGCAATACTTGACACTGCATAGTACTTTTTGTATTATATACTATATATTGTAGTATTTTTTATCTTACTGTGTGTGTTCACGTAGCTGAATCCAGACCTGAGCTGTCACACTGCAGTGATTCTCGGACAGGGGAACGTAGCGCTGGACGTCGCACGGATTTTACTAGCTCCTGTTCAAATGTTAAAGGTGATAAACTTATACTTTCTGACAGTTACTATTGAATATGTTTGATATCTATAGTTTAGTTTATCGAACATTTCTTAAATTGTTCAGTTAAAGGCCACAAACTTGACCTATCTGGACTCTCT
Source organism: Periophthalmus magnuspinnatus (assembly GCF_009829125.3). Lineage (NCBI taxonomy): Eukaryota > Metazoa > Chordata > Actinopteri > Gobiiformes > Gobiidae > Periophthalmus > Periophthalmus magnuspinnatus. The sequence continues at coordinate 21,235,246 of NC_047144.1, forward strand.
CTGACCTGAATCCTCACTCACTAAACCCCAGAAACTGCAGCCAATCATGAATCAGTGCTAGTGCAGCCTCTGTAGCTCAGTCAGTGACTTTTGGAGGTTCTGAGCTTTTCACATGAGGCCTGTCCGTGTACAGAGAATGAGAAAAATGTGTACGTGTACTTTACCTGCAGGTGAAGACAGGTTCAGTTATGATTATAGTAAAAACTGAGAGCACAAGCTGCATACAGTTCATTTAAGTCATGGGTGGTATATCAGAAGTGGCATTTTTTATAGAGGAGATTCATGTATTTTAATATAAAACTCACTTGTATTGGTATCAGAACAATATTGTAATACTTGCCGTAGTATTACTGGTATCAAATCGAATCATTTGTATTGCCCACCTACAAAATGAGTATGAGTATGTACGGTTTAAGACTGACGTTAGCCTTTATTGCATATGTGTCAAACTCAAGGCGCATGGGCCAAATGCGGCCCGCCACGTAATTTTATATGGCCCGTGACAAAGTAAATTAAAAGGTATAAAATCTCAGTTTATCATTAGATACACAGTTAAACAGCCATTTTTTCATATCTATGCAAATCTATATGCAATATTTGTAACTTGAATAAGTAATAAATATAGAAACGGTTAATTAACAAGATTAAAAAGTAGTTTTATTTATTTTACATTTACATTTATCTTACAGTTAATTACATCTGGCCCTTTGAGAACAACCATTTTGTTGATGTGGCCCTTTATGAAAATGAGTTTGACACCCCTGCTTTATTGTCTACATAGGGAATTTTAGTCTCTAACCAGGAGTGTAGTTGGACGTAACCCATTTAGAAACAACTGTCACCGTCCTAGGACAGCTGTTTCTCTGTCATGGTTCAAAATCAAAGTACGAGAAAGGACTAAGAGGGCAATAACTTATTTACTCACAGTATTTTGAAACACAGAATAGCTGATCGTTATATCTGTCCTGTTAGTAGATTTAACAGTAATCTCTTCACTCGTCACCTCCATCTTGGTTTCATTACAGCTAAAACAACATGCCACTGCCAAGTCAATCCAGTCAGCTGAAAAAGAAATCAGTCACAAATGTGGATATTGATTGATTTTTCAGAAAACTGACATCACGGCCCCAGCCCTGGAGTCCCTGGCTGAGAGTCGAGTAAGACGAGTTCTGATAGTGGGCAGGAGAGGACCGCTGCAGGTGGCTTGTACTATAAAGGTAAGAGGTGTAAGGATCATAGAGACATCCTGGTGCTTTGTGTATTAAGAGGAACTATCCAACCTCCAGCTCTAAGTTAACTAATTAAAGTAGGATTTTTGGTGCTTGACGAAGTAAAACTCATTTTTTTTTAATCCAAAGTTTTCAAACTTTTGTGGCCCACTATGTTTTTGGTGCATTATTTAGTTTCCATCATAATATTGGATTTAAGAAATGGTCATGTTCAGATAAATTGTGCTGGAAATTAATTATTTTATTGCAAAAATTGAAACTTACATAATTACATAACTGCTGTACTGTTTGTTATGTAATTTTATACCCTTCAAACATAGTTACATTTTATTTTTTAATTTAATTTTTAGTTTTGGGGAGTATTTCTAAAAGATAGACCACAAAAACATGAGAAAAACGTAATCTTATCCGAAGCAGTGAAACGCAAATGTTCAAATCATTTCATATTTTCAGCATAAAGCTTTTGCCACTTGTAAACTTACTCACGGTGGAAAGAGAAACCACAACTTTTGCTCCAGAAAACTATGACCTAGCAAGATGGGACACTGAAAAACTCACTAGGAAGGGAACGGGGATGCACCGTCTTCTTCACATAAATGTAATTTTAAAAAACTCTAGGAGAACCAGGGATGTTATTCAAGTAGTCTCAGTGATTATAATTTGACAATTTACTTCACTGTCTGAAAACCACCAGTAACACAGGAAATGATGAGATTGTGTAAAATGGCCTACCACAGACAGAGGTTTGTTGCACCACATGAACTGTATGCTGCACGTGACAATATCAGCAGGATGAACAGTAAGGACATTGGTGATTGCTAATTAGCTGTAGCACTAGACACATTATTCTAAATCGAGTGTTGCTTAGTTTGTGCTGATCTGTGGCGCAGGAGTGAACTGTGTAGAAAGCAACAACAAACAACAGCAGTTTTTCAATTTGTTCCCAAAAACACCTTTAAAAATGCTGTACCTGATTTTTCTTAAAAAAAAAAAAAAAAACCTTGATAAACAGAGCTAGTTTATTTGCAGTGGTCCAAAGTTATTCCTCACTTATCTTACGCATTCTGAACATCCAGTTTGTAGAGTGCTCGTCCTCTGAGCCGAAAGTTGGCGGTTCAAATCCTGCTCTCAACATAAAACATGCCATGATCAGTTTTTCAGTTTATAAGCAAAAGTGCTTATAAACCGTGATCAGTTTTTAAGCACTTTGCACAACTTTCAAAGACCGGAGCTGAGTTGAGTACAACTCAGCTCAGCTGATCCTTGAACTATAAAACACTTTATAATTAGATGCAGACAATTCACAGTGGACCTATTTTCACTTGAAGAGCTCCTTGTGCAATGTATCTGTACTCAGACAAGACACATTTTTGCTCAAATACATGAAAACTCTATTCACCACAAAGATTCCGCCTGCTGGCATTATGTTAACAACTTTTTGTGTACTCTCCAGTTAGAGCAGCATAATTACATTTTTAACTCTCAGATTGTTTAGTTAAGACTAACAATAAATCACAGCAAATTAACAGAAAAACTGGAATTATAGAGCATAAGGTAAGCTAAACTGAATAAAGAGTTATTTAGCAGATCGATCTCAGTTTGTCCAATTAAATGATCACAGCTCATCATGTTTAGATATTGTGGTCTGTCCCAAGGGTCAGTGTTGGGCCCCAAATCTGCTATTACATATATTAATGACACAAACTTTTTTTGTGCTGGTGAAAATTTGCAACATTTAGTTTTTGAAATTGAGTCTGAAATGCTAAAATGAAAAACATGGTTTGATAGGAGCTAATTATCTCTAGACATGAGCGAAGTAATACTAATGTTATTGGGAAATTATAACGATAATAAACAAATACAGCTGCAAATACAGAGTAAAGAAAAATACATTCCTAGATATTATTGAAAAAAAATTGAAAAAAAAAATTTATTGGAAAGAACACATACAACATACGCATATTACATACATACATACATACTAAAATAAAATATATATATTTATTTTTATATATTTTAGTATATATAGATGTTGTATGTGTTCTTATATGTTGTATGTGTCCTACCAGTATTTGTTAAGGCCAAGTATTTTCTGGATGAGGAATCTCTGCATGTACTTAATTGTTTTACTAGTTGTACCATATTTAACATATTGTGCAAAGATCCGAGGCAATAATTAAAAATCAATGCTGGAACCATTAGTTATGCAATAAAATTCATGCATTATTTGTGCTTCAAGACAGCACAAATAATGTACAAGACAAAAGAAAGAGCTACAGAAAATATTCAAAAATATTATATTGAAATGGAAAGCACTTATAATTTAAGGAGACGGCATCTCTTTAAAATGGCCAGAGTCCAGACAACAAGGAAACATTTTTGTATTTTTTTTTGTATTTTTTTATTTAACCTTTATTTAACCAGGAAAGTCCCACAGTTACAGTTACATTTACATTACACACACACATTTCAACACATCACAAAATGGATTCTTAAAAGCAATTACAAATCATAGCCTTAATTTCCAAACCTTTCAACATAGATTTAAACTGAACTATTGAAGTCAGTTCTTGTAATTTCAAGACTTTTTGTAAATCATTCCATGTTGTTCAGTTTGTGGGGTCAGAATATAGAACTGTAAATGAGTAAGGTTCAAAAAATATGTGAAAAAATGGCCAAATATGAAAATGTTTAATGAAAGATATAAAGAAATGATTATAGCTAAGTATATAGAAGAAGGAACTGAAGTTAATATGGCATTATGAATGTAAACTAAAATGCAGTTAGTCATTTTGTGTGTGAAGTAAAGTTTGGACATGTCAATTATCCCTCAGTTATCCACTTAAGCTCCACAGTAAAGAAAAAATTCAAATCCGTAAACACACTCCTACAACGTTTTGTCCTGTTGACTGATTTAAATTTAATCTTTAACCATCAATAAAAATGAGAAATAATTGAAAAAAAAGATTATTTGTTTTTCAGTGATTGTTGCGACAACAGATGTTTACACGCTGAGTTATTCTTCACACAGCGTTTGGTTAAATAAATGACCCAGCCCATGTTATACTTGGCACACACCTTTGTTTCCCTGTACATTGGTAACTGATTTTAGGACAAGCTGTTCAATGCATGATGCTATTTATACACCATTATTCTAAGCTTTAATTAATCATTTCTCTGTGTTATACCAATTTGGCACGTTGCAAAATGTTCTTCAAGTGGTTTTACTCAGATCAGCTTAGAACAACAATGCACAAAAACTAAAAAGGCATGTTTAAAACCTCTGGACATGCTTCTGTTTACCAGGAACTCAGAGAAATGGTGAACCTGCCTGGGACCAAACCTGAGATGGTGGCAGCTGATTTTGATGGTATCGCTGAAGCACTTAAAGGTAACACGCACTCTGGTTAACTGGGTACATATAAGATTTTTAAAGGACATGCATTTATTTTTATTTTTTTTATTTTTAAAGATACTACAATCAGAACTGAACCTGGGTTGCCAGTGTTTTATCCTGCCTATTAGTGTGGTGAAAAGTTAGATTAGATTAGATTAGCCTTTATTGTCTATTATTTGTTTTGGGACAAGGGAACTCATGCCACATACAGACATATAACATACAGCACACACACAGTGGACACATCAATTAATGCAGTTCATAAGAAAAACAACCATTTAGCATTTGATAATATTACACCATTCCCATAATTAGCACATTTTACACATTCCCTTGGGCCTAAAAGTGTAAGGGTGAGTATTGCACATTCCCTGGGTGCATATAGTATTGCCCAATCCCTGATGGTCATACACTAGGGCATTATTTCTTCAAGTTCAGCAAGGAAATTGAAAGGGGAATAAATGAGTGCTTAAACCTGTTTAGTGTGCTGGTTGTGACCCTGTACCCTGTTCCTGACGGCATTAACTCAAACTGGTTGTGGAGGATGTGAGTCGGGTCATTATGTATTTTACTCCCCAGTTTCACTAGTGTCTCTTGAAAGATCTCCTGAAGAGGACGGGGGACCATGCCAATTATTTTACCCACCGTTTTAGTCAAGCTTAAGATTTGAGCTTTCAATTTGACAGATAGGTTGACAAACCAGGTAGACATCCCATAACGAATAATAAACTGAATACATGCTCGATAAAAAAGAAGCATTACATTTTTGTTCACTCCGTAAACCCTCAATCTTCTTAAAAAGTACAGGCGCTGACTGATTCGTGAGCAAACAAATTCTATGTGCTTGCTCCAGTTAAGTTGAGAATCAAAATAAACCCCCAAATACTTGTAACAAGTCACCTGACTCTTAACTGCAACAAAACTGTGATCACCAACAGATCTTGGATCAAGTAAGTATTGAAAATAGGATATTCATTGATACAAAAACTAGATACTCATTTGAGCATGTATCGATACTAAAAAAGTCACATTCACAGAACAGAAATGAACCTTTCCTGAATAGTTTTAGAATGATCTTGAGCTGTATCAGAACAAATATAAGACCATAGACTAGTATACGCCCATGGACCACTATGGAACCTACCTACAGTAGATGACTGAGGGATTTCACAGGTGATACATGGTAATATAAAAAAATACTAGTAAAGAAAGAGTATGTCATTGTGGTATCGGAATCAGTATTGAGTCTATTCCTTAGTATCAAAATCGAGAAATGATTGGATCATGACAATACTACTGCAGATAAAGGACACATATTAGTTTTTCTTCATTCTCAGGATATGGACAGACCTCATGTGAAAGTGCAGAACCTCCAGAATTCACTCACTGAGGTGCAAAGGCTGCACTAGCACTGATTCATGATTGGATGCAGGTGCTGGGGTTTAGGTGACGATTCAGATCAGAGAGTTCAGCACTGAAACTGGCAACACAAATGAGACTCATGTGAGGCTCATTCTACTTTCTGATTGGATAAACATCTTGAAAACACCAAATTTTAAAATCATCATGTCCAATGTTTTTGTACCTAACAATAAATCAGTATTAAATTGTCAATAAAGGTGATGTTGGATTTGAACATGTTTACCTCAGACACAAACAGGCCATGTTTTTGAAATTTCAAATTTAAAAAATGACACACGCAGTTCTTTTAAGGAGATACGAAAAGCTTTTAAATACTATTGGATGCATTTGGACTTGTATTTGAATGAAAATCAACTCACCTGTAGTTTAAGATCAGTGAATTATTTATGGTCAGATTATGTACAAACAATGCTCAGATTAAAGAGCCAATTAACTGAGCGCTCCCCCCGAAGAATGTTAAAGACATCAGCTGTACAGTATCAATTTACAATAAACAAAATGTAAAATGATCATCTTTACTTGTAATTCTGTCTAACTAGACTCAAGACAAACGTATACACCCCATACATGTTAACCGCAGTTGGCCCTTATAGCAAATCTGTGGTCAGACAGAATGGAAACTTGTGTGAGTTGACGGCGCACAGACGCGATGCTGTCTGAATTCAACACAGGAAATGACACATGTGACAACTCTGAACACTGAACACGCTGTGCAGATAAAATGTATTTGGAGGACTTTGAAAGCTAAATAATGGCACGTTTCTGACCACAGAGCTGACAGGAAATTAGTACTTCTTCAAGTACTGGTGCCTCTTTTTGTACTGTGTGAGACAAAATGGTAATTAGAAATGTTGTGAGTTTGAAAAATGTTGTTTCTCATGTGCCTAAAATATGTTTTTTAAAGAATTGAGAGAAAATTACAGTAAGATTTGAACTGACTAACTCCCCACTACAGGGTGATTGATTAACATACTGTGTCACCTTTGCCCTTAACTAACTATGCTTTTTTGATCATTTTAAATTGTAGAAGTATTGATTCTTGCCATCCAAAGTATTATTCTTTCACATACGGATACTATTTTAATCAAAGTTTAAACAATGCACTTAAAAATGCATTGTGTAACATTTCTGGTCTTGGCATTAAATTCTCACATTTACATTTATAACCTACATTTGTAGCCTACAGGTCTTTTTACTGCACAAAATAATTAAATAAAAATGTATAAGCATTATTACTATACATGGACTCCACAGATCTGTACAAAGACACATTTTAAATACTATCGGACACATATGGGCTGGTATTTGAGTGCGTTTTCGTGGTAAAATAAATAAAGAGGACACATTTTCTTGTCAGTTTCAGTCAGTTCCAAGTAGGAACTGACCCAAAAGGTTTGGAAAGTACCGGTACTGAAAAACTACTGTTCTTTCGGTGGCAACTTTCAGTTCCTTGGCTTTAAATGCACCAATTAGCCAAGGAATACTTTGCACCGATTTATCAGCTGTGCAGGTGCTCACGCATCACGACTGCACTCTGCACAAACTAATGGCACGAACAGCACCCATAGTCCTACATGTGTCCAAACAGCACAGTGCATCATCTTACATCTAACTGTCTGCAGATAATATGAACCACACTCCACCAAGATCCTCGTTGCTTCACGTAAAAGTCTAATTCTTAAGTAAATGCGGTTTAGCCAGTCTATAGTGTGGACCATATCTGCGTAAAGATGTATAGAGGTAAAGTAAGCGAGTCCGCGTATAGTTCGCCATAATCCTCCTCCTCTGCTCAGGTAAACACATGGTAAAAGCGCTGCCTCTGATCTAACATGCCACATATGAAGAAAACTAAAGTGAAATTTAATGTGAGTCCACGTGAGCATCAGCTGTGCACTCTGGACCATTTGATTTGAGTTATAACTGTTGTTTTAAAATATGACGTTACATTGTTAGAACATATTTCAAGGATAGAAAAAATATGTTCTTAATAATATTGACCATTAATTTCCAGTTATATAAAAAGCATTTCTGACAAATACTCGCAAACATAGTCGCATTACCCCAGTTCTGTACTCCCTCCACTGGCTCCCAGTACATTTCAGGATTAATTTTAAACTTTTAATGTTTGTTTTTAAAGCTCTGCATGGTCTTGCACCTTTATATCTTTGCGAGCTGTTAACGGCTCATACGCCCAACAGAGGTCTGCGGTCGGCCAGTCAACACCTGCTGGAGGCCCCCAGAACCAAAAGGAAACAGTGGGGTGATCGTTCATTTTCTGTGGCTGGTCCCAGACTTTGGAACTCTTTGCCCCTAGAGTTACGCTCAGTCACTACTTTGTCCCTGTTCAAAGCCAAACTAAAGACTCATTTGTTCACGATTGCCTACAGCTAATGACTGTTTTTATTGTTTGTTGTTTTGTATATAGAATTTTTGTTGTTGTTGTTTTTACATTTTAATGCACTTGAAAAGCACTTTAGTTCAGTTTTTGCTGTTGTAAAGTGCTATACAAATAAAGTTTGATTGATTGATTGAAAAAAGGGTATCGTCAAAGTACTGGAAAAAAAAAATCATACAGTAAATGTGCAAATTCCAAATGCATGAAACAGATATTTTGTGTGTAGATGTGGCACGGCCAAGGAAGCGTCTGACTGAGCTGCTGCTGAAGACGGCCCTGGAGCCCCCCGGGGAGAAGGAGCAGCAGAGGAGGAACACGGCCGACAGGAGCTGGGGCTTCCTCTTCTACAGGAGTCCTCTGGAAGTGCTGCCTGACCCCAGTGGAACCAGAACTGCTGCTCTCAGGCTGGCAGTCAACAGGCTGGAGGTACTGGTTATTATTGTTTCCTTTTTGTTTATTTTAGTTTAGTTATTTTATTTGACTGTTGATACTGCTGAACATTTCGCCTTAGACATACAAGCAGTATCCTCCCAGCACGATGTCATTGCAAAGTATCAACACGCAGTTTATTTGACAGTTGATAGTACTTTGCAATGACACCACGCTGGGGGGTACTGCATGTATGTATATATGTCTATGGAGGAATGTTCAGCAGCTACCATGGTGTCACAATGCACACATTAGCAAACACAGCTAAAAAATACAAAATGGATTTAAACATATTTATTTTCTTTCTTTCTTTCTTTCTTTATTTATTTATTTCCATAAGTTATTTCTAGGACCATTGTGAGTTTTTCTTTCATTAACCAACGGGTACCAACAATTTTGTCCATGTGTGTAAAACTAATCTTCACGGAGACTACTACACAAAGTATTTTTGGCAATAAAAACTCTTAATAATAATAACAATAAATGAAACATAAGCCCTATTTACATGGGATTTATTTTACTCATTTCTAAAAACTTAAAATACTATAAAAAATAACCAATAAGTCAGATTTGAATTAGAATTGATGTCCTGTTGGGTAATTATTTCCTTGTCATTTTCCCTCTCTGATCCCCAGGGCTCCGGAGAGGCGGCCCGTGCGGTGCTGACTGGAGAGGAGGAGGTGATGCCCTGTGGACTGGTCATTAGCAGTATTGGGTATAAGAGTCTGCCCATAGACCCAGCTGTGCCCTTTGACCCCAGCAAGGCTATAGTCCCTAACCACATGGGCCGGGTAACGCAGGCTGCAGGTAAGAAAGTAAACAAAGCAACTCTTTCTTTCTCATACAACAAAGGACCTTAAGGCTACTTTTTTTCTAAACCCTAAAATTCCTAAAATTGCCTTGCGGTGCCATCTAGTGGTGGCCAAACTCGATACATTATCAAGAGTTTGTGAACTTGCGAGAATTCATCTTACTGGCAAGGCTATGTGTGTGCGAGTATTTATCACATTGCATGGACTAAACTCTGTGGACTCACACCATGGGGACAGGCCTCCCAAATGGGGAGAAAATCAGGTCCCCGTGACATAACTTTTCTTTATTATCAGATCAACAACATGATTTTAAGATATTTAAAATATAGGTTAGGCAAATAGTGACTGCGGTTAGGAAATTAATGTAAGTATATGTACTATATCCCCAGAAGCATGGATACCCAACATGTTGTGTTTGTGTGCACAGGCCTGTATGTGAGCGGCTGGCTGAAGACTGGTCCCACTGGGGTGATAGCCACCACCATGAACAGCAGTTTTGACACAGCCCGCTCCGTGCTCGAGGATATGGGCTCTGGAGCGCTGGACGTATCCACACACAAGCCTGGCTCCAACTGTATCCGAGCACTGTTGGACCAGCGAGGTGAGAGAGAGGGAAAATCTGTGGAATATCTGTTTACTTCTTCATCTGAGTTATTCATGCACAAACAAGGACAATCAGAGCTGTGACAACAAACTGAATTAGTTGCAGAGGTGGATAGTACTCGGTTACATTGACTTGAGTAACTTTTTTTAATAAATGGTACTTTTCAGAGTATTTTTCAAGCAGCATACTTTTACTCCTACTTTAATAATAATATTTTTATTGAAGTAACCATACTCTTACTTGAGCAAAAGTTTTGGTTTCTCTTCCCACTATGAGTAAGTCGACAGGTGACAAAAGCTTTATGTTGACAATATGAAATAATTTAAACATTTGTTTCTTGCACAGCTCCTTCAGATAAGATTCAGTTTTTCTCATTTTTGTGTTCACCAGATTGTGTGAATAATTTAATAATTTGTCCTACCAGTTACATTAACTTCAAATAATAAACCAGATGTGGTGGAACAGAGTATATTGAGCTTTGGAGGTGTAGACAGAATAATAAAGTGTTACTCAAACACATGTGAATGAAACAAAACACAACTCCAGGTATGTTTTTGATGAGGTAACAACATTCTAACATGCCTTAAAACTCACAAGATTAAATTTTGTGTAATACTATATAGGACGTTTAATCATCAGTAAAATTAAAGACCTCTGCCCACAAGCCTATGTTACTCATGCACTCGCACAACTATTTTTCATAAATGTAAAAAAGCAGGATACAAATCAATACTCTACAACTTGATAAACCTCATTAGTGTGATGCGTTTTGTAATTTTCCAGGGATAAAACCAGTGACATTCTCTGACTGGGAGAAGATTGATCAGGTGGAGAGCCAAAGGGGAGAGGCTGTGGGGAAGCCCCGAGAGAAGCTCCTGACTGTGGAGGAGATGCTGGAGGTGACACAGACATAAATACTACTACACACACGGATTAGGGCTAATACTTCTACATGCTGCTTATGTAAGAATGGTTACTAAAGTATATGACTGACAATGGTACTTGTGTTTAACAGCTACTCTACCTAGCTTTATTTTTATATGGGATCATAAAATTAATATACAACGGTGAAAAAAAATAACTTGAATAGGCTTAATTATGTTTCTATGATGTTTTCTATGTGATATGTATGTAAAATGTGTGCACTTAATCTATTATTCATGCCAATCAAAGAACTTTTACTTATTAAACTGTCTTAAACACTCCTTGAGTTTTTGATTTTCATGTACAGCTGAAACCAGAAGTTCACACAAAATAAAAAGACACGTGCATCTTTTTTAATCACTGTCTGACATGAAATCAGACTAAATTTTAGCTGTTTTAGGTCGATTAGGATTACCAAAATAATTTGTATTTGCTAAATAGAATAATAATAGAAGAATAATGAGAGAAGGATTTTTTAAGACACATTTTTATTATTTTTTTCAAAGTCAGATGTTTACATACATTTCATTTCAACTGTATGACTTGGGTCAAACCTTTTGGATATCCTTCCCTAAGCTTCTCACAATAGTTTTGGCCCACTAATCTGGTCATTATCCATTTGGAAGACCCATGTTTATATATGTGTTTATACTTACGCATAATTGTTTGAACAGATGAGTATGGCACCTTCAGGCATCTGGAAATTGCACCCAAGGATGAACCAGACTTGTGCAAGTTCACAATTCTCTTCCTGATATCTGGGCTGATTTCTTTTGACTTTCCCATGACGTTACACAAAGAAGCAGTGTGTTTCAGGTGTGTCTTCAAATACATCCACAGGTGTAATTAACTCAAATGTCGTCAATACATCAGGAGCTTCCAAAGATGAAATCATCACCTGGGTTTTCCCAAATTGTTTAAAGGCATAGTAATCTTATTGTATGTATACTTCTGACTTTGAAAAAATAAAAAATCATTTTTCCCTCATCTTAAGTTATCTTGTATGGTCCTGCATTTGAGATTGAGTGCTCAGAAAATGTTTTCACTTACCCCTGTCTTTATAGTAGTAACATAGTTTCAGATAACATCTAGAGGTGTTGTGAGAGAGTACATATCCGGGTTGGCCAATCTAATGGTAACTTTACCACAATTAAGGGTCTAAAAGCACTGCACCATTTCTCCTGTACAGCCGAAAAGAAGATGAGATTAAACTGCGAGGAAAACCAAATATCCCCGTTTGAGATTAATTCCTGATCTGATTTGTTTTAAGTAAACCAGTGAAATGTCTGGGGGAAGATACCAAAGGAATTCTTTCTGTAAATGCTGTCAGAAGTATCAACAACAAATTAAAGGCCTACATAGATACCGTAAATTTCGGACTACAGAGCGCACCTCAATATAAGCCGCACCAGCTAAATTTGAAAAGAAAATCAATTTTGTACATATATAAGCCGCACCTGAATATAAGCCGCAGGTTTTCATATTGTAACATGAGATATTTACACAGAAAGACGGTACACCGACGCCTGCCTGAAAATTGGCACCAACACGACAACAACACGGGATGAACACACCTGCAGGTTTAGAAAATGAAACTGCACCAACACGGAAAATCTGCTTTTATTTCCTCTGAAAACTTTTGTCGTCTTTTTACATTGACCAAGTTGGATTCATTGATGTCGAGCTCACGTGCAGTGGCTCTATTTCAGGGGTCGGCAACCCGCGGCTCCGGAGCTGCATGCGCCTCTTTGAGCCTCATACTGCGGCTCTGCGTGGTTTGGGAAAATACATTTTAAGTATTTAATTGAAGTGTATTTTATTTGTGTTAGCTCGTTTTTATTGTAGTTTAAATTGGAAGATTATTATGATCTTAAAATAAAATTATATTTTCTTATTTTTCGTTGCTCAAAATAAGCGTCACACTCGCGGAACAATGTTAAAAACAAACTCCGCTCACGTCTCACAGACACAGACACAGACACAGCTCACAGTCCTGCGTAAAGAGCCCTGATTTTCAGACGCTGTGCACACAGGGGTCAGGAGCAACTTTCGCCCGTCCCTAATGACACACTAATAAGCTCGTCCGTAGATGTGTCATGAAAATCCTGCTGGAAATCGCCACAGAAATCTATTTGATGTAGTAGCAAGTATATTATCTGCTCTTGTATCCGCGATGACGTTTCACGTATAACACATCAGACACAACGCACAAAAGTAGAGCCACAAGCGAGTGAAAATGAGCCAAAACAAAAGTCTTTGGAGAGCTTTTAACAAAGGGGAAAAGGACAACTGAGGAGCCAGAAGAGGAGACTACGACCTCCAAGAAAAAGAAAGACAAATTTAACAGACAATACCTACTTAAAATCTGGGTTTGTCGCTGCAGGTGACTCTCACGCGCAGAGTCCGCTCTGCGTAACATACGGGAAAAGCAAATAAGGCAATGAAACCTTCAAAACTGCTTTGGCACATGGAGAATAAGCACCTGGGATTAAACGATACGCCTTTAGAGTTATTTGGGTTGTTTTTTTTTTAAAGAAACTGCGGAGCAGAGTAGACATAATCACATAATCAGCGCAGAGCTCACACTGATGCAGCGGTTTGGTGAGTTGTATTTTTTTATGCACTTAAGTTGCTTTTGCCATATTTATCTGGCACGTGTAGAATGCTTGTCCGTGAAAATAAAACCTACATTATTCCGTTACATTATTATTATTATTATTATTATACACAGTGTTATCTTCATTTTAGATGTCAAAAAGTATTTGCGGCTCCCAGTGTTTTATTTTACGTGGAAAGTGGATCCAAATGGCTCTTTGCGTGTTACAGGTTGCCGACCCCTGCTCTATTTCCTTCTTTATCTTAAAAACTGCATCATATCCATTTCATGATGCGCAAAATGATCGTTCAAAATCAAAACTAGTGAATTCTTCAGAGCAGAATCTTTCCCCACGTCTGTCTCACTTTTACGTTTACCACTAGAGAGCGCCCCCCAGGGGCCGTTATCCAGTAAAATTTTATAAGCCGCACTGCTGTATAGGCCGCAGGGTGGAAAAAAAGTCGCGGCTTATAGTCCGAAATTTTGCTTTAAAATCTGAAGAAGGACTTCACTGGACGCTGCCTGTGACTTTCAACTTAAACTTGGGTGATACTGAATGCCAAGCCAAAGCAACAAGGGATAAAAGACGATGCTAATATAGTTACATCACCCAAAAATACATCGTACAAACAGCATGAAGTTTGAAGAAAAGGGATTTCACAAAATTATTCGAGGATATGTGAGGTTTGATAAAGTGGAGGTTAAGACATTCATCAGTGGACCTCTGATGAACAAATTTAGGCAAGGTGAGTTTAATTATATAGCACAATTCTTACACAAGGTAATTCAAAGTGCTTTACAGAATAAGAAAGACATTAAAATCACAATACAACAAATCAAAACATAAATAATCACAAATCATAAAATTAACATTAAAGGAGGAGGAGGATAAGTACAAAGAAATATTTACAATAAAAAAGGCATATATTCCATAAATGTATATATTTTTGGTCAGAAGGCCATCATTGTAAATAAGAATTTGTTCTTAATGTTTTTCCTGGTAAAATAAAGGTAAAATAAAATAAAAATAAATAAAAAATAAGACAGGAAAGGAGAGAACCTTTTATTTTATTTTATTTACTTAACAGTGACGTTTCTAAGGGGAATCTTTACATGTGCACTACCTGCCTAACTTGGAGACGTACAAGGAGCTGTGCTCTGGAATCAGAGTGAAAAGTCTAGCAAACTGATTTAAGTTTTTCAAGATGTTGGAACTTTATTTGCATGTAAAGACATGCTGAAGATTCTTCCTGTCTGAATAAATGTCTGTTTAAACACAAGAACAATTTTGTGCCCTGTATAAATCTGAGGGGAGTAACAGCAGGGGTCACCAACGGTGCCCGCAGGCACCAGGTCCCCCCCAAGACCTGCATGAGGTGCCCGCACCAACGAGCTGAATCAAAAAATTTTTATTTTTAAAAAAAATCTCCCTTGCATTTATATACATTTAAAAATGACAATATCTTAAAAATATGTTCATTGTACGTGAAGTTTAGATATGTTAAGGTGAACTCTGACCTACTCAGTTCAAAGGTCAGTATTGTGCGCGTGACAAAACTAGTGCTCCACTAGTGGGCGCTGCAAAGATGCGCACTGAATGCAGTTTATCCCAAAAACATGTCAGAAAAAACTATGAATTTTATGATTGTAAAACCTGCGTGTTTCATCTGTGGGGCGACGGCAAAGTGGCACAATGTGGAGACACTTCGTGTCACAAAAGCTCCCAGGCTCATGACCTACGGGCAGAAAGACTGTGCTAAAGGCAGCTTTGGGTAAGAGTCTTTTTCACGAGACCAGTGAAAGTCACAAAAAGCAACCAAGATTTAAAAGTATGCAAGTTGATTTTTTCAATTGACAACTTTTTGAAACATGGTGCAACATTGTTTTGTTAAAGGTTAGTCAGTGGCTAGAGTAAATGGGACACTTTTCCTGAGATGTAGTGATAATTTAACAATTTTTAAGATTAATAAAATTAAAGTGCTGAACATTGATATCCATTTCCCACCTTGCAGTCTTAGTTGATAATTGTGAGAAATTAACGTAATCAGTGTCTTCACATAGATGATTAGCATTAAATCATCAATAATGTATAACCAAAAGGCAAACTGAGCAAATGTGTCATTTCTGAAGAGCATATCAAACTGGTAGCTCATCGTATGACTCGGTACCCGTTTCAAAAATGTTGGTGACCCCTGGTCTACAGCTAAACAAGTGCCCAACTCTTAGTAATCTACCAAACAGGACAAACACAGCAACAGTTCAAGTTAAGATTTTATTTAAGAGAAAAGTAGGCAGTACTTATGCAACACATCTTTGAAACAAAATGAACTGCTGCAGTACACGAAGCCTTTTAGGGTCAGTCCCTCCATTGTCACCGAAGGGTTCTTCTGAAGGGCATAGCACGTCTTCGCCTTCTGCTCTCCTTTTCATTGGATGTGTGGTTGCCACTTGGCTCATTGACATCGTCCAGAGTCGCATTCCCGTAGCTGCCCACGTCATCCAGAGTCACGTTGCCGTGGCTGCCCGCGTCATGCAGAGTGGCATTCACGGCGTCGTCCAGCGTCGTGTTGCTGCCGGCGTCGTTAAGCGTGCCATTCACGGCGTCGTTAAGCGTGCCATTCACGGCGTCGTTAAGCGTGCCATTCACGGCGTCGTTAAGCGTGCCATTCACGGCGTCGTCCAACGTCGTGTTGCTGCCGGCGTCGTTAAGCGTGCCATTCACGGCGTCGTCCAACGTCGTGTTGCTGCCGGCGTCGTTAAGCGTGCCATTCACGGCGTCGTCCAACGTCGTGTTGCTGCCGGCGTCGTTAAGCGTGCCATTCACGGCGTCGTCCAACGTCGTGTTGCTGCCGGCGTCGTTAAGCGTGCCATTCACGGCGTCGTCCAACGTCGTGTTGCTGCCGGCGTCGTTAAGCGTGCCATTCACGGCGTCGTCCAACGTCGTGTTGCTGCCGGCGTCGTTAAGCGTGCCATTCACGGCGTCGTCCAACGTCGTGTTGCTGCCGGCGTCGTTAAGCGTGGCATTCACGGCGTCGTCCAACGTCGTGTTGCTGCCGGCGTCATTAAGCGTGGCATTCACGGCGTCGTCCAACGTCGTGTTGCTGCCGGCGTCATTAAGCGTGGCGTTCTGATCATTATGAGTGACTGGACTTGTCTGTAAACAAAGGCAGTTTTAGCATTAAACCAAACCTATAGCTACAATTAGACGCAACAAGTCCAAAATGGTGGTTGTGTCGGCCAGTCCAATAACTGATGGCATTTTCTCACAAAAACCACTACAGACCCCAGCTACGTCTTGTCTTCAGTCAGGCACACCATCAATATGTTAACCCTAGCGTTTTTTTCTTTGTATAAGACCAGAGTAGTCTATATTCAATAAGTGTAATTTTGGCGTCAGCTGTGGTGTAATGCCAAAATTAAAGTCATCAAAAAGAGGAAAAGCTAAACACCATTTACATTTTTGTAAACATGACAAGTTCTCCAATACTTGCATCACAGTTAAAAGACTACATGGAAGTGGAAGACAGGCTGAACATTTAATTCAATAAAACCTTTTATAATGCAAGTATAAATTTGTGACAGCAACCTGTCCTGGGACTGCAGGTGGAAACTGGCATATGAGGGCTTTTGCGCACCGTCCCCAATCTTTGACCGATCCTGACATTACGAGATTCTCTCAGCAGACCAAGTTCAAATGAGTATCAGCCCCATCTGTGATTTTTATACTGTAACGAATTTGGATGCTAATCAATACTATACTGACTCTTGGTCAAATCTTTCCCAAGAGAATTCCTCCACCTTCAAATTTGAAGAAAAACCTACCTCATTTTGTGCACCCCCTGCGGTGTCATTGGACAGAATGTGGACCTGCTGAAACCTTTTCACTGCTGCTTCCACTGCATTGTTTTCCAATTGAACTGAAATGACACATTTTGGTAGTAATGTAAAGGCTGGAACAGCTAATGTTATTAACATTTAACCTGTAATATGCAGTTCACAAAACCAAAGTTAACCATTCTAGTTAAGGGTTAGCAAAAGAAACTGGCCTTTTCCAATTAAGTTTTTCATTTTACTTATGGATGGACATAGGAGGCAGATGCGACATCCATAGAAGCAATTCCAAAACTTACTGGGCAACCATAATATTAAGGGCCAACCACACACACACACTAGTCATGATCAGACTGATATTGACATAGGACTCAGCGCAACTTCCTGTATTTTTTGCACTTTTACAAAACACTACATCCAACATCTATTCCACCACTTATTAATTTGGTCAAAATGTATTCAAATGCATCAAAAATAATCAAAGTCAAATTACTCTTAAAGACTAGGCAACACCAAGTTATTTTTCCTGGTAGAGTCCGCTACCTGTTCAGGTTTGCCAGTGTGACATTCAATTTTTCCCTTCTACATGGAGACAAGCAAATGACAATCAGGCCGAGCCAGCTCACAACTGGTATGCTTGTTTTTGCAGGCATTTTCTAATCATAAAACGTAGTTTCAAATAGGCCTAGTAGATCATTTTAATGCCCATGGAAGGAGTCAAATATAAAATGTGTGTGTTGCATTGGCTTACCCTGTTTAACGTTGGCGTCCACGTTGGCGTCCACGTTGGCGTCCACGTTGGCGTCCACGTTGGCGTCCACGTTGGCGTCCACGTTGGCGACCAGTGACTGGAGCAGTTTAAGCACGTTCTTCAGATCAGATGATTCTAGGACATTACAAATAACTTTACCATGCTGAAACATGAACATTTTCTAAAATAAAACATTAATATTACAGTACCTTCCCGTTCATGCTTGACTTCACTCAAACTCTTGTCACTGCTGCCAACTAGTACACAAAATACATAAATTTAACAGTTTTTAGGATATAAAAATGTTACATTTAAACTTATTTACCAGTGGCTGTCCCAAGAACAAGCAGAAAGCAGCACAAAATCCAAACAACTCCCATTTCGATGGTGTCAGGGAGAAAAGTCCAGTCAGAAGTGCCACATGAGGCACAACTGAGGTAGGCTGGCTTTAAGTACCACAGCTGCCCTCCATGATTGTAATCACAGGTGCAGGGGCTTCTGATTGGTTGAGAGAAACACACCCACGAGTAGTCTCTCTCTGTGTCTTAATAGGGCAAGTCCCATTTCTGCTATGAACCACTGAGGAGAGAGAGCCAATGCCCTGTGAGTAGTGATGGTGAAACCGAAACCTCATGAAACATTGAACCACTTTGAGACAACTGCACTGAAAATGACACACTGCTTCGAATCATTTGACACAGTCAGAAGAGCGACATCTGCTGGATTTGTCTGTGTAATGCATTTGTGTGGATGTAACGTAAAGCTTTTGTGAACCTCGCTTACCCCCTTCCTCTAACCCCCACTCCCCTTTTCCGTGACTTTTATCTGGATGAATTTTATCACTTCCATTTAATTTTTATTCTCTTATAAATTATTCTTCTGTTTATTATGAAATTGTGAGTGGGGGAAATGAGATAAGGTATTTGTAAAGTTTTAGAGATTTTTATTCAAGAAAAGAAAAGTTTCAACTGTGTTGGGTTTTAATCTGCTCCTCATCTGGTTCACTACCTCTCCAGCTTTGGAGAAGACCCTCTCATATGGCACTGATGTTGCTGGCATGTGCAAATAGTCTTTTGCCAGCAGGTAAAGGTGAGGATAAATGGTTTGTCTTCCTGACCAATAATTGAGGGGGTCTTCTCCTCTGGAGAGGTAGGCCTCTGATAAGTAGCGCTGAACTTCAACAGTGGCATTAGCTGTAGCACTGTTAGATCCTTGGGTTGCACCTAAAACAGAGAAAATGAGACCAAATTAACCAATGCTAATTATTTCAAATGCTAAAAACAAACAAAAAAAGCAAATACAAACCAACATGACTGCCCAGAAGGTCCCACAGACTGTCATGTTCCTCCGCTTCTGCAAGTTCAGGTGTTTCTCCTGATCCTGACTGTTTAAGTGGATATCATATAATTCTTTGTATTTTGTTCGACATAATGTAAAAAATACAATAAAATAAACAAACAATGGAAATATGATAGTTAAGTAAGTTAAGTTGATGGTGTTGCTCTCTCAGTCCTCATAAGTCTGGCACATTCAGATTTTGGCAACAGCATCTTGTGCGCATGTTTGACTCCCAAAAGCCAAAGTTTTAAATCTTGGGTCCAGCACAGTAGCCATGGCCAAAACACATACATTTTCAACATTGCATCTTGTGCTGACAAAGTGTTGCTACTGTATGTCAGCTCTTGAGCACAAATCAACCACTTGACTTTATTTGAGCTTATTAAGTCAAAGTGCTCCCATGTATATGACCGTGCTCTTTTTGGAAGGAATAGCTGCCCCTCCATATCACTCACTCTCTTTCAACCTCTCAAACTCACTCTCAAGACTTACCTACCACTTACTTATATCACTTACCTAAAACTATGACTATGTGTATTATATAGGCCTAGGTGTGTGTTGATGTGAATCTGTGTATGTGGTGGAGTGTATCTTGTGTTATGTAATATGTCACCAAGTCTATATAAATGTATCTGTACTAGGTGTAATCTATTCTTACCTGTTGTATCTTACCTGCTTTAATATAAACTTTCCCTTATTGAATAACTAGTATAGTGTTAGAAATGCCATCAACAAAATCTGCTCCTCTCAAAACCCACAATTCTTGGGGGGATTCAGACTCTTTTAAAGCTATGACACAATTACCCCTCCCCGAACCGCCACCTTAACGTGGTGGAGGGGTTTGAGCACCCGAATGATCCTGGGAGCTATGTTGTCGGGGGCTTCATGCCCCTGGTAGGGTCACCCATGGCAAACAGGTCCTGGGAGACGGGTCTGACTAAGAGCGGTTCAGAAGCCCATCATGAAGAGAAATCCAACGAGGCCGTTTACGTCGCCCGGACTGGCGTTACCGGGGCCCCACCCTGGGCCTGGGGTGGGTGCTCGGCAGCGAGCGCCTGGTGGCCGGGCCTTTCCCCACGGGGCCCGGTCGGGCCCAGCCCGAAGAAACGACGTGGGGCCGTCCTCCCGTGGACCCACCACCTGCGGGAGGAGCCATGAGGGGCGGGTGCGGAGAGATCCGGGTAGCAGTCGAAGGCGGGGACCTCGACGACCGGATCTCCGGACATGGAGACTAGCTCTGGGGACATGGAATGTCACCTCGCTGGGGGGGAAGGAGCCTGAGCTTGTGCGGGAGGTTGAGCGTTACCGGCTAGATATAGTCGGCCTCACCTCCACGCACAGCTTGGGCTCTGGAACCCATCTTCTTGAGAGGGGTTGGACTCTCCATTTCTCTGGCGTTGCCCGCGGGGAGCGGCGGCGAGCTGGTGTGGGCTTGCTCATTGCCCCACAGCTCAGCCGCTGCGTGTTGGGGTTCACTCCGGTGAACGAGAGGGTCGCGTCCCTGCGCCTTCGGGTCGGGGACAGGTCTCTCACTGTTGTGTCGGCCTACGGGCCAAACAGCAGTGCAGAGTACCCGGCCTTCTTGGAGTCCCTGGGAGGGGTACTAGACAGTGCACCAACCGGGGACTCCGTTGTTCTCCTGGGGGACTTCAACGCCCATGTGGGTAACGACAGTGACACTTGGAGGGGCGTGATTGGGAGGAACGGCCTCCCCGATCTGAACCCGAGCGGTGTTTTGTTATTGGACTTCTGTGCTAGCCACAGCTTGTCCATAACAAACACCATGTTCGAGCACAAGGGTGTCCATCGGTGCACGTGGCACCAGGACACTCTAGGTCGGAGGTCGATGATCGACTTTGTTGTCGTGTCATCTGACCTCCGACCGCGTGTCTTGGACACTCGGGTGAAGAGAGGGGCTGAGCTGTCAACTGATCACCACCTGGTGGTGAGTTGGATCCGCTGGCGGAGGAGGAAGCCGGACAGACCTGGCAGGCCCAAGTGTATTGTGAGGGTCTGCTGGGAATGTCTGGCGGAGCCCTCCGTCAGGGGGGTCTTCAACTCCCACCTCCGGGAGAGCTTCTCCCTGATCCCGGGGGAGGTTGGAGACATGGACTCCGAGTGGGCCATGTTCTCCACCTCTATTGTTGATGCGGCTGCTCGTAGCTGTGGTCGTAAGGTCTGTGGTGCTTGTCGCGGCGGCAATCCCCGAACCCGGTGGTGGACACCGGAAGTAAGGGATGCCGTCAAGCTGAAGAAGGAGTCCTATCGAGCCTTGTTGGCTCGTGGGACTCCTGAGGCAGCTGATGAGTACCGGCAGGCCAAGCGTGCCGCGGCTCGGGCAGTCACAGAGGCAAAAACTCGGGGTTGGGAGGAGTTCGGGGAGGCCATGGAGGAGGACTATCGGACGGCCTCAAAGAGATTCTGGCAAACCGTCCGACGCCTCAGGAGGGGAAAGCAGTGCTTCACCAACACTGTTTACAGTGCGGGTGGAGAGCTGCTGACCTCGACTGGGGATGTTGTCGGGCGGTGGAAGGAATACTTTGAGGATCTCCTCAATCCCACTGTCACGTCTTCCGAGGAGGAAGCAGAAACTGGGGACCCAGAGGCGGACTCGTCCATCACCCTGGCTGAAGTCACTGAGGTGGTTGGCAAGCTCCTCGGTGGCAAGGCTCCGGGGGTGGACGAGATCCGTCCTGAGTACCTCAAGTCTCTGGATGTTGTGGGACTGTCTTGGCTGACACGTCTCTGCAACATCGCGTGGCGGTCGGGGACAGTACCTGTGGAATGGCAGACCGGGGTGGTGGTCCCTCTGTATAAGAAGGGGGACCGGAGGGTGTGTTCCAATTACAGGGGAATCACACTCCTCAGCCTTCCCGGTAAGGTCTATTCCAGGGTACTGGAGAGGAGAATCCGACCGATAGTCGAACCTCGGATTCAGGAGGAGCAG